>NC_051205.1:4976752-5276752 GCF_015220075.1 Falco rusticolus | reverse complement strand
GGGTGAGCACGGCAGCCACCCCCAAAACGTTTCTACCCATGTTGTGTTACGCCCAGATCCCTGGCACAGCTGCTGCTGCTAAATCCACTGCTCTGCAGCAGGAGAAGGGCAGCTCCTCACCTGGGCCTTCACGTTTTCAATTTCACCCTCCAGCCTCTGGATCATGCGGTTTATCTCTGAGATCTCGTTCTTTGCGTTGCGCAGGTCATCTCCGTGTTTCCCAGCAGTGACCTGCAGCGCCTCGTACTGTGACATAAAACAGGGCAAGAGAAAAGGATGGAGTCAGGCCGGCAGTCAATCAGCTGGCTGAAATCTCTCCCATAAACATGTTTTTTTCTGGCTAAAAGCAGAAGCTGTCACTGCCTTTATCTCTCCCATAACTCACCTTGCTCTGGTACCAGGACTCTGCCTCTGCCCGGCTCCGGTTGGCGATCTCCTCGTACTGCGCTTTGACCTCGGCGATGATGCCGTCCAGGTCCAGGTTTCGGCTGTTGTCCATAGACAGCACCACGGAGGTGTCAGAGATCTGGGCCTGCAGCTCACGAAGCTCCTGCCAGTCGAATTAAAAACAATACCATTAATCACTGACTTTTAAGGGACCCTTTTCCGGAAGCCAATTAAAGAGAGAATCCAAGAAGAAAAGGGGAAGGGAGGCAGATAAGAAGAATTCAGTCAAAACAATCATTAATTAGTAGGAAACCATCTGAATCCCATCAACCTTGCAAAGCACAAAGTAACAAACAGCAGCAGAAATGGAGCTACTCACCACCCACGTTTGGACAGCAAGGTTAGTTTACCTCACTCCTGAGGTAAGAACACAGCACGAAATGCCAGTCCAAGGAGCTTAAGCATCAGCTTCACAACAACAAGACGGCCAAACTCCATCACCTCACCCAAGGATGCAATGTGACCTGTTCAATCAATCTCTTACCTTGCAAACAGTGGGTAAGGTGAAGGAGTATGGGATAAGGAGCTTTCCTTTCTTTCTCTCACACAGCACACACCAGCACTACAGCACTGGCTGCAATACACTGGTTTTCCTTGTTTTCATACTAACAGCATCAAAAAAATAATGCATGTCCTGGCTAAATTGGCAGCAAATTCATCTCATGTTCCAGACAGAGAAATCACTGTGACTATTCACAGGTTACACACTCTACTTGCAGGCTTCTTTTTCCTTATGTAAGGGAAGACTCCATGTCTCCATCACCCCTCTCATCTCTGGTAACAGCACATTAATGGTCTCAGTCACCATTCACTGTTCTTCACCCGCTAGTGGCGCTACACTGCAGCAGCTGCAAGAAGCAGAAGGGACCTTACCGCTTCATAGAGAGACCTCAGGAAGTTAATTTCATCCGTCAGCGCATCCACCTTGGCCTCCAGCTCCACTTTGTTCATGTAGGCAGCATCCACATCCTAAAAAAGAGTGATAATCCACTGAGAATGCTACAGCTTTGGTGACTTAGCTCACCCAGCCTTTGACGGCTTCAAAAGCAGCCATGAGCCCACCAAGCTCCCTGAGCCATCTGCTCTCTGCCCAACGACCCACCACGTCCTAAAACTATCTACTGATACTAAATATTGCTGGTGTGCAGGATCCCACATGTTCTGCAGGGTCCCCTGGGCCTGTGTTTGCAAGTCCACTGTCAGTTTGAACCGTCCAGGGAGCCCTTAGGAAACACCCCAAAGGAAAACAGAGCCATAACTTCTGGTACCCCTGGGATCCAGCGCTCCTGCCCAGCTCCCTAGAGAGACTTTGGTGCCTCCAGAGAGGCCAGAAATGAGAGCTGCAGTTCTTCACCTGCAGGTCTCTAGGCACAGCTGGAGCAAAGGGAGTGTAGGGGCAGAAGGGGGAGACGGGCTGCAAACATCTGTGATCAGTCCCAGCCAACCCCCATGGCACGCACCTTCTTCAGCACCACAAAGTCGTTCTCTGCTGCCGTGCGCTTGTTGATTTCGTCTTCGTATCTGCCAGAAAGAAAAAAAAAAAAAAAAAAACAACAAAGGGGTTGGTGTGAAGTCAGAGCCTGGGTAAAAGGAAAAAAACATCACAGTGAAGAGTTGCCCCGATTCTCTTCCCTCTCCCTCCGTTTCTCTTTGTGAGCCACCCCAGCAAAGCCTGTGACCTCTCCAAGCAAGCCAGCCCCAGGCAGAGCCTTGCTGGACAACTACGATGTGTGCTTTGCACCAGAGGTACCAGCTGTGCGCCACAGTTCCAGGGTACTGGTTGGACGAGCTGATGCCTGAAAGCTACTCTGGTCCCACACCGCCAGACCACTAACCTGGAAAGCATTTCTCACCCCTGCTTTGCCATATTCCTTAAAATTCACTGCACTTAGGAAGATTTCTGTGCCTCGTCCTCACTCACGGACAGCTGAGGCTCTCTGCTTTTTCACTTGCCCCTTAAGAGAACAAATACAAACGCAGAAGAGACGCAAGCAGACTCAACGCATTTCTCTAGGCTGATCAAAGCACCTGCTAATGCCACTTTCACTGCACGCTCCCTTATTCCAGACTTTTGAGAATATTGTGCAGGTGTCGATCACATGCCATTGTCCTGGTAAGAGTTAAACGGAATTATCCTCACTCTGAACCGAGTGGCTACGCTTCAAAGCTGCACTGACTTCTAATAGCGGCTACAACCCTCCTCTAGGTGTTCACCTTTAGATGGAACGAGCCAGACCCACAGCAGCTAAAAATCATGTTCCATTGACTTTACGGAAGGATTGCGGATTTGCACCACTTGCAAACCTGGCCCTCAGAGCCTGCCTTCCACCAACCTGTGCACAGCCAACCCGCTGAAACCAACAGCAAGAATCTGCTGAACGAATCCTGAAAGTCATCCCAGGAACAGAGCAGGAACCACTTGCTCCGGCTGCGTCAGAACTGCTGCTGCCGAAGCTCGAACACTGCTCTCTATTTACACAGTCCCTGCGTGGCTGGTGCTGTAATTTGCCTTCCAAAGTGTGAGCCACTTCACTTCCAACGGCCTTCGTGTGCCTCCCCTGCTGCTCCATGCTGGAAGCTTGCCCACCCACACTGGCATAGATGGACACTGTCCCTTTGGAACCAATGACCTGCATCTGTTGCTATTGCAGAGTAATACATGACCTGGGAATTACGTGATTGTGCTGCGTAATACTGCACAGCCTGCAGCGCAGAATGGACGGTCTGGTAAATATATATAGGTAAATAAATATATCTGATATATAAATAACAGGTAAAAAGACTGAATTATTCTTAAATTGTCTGTGAAAGTCCTCATTTCCTGGGGGAAGCTCCACCAG
Organism: Falco rusticolus; assembly: GCF_015220075.1. Classification (NCBI taxonomy): domain Eukaryota; kingdom Metazoa; phylum Chordata; class Aves; order Falconiformes; family Falconidae; genus Falco; species Falco rusticolus. The sequence goes on along the minus strand of NC_051205.1, from coordinate 5,273,465 downwards.
GGATCAATGAACTACCAAGTCACGCAGCGTTCTCCGCTGGCTCCCGACGTGCCTTGGGAAGTCCGGCACACCTCAGCACACCTCAGCACACCCGGCCAGCGCGGACACAGGCTGCTCCTACCCCTGCTTGCTGCAAACCGCACCCCTCATCAACGCAGCTTCCGAGTAAGGGACTGAGCCCATCCCCTGGAGCCTCGTGCGTAGGAATCTCCTTCCTGACCCCCCGATGTAAACTGAGAATTACTGTGTAAATTACACATTACAACCGACACACAGAGCGCTAGTCATGTTTTACGTATCCTACACAGAAGATGGTATTTTCTTCGTACAAATGGGGAGAAGCAGGTTCTGAGCTCGTTACTACTGCCTCACTCCCTCTGCTGCACTAGCATCTCAGGCTCCCAGTTCTTGCTCCCCTTCTCTTAGCACAGACAGGGTTGGGTTTTACGTGGACCTGTAAGCTGAAGGAATAAATATGCACCTGTGCACCTTGCAGTCGTGTGACATGCAACTAAAATTAGGGCTACAGTTCCTCTGGGTGCAAACCAGCCCCGTGCTGCTGCCTTGCAGAGATGCAAAGTGCAGCTGCGGGTGGGCACAGGGTAGAAGTGACTGAGCGGGGCGGGGGGAAACATCATTCCTATGCACCTCCTTGGGAATCACTGGCTATTGACTTTCCCTAAACACACCCTGGGGATTATCAGATCTGTTTGTTTTCAGTTCCTGCTCGATCCAGTTTGCCAGCTCCCTCTTTCTTTCTTTTCCTTTTTTTTTTTTTTTTTTTTTAATTAAAGGCATTCCCCTTTACAGCTGGGTTGGGCACAGGCTGGGACAAAGGCTACTTTCTTCATGGGACTCCTCCCAAGCGACACGATTTAGACTGAAAAAGTTGCTTAAAAATAACAGCTCACCTGCTCCATTACCCACCCACAGAACAAGCAGCGGCTGGCTCCCCGCCTGCCAGCCTGCTGAGCTCCCGTGGGGTTCCTACAGACCCAAAACGGCACATCCAACCCAAAGCCATCCCTGAGGAGGCCCCAAAGCAATGGAGCCACCAAAGACCATGTGGGAAGAACGTGCCAGGAACAGCGAGCGATCCAGCCTGGACAAATCCAGGCAGCTTCCCTGGCCTGGCCAACCTAACTCATGGCTGGAAAAAAAAAATAAATCTCCCTGCCTAGCAGAAAAGCTGGGGACATCTCTGCCAAGCTCCTGACCAACCTGCCAGCTCAACTACCCTGTTAGGTGGGAACATTGTACGTTACTTGGTCTTGAAATCCTCCACGAGATCCTGCATGTTCTTCAGCTCGCCCTCCAAACGCCCTTTGTCGTTCAACAACCCATCCAGCTGGCGCCGCAGGTTGTTGATATAGGTCTCAAACATGGGGGCAATGTTACTCCGGGTGGTCTTCTGGTCCTGCAGGAGGGTCCATTTGGTCTCCAGCATTTTGTTTTGCTGCTCCAGGAAGCGGACCTGGAAAGCAACCAGGAGGTCATTTGTGAAAGCAGGAGGAAGGGGGAGCTGCCACTACAGAGTCTGCAGCCAGGGGAAGGACAGCTCTGGCCGGTATCTGAGGAATTTAGATTGCTCATAGGAAGGACCTAAACTCTGGAGGGTGATAAAAACATGAGGGGGAACTGCTGCTCTGGGGCTTGCTTTATGACTTCAAGGCTTTATATGGATTAAAGATAAGCAGATTCTGCTTGCCTGACGCTTGACAGAAGCTATCCACAGACCTCAAAAGTCAGCCAATTACTCAAACTCCAGGTCTGGATTCCTTGCATTTCGGGGATGCCAGAGCTGAAGTTTACACAGGATTAATTAGTGCAAGAGAGTAAAGCCACAGAGGTACAGGGCAGTGCAAACAAACACAGCGAGCCCTGACTTAGGTAAAGGTCTGTTCTACCGGGAGGATTACCCTCCTCCCCGAGTTTGGTGGTGCTGTGCTTGGGTGCAGGTTTGATCTTTAAACCCTGCACCTGCACTGGGGGCAATGCCAGCTAAATAAAGGGGGTACAAAGCCAGCCTAAGCAGGGCAAACCCCTTCACTGACAGCAAAGCATGCAGGGCTTTAATTAAAGAGTTACTGGGTTGCAGCAGGCAAATCACACCATGCTCTTGAGGACCTGATCCTGACCCCGCTTATGAATTTCCCCCGGGGTTAAGTGAGCTTTGGGGCAGACCTGCTTTTAGGCAATGTCCACGGAGCTATCAGTCTTTCCAACATCTCACCTTATCAATGAAGGAGGCGAATCTGTTGTTGAGCGTCTTGATTTGCTCCTTCTCCTCCTTGCGCACCCGCTGGATATTGGGGTCAATCTCCAGATTCAGGGGCGTCAGGAGGCTCTGGTTGATGGTGACCTCCTGAATGCCCGTGGGGCTGAGTGTCCCACCAAATCCCATGCTTCTGTAGCTGGTTCCAGCGGGAACGCTGTAATAGGTAGTACCCACATGGGAGATCTGCTTGTTGGAGCCGAGGTTGTAAAGGCTGGAGCTGCCAAAGCCACCTGCCCTGCCTAAGCTGGCACCCCCTCCTAGTCCGCGGGTCGAGGAGACGGTGCTGAGTCGCACTTGGCTGATCCCTGGGATGGCGGCAGAGCGAGAGCTGAAGCTCACAGAGCGGGACATGGCTGCCTGGTGAGTGTCGGCAACACCCCCCACCACTCAAAAGCTCAGGGAAGCTGGGCTGGAGACCAGGAGAGTGAGCTCTCCCGACTGCTTCTCCTTTTATCCGTTAGAAAAGCTGGGCTTGGCCCAAGGGCAAAAGAGGGATCATTTTACTGCCCTGGAGGGCTGGGTGTGCCTGGCTGCCTTCCCACCCTCTGTCAACCTGCGGGATCGAGCAGAGGAGGAGGGAAGGGCCAGCGAAGGGACAGGACACACCTGGCGCCGTGTTCCTGCGGTCGGACCTGGCATTGTTCCGCACTTCCCTCGGCCTCTGCCGCAGGCACAGCCCAGGGACGTGAACCACGGGCTCCTCCGGGCGCCCTGGGCAGAGCACTGTGACAGGACAGGTCCCGTCCCTGCTCCCTCAAGGCTCCTCCGGTCCCCTGCGCTTGCCTAAATGGACGGTGAAATGAGAAGAGGGGGAATATGCGTTGATTTTTCACTCTTGCAGAGCAGGTAGCTCCCTGGAAAACAGCAGAAAAGAGATAAGGGCCCTGAGCATCACGTCCAGCCTAGTTTAATATAAACCAAAGCCAGCTGCAGCCTTGGACACACACGCCGTGCTCTGCCAGCAGCACCCAGCGAGCCTGTGCCATGCAGGGCAAGGAGGGCAGCACACAAGCAATGCCAAGCTATCCCCGGGCACCGTGGTTTTGCTTTCTCCCTCCTGTTAGCACTAAAACAAAGACTGTTTAGGTGGGCTGCACCCTGCATGGGGAAATACCCAACATGCCCGTCCACACTCAAGAGGAAACACGACAGGTTTCTGCTTAAATGTATAGGTTCCTATGCAGAAGAGGCAGTAACAAAATTATTTTTATGGGCTTTCTGCATTTTCAAATAGCCTTAAAGGGACAGGTCTCTCTACCACAGGTTTACTGTCAGGTGTAAATCCCCCATGAGATTTCAAAGTCTGGCCTGAATGTGTCACCCTTTGGCTTTTCCCCTCACCAGGACAGCAAGACAGGGCTGGCGACGTATTCCTGCCACAGCCTGTTCAAAGTATGAGCTTCCTTCTTTGTGGGAGGAACACCAGTTGGCTGGAAATTGCAGCTGCTAAAAGAAAATTCTCTTTTTGAAGAAGGGAAAAGGGGAGGACTGAGGCAGACAGAGGCATATGAGGCAAGATTCCTCCCTGGCCTGCAAGCCGGCTCAGCTTCTACCAGCAAAAAAAAAATAGCCTGTTCAGTGTAAAGCAAACTCGCATGCTATGCACGCCCAGCTACGCTTGACCTGATGCCTGATGTAGAGAGGCTAGGGTTCCTTCCATCCATCACTAGCAACAAGGCAGAAGCCTCCAGCTGCTTTACATATAGCTGCAGGTGAGTTCACAGAGAGAGGCAGGCTGCTCTCCCGCAACTCCCCTGGGCCGTCTTGCGAAGGCAGGGATTGAATCCGAATGTGTGATGTAAGAGTCAAGAACAACTCCCACCGAGGTAAGCCGCGGCTGCTGGAGCTCATCAGGTTGCATTCCAGCCTCAACCCCTTTGTACCAGCGGACAGGGATTTTTTACACACCATCACACGCGAACCAGAAGGCAATCCAGCCGGGTAAAATACAAACCTGCTGTCAGATAAACTGTCATAAAGGCAAAGCTGTTCTCAGCAGCCTCGGCAGAAACACTAATTCAACGGTAAGAACCGAACTTCACCCTGGTTTGCACTATCAAGGCCCAGATCAATGAAAAGCCATTTTCTAATCTTAATTACTGCCATGAAGCACCACTGATTTTAGGTAAGCATGGCTCTGTCTTCCATTCAAAATTCAAGCTTTCTTTTCTGTACCATTAGCAACCCAGCCAGTGCAGCAGACTCAAGAAAGCCTCGTTCACCTTGCTGCTACGTGCTCTCGGTGTCCCAGAGCCAGTTTAGACCCCTTGCACCCATCCTGCAAAGTGAACATTCCCCATTGAAATCCAGTTTCAAGTCAGGTTAAGTCTGAGCAGGATCCAGGAATCCAGAGATGACAAGAGCAGAGTTTGCTTGTGTTGTTGGGATGCCACGGCAACGCTGCACACTTGCACAACCGCGCAGGCTGGTAAATACTTCCAAGCCCCGGTTAATGACCCCCAGGGACTCGGGTTTGGTAACACAGAAGACAACACTGTATCAGCTGGTTAAACACCCTGTCAGGGAACAGAATGCTTTGTGACACTGCTTGTTGTTTGCTGTGCTTGGTGCCACAGAAGCCAGCCCGGTCCCTGCACCCCCAGGAACAGCCCCTCGCTGTGCACCAACACTCACAAAGCCAACGCAAGAGCCACAAACGATAAATCCCTTCACAAACCCTCGGGAAAATGAAGCAAGCTCTTAATTCTAGCCCAGAAAGCGTGTGTGTGTGTGTGTGTGTAATCAAATATGGTCACGTCCTAATGGAAGAGGGGAAAACCCTCTGCAGGCGAACAAAATTGTGTAAATTTACCCAGAAAAGTGTAAAGAACATGTTACTACGCTGATTAGTGTCAGCCCATTGTTCCCACATCTTCTGTCGATATCCCATGGGATATCTCCTGCTGTCTGTTCAGATTGCAATGTTTGGATGGAAAGCTGTCTGGAGCAGGGAGTGTCCTTGGGTTCTGTGTTTGCACAGTGCGCTCCTTGGTTGCGGTGACTGCTCCGAAGGGCTTCGGCAGTGAGTCACACATTAATTAGTGCCCTACCGACAAGCAGTGTTTTGGTGGTCTCATGACTGGGGTCTCGCAAGAGCAGGATGGGGCACGGATGGGGCTCTTGCAATGACATCCTCAAGCTGTTAACTCTTGCTAACACCACCCCAAAGCAACGCCAACACGGCGGCACCTCCACCAGCACCTGCCACCACAAAACTGCCGTGCTGAAGGTTCCCCCCATGCTGCAACCACAGCTCCCCCCTTTCAGGATCTAAGTAGCCTCATTCAAACTTTCTAGCTCATCAATAATTCCTGCAAACATATAGAGCTTGCTCCAGAGGGAACTTGTTCTCTCATTGTCCCGAATGCAGGTGCCTTATGTCAACAAAGTGATGCACAAATGAGCCACGTTAGGATGTGGTGGCTAGCTATCATGAGGGTTTATTGACTTTAGTCCTCCTTCCTGTGTCACTTGGGCTATAAAGCTCAACATGATGACGCAGCTCTTCAGCCTAGTATCTCGATGACAGGAAAACGGCTTTTCCAGAAAGGCCACGGCTGGCTGATCTGAAGGATCATTTGTTCTAAAGGTTGGTACCTTGGTACGGTTCATTGCCTTGCAACAGCAACCCTCCTACAATAATCAGAGCCTGACATCTCATTTGAAGTTGTTTAATTGGTGTCTTTAGTTTCTTTCTTTCTTAACTAGTTTTCTAGTTAAATGCACTTCTGAAGCGCTTAAATGGCTCTCTTGAACCTGGTGTGATTCCCCTATTAACGTTAAGTCACTGCCCTCCCAGTCTTACTTTGGATGAACGGAGTGGGCTGAAATCATCATGTATTTCATGCACAAGTGGCTTTTCTGAGGACTGGAAATCCCTTCCGTGGCCTCTCTGCTCCAGCGCCCTTGACACACACATCGGCATTGTCTGCACTGCGACTTCATGCAGTTTTACACACGGGAACCTCATTTTGCTCCCAGCTCTTAGAGCCCTGCAGCTGCAGCGGCCTCAGGTCTCACCTGAACTGCGCTCCTTTTTGCAGCAAAGCAGCACAGCCTTAGCATTCAAGGGGCATCACAGGGAGCAGTAGGAATAGCTGGACACAGCTTGCCGGGGTCAGCTTGCCAGCTGCTGCCGAGCAGAGGCAGCTCCGCATTTAACAAGGCTTCCAGCAAGCTCCTGTCCCCCCAGCAGCTCATCTCACCTTTCCTCCTGCCTCTGCCGAGGATGGGAAGCTCTCGGCTCAGCTCCGTGCTGCCTGGCCACTCCTGGGAAGCTGCCTGTTGCTGGCTGTGTAATCCACTGCCAAAAAGCTCGGCTTCTGGAGCTCAGAATCGGCCGTACTTGTTCTGTGAGCTGGAACCCAAAAAGAACATCGGTCTAAACCCCACGGCGTTTAGATAATAGCACAAAACCCTTCGCCAGCACCTCCAGAACAACTTGGGACCCCAAAGGAATTGCTGCTGCTGGTGTCTCCCCACCTCCAGCCTTTTTCAGCAGCTCCCCACGGATGGAGCCCCACGCGCCTCCTGCCCTGCTCACAGAGGGAGCGTTTACACCCCACGCTGTGGCTGCAGCAATGGGAACCTCTGCTCGTTGCCATGAGCTCCCGGACAAACAAGCAAAGCCAGCCCACGCCGATGGGCTGCAGGAACCTTCCCGGGGACACGGCGTGTGGTGGGGCACCAGCTCATCAGAAAAACTCTCTGTGCCTGACGCATGGCGGAGGCATTCAAGCTATGGACTTCCCCCCCCCTCCAGCCTATTTTACATGCACCTAAAGCTGTTTTTTTTCCCCTCTCCCCCAAATTACAAGATCTTATGATTACAAGAAATCATGAAGGAATAACTATAAATATAGTTATAATTATGTATAACCATAATTACATGGATAATTTTTACATGAAAGTTGAGAGTCACTCCCACAGCTAAAGCCTTAAGGAAAACAAATAAACAAACAAACAAACAAATTAAAACATTACAGTTCTCAGAGCCGAGGTGAAATTGCCAGCCCTGCTAACGCTGGGCTCAGTTTTTCTGGAAACAGCACGTCTCGGGAGAGAATGGAAAATCCATGTTCTGTCCCCACAAAATCACACGCGACTTTTGAGTCCTGCCCATTGAATCTGTTCGGTTTCCTAACAGCTGATCTGATCTAACCTCTGCGGATACTCACACGCGACGGCGCAGGCAAGCTGGGTCAGATCAGAGTCCATCTATCTCAATACATGCTGGCCAACCCCAAAATACAGGGCAATTATAAAGTGATCCTTCCTCTGGCCACGTTTCTTCAGCCATCAGCTGTTTAACCCTTCCCAAGTTGGAAGTTGCATCCTAACCAGCACCATTTAACTGCTGCTGCTGGTCCTCTCTCCCCGTTACTGGTCCACTCTAGTTAAACTCATCCCTGCTCACTACAGCCTGCAGCAGTGAGATCGCATGTGGCCTGAGATGATCTTCCTGTGTTCCTGTTTTAATTAACTCAATGGCAAACTAATGTGTCCCATTCAGAGCAGATGGAAACTGTGAAGTCATTTCACTGCAGTCAAGCGAACACCACCAGTTTATAGCAGCTGAAATAAAACCAGTGCAACAGTACTCAGTGTTATTACAGGAGCTTGCAGGCCTGATTCATGCCTAGGTTAAGGGATAACGAGTGGAGCAAGGAAGGAGAGCAACAATCTAGCACAGTCATCAATGAGCAATGCTCTTATCAGAATTCTGTTTCATCTAATGCAGCTTGGGCAGAGTCAATGGCACAATGCCACTTTACACGAGCTAATCCGCCACCTCTGACTCCAGGAAGGATTAAGTTCTTACTTCCCCCAAAATACTAAGCATTCAACACTGCAGCCATCCTAACTCAGCTGTGTTTGTACAGCCCTTGGCGCAGCGTTAATTGTGGACAATGACTGGGTTTCTTAATAGCTACCACAACACAAATAACCATCTTCACCCTGGTGACTACATAGGAACAAAGATGCTCTGCAACCTCTGACCCCCATTACAAATTCCAAGATCTTTTGCAAAATCAAAGCTGTCCAAACAGACCTGTTGCCCAATAAATGCTCCTAAGGAAGGAAAACAACAAAGAAAAACACAGAACTGTATGCGGTGTTTTAGAGATAAACTATCCTGCAGGCAGGAAGCACGTGGGAGAGGCAGGAGTAAAACCCGCAGTGCCTCCCTCCACCCCCTACGCACGGGGCGACACGTTACCAAACCTGTGGCTGCAAACATTCCTTTGCATCTTCAAGCCCTGGGACTGCAAAAACTCCATCAGATTCAGTGTAAACTGTCCTCCTGCTGCAGAGGGTGGTTTGTACCAGCCAGGGCTTCCAGCGACGGTTTCTCCCAGACAAGCACCGAGGATGTCAGCAGCAGGGACGTTCTCCATGTGCAGCTGCGGGAGTTTAACACATTAAGTGGGATCTACCAAAACAGCTCAACCTGGGAGCACACAAACGATTGTGTGAAAAGCAGAGGGGCTAAACCAAAGAGGTGTGTGACCTCCTCCCAGATGAGTCACTGTCAGAAGAGAAGGGCAAAAAAAAATTTAGATTATTAGTTTGTTACAGGTATTTTATTTTGGCTATAATCACCAAGCTGAGACTGTTATCTCTGCTTATAGAGGGGCCAGTTCAGCTCTCAGGGAGACAAGGGTTTTGTTTCCTACAATTACAAACAAGGGAAATGCAGAAACAAGGAGAATCGTGCTCCCGAGAAGTGGGCTTCAGTACTTCCCACCCGTCTGCAGCTGCACCAGCCAGGTATAAACTCAGCATTTATTTATCAGCCAGCAAGGCACCCTGCTTCAGCACCCAGCTTTTAAGCCAAATACGACCGAGCTGGAAGCTTCCAAAAGCCAAAAAGAAGGCGCAAGCTCCCCCCTCCCTTTGGTCTTCCTGGGACCTGGTATCAGGTGCTGCAGCGTGAGCAAAGGACACAAGCACAGCCCCGGACTGATGGGGAGCCAAGCCCTGGGTGCTGATAGCAGCAGAGGGTGTGGTGGGTCTGCGTCAGGCACCATCATAATCAATACATTCAACCATGACAATAATAATTAATTATAATTGCCTTGCACCTGCCCACATTGAATGAATCTTTCCAGGTCTGTGGGAGGGGAGGGAAGATCAGGTCCAGCATGGTGTGGAGCTGGGGCTACCCACGGCCATGCCTGCTGCTCGGAGAAAACTCCTCCAGCCCCAGCACCCAGCTACCTCCTCCTTTCACCCGCCAGCACCCCGAAGCCACCTCCAGTCATCAGCTCCACTCGTGGCAGGTTTCCACGTTACACAAGGACGGTGTGGGAGGAGAGAGGCTTGGCAGGAAATAGAGAAGAGGAAAAAATAGTGCCAAGAGCAAGAACAGCTCTCCATAACACTGAGGATGCTTCCTCCATGCGTACCGTGGGCTGCACAACGCCTCAGCGAAGGGAAGAGCTTTACCCGGTACGGAAAAAGGTGTAAGGACCTTTCAGGGCAGGACCGAGCTTCCAGCTTACTGCATTCACCAGGCATGCACCAGGCATGAATCAGTCGTGCAGAATTTGACCCCAGGAATTAAAAATCAGGATGAATCAGATCTGGTACCCGATTTAACAGGGATTACAGGCTCGCTGCTGGGCTTAGTGCCGGGGTGGCCCTGTGTCGCACGCGTGGCGTTGTGTAGGGCCGTCGCATGGGCACGCGCAGCCCCAACATGCCACCTCACGACTGTCCTCGCGCAGCAGAGAAAAAGCAAAGCAAGCGGGCGATGCCTCCCTCTGCCTCAAGGTGCTGACTTGGGCCCGTGCCTGCACCTCGTGCACCCTACGAACCCGTTGAGCTACGCTACAGGGCACACTGTTTGCTGCCAAAATTTCCCTTGCAGACATGTCAGGACGGCAAATGGGCTCCCGACCGCTTGCTGCACTGCTCAGAGGCGGCTCCAGGAGTTAACCGGCCCCTGGGGTTAACCCAGCACCAAAACCATGCAGGCAGCAACGGCCCCTCTGCAGCAATTCCAGCGGTGGCCAGGCTGTGCCCTGCCCCTCTCTGCCCAGGCTGCGACGGGGTTGGATTGCATCATTTAGGAAATATGCAGCAGGATAAACTGCCCCAGGAAAGCCATGGTGAGGCATAGGCACGGCCAAACGCCTGCTTTGCATTTATTTCAGAAAGGTGTTGGTGGCACAAGGCAAAAAGTGGGAGACCGAGATCCGATCCACGTAAGCGTCCAGGAGAAAAATAAAATGAGACCTTCTGCCTGATGATTTGGGCACGTGGCCTCCAAAGAGCGTGGGCACAAGGCAGCTGCAAGTGAGGGGGCATGGAGGCACTGGTTCTCCAGCACAAGTAGCTCCCACCCTCATCTTTGTGGCATCCTGTGGCAAAACGTCCCTCAGTTTGTCCTAACAGAGCTGCTGCATCCAGCAGTGACACCGTCCCCTTCTCCCATTCCCACTCCTACCATGTCCTCGCTCCCAGCTTGTGGCTCCCACCTGATGACAAACACAGCGAAAGCCCAAATCCCTGTCTGTCCTCACCAAGAAAAAATACACCCAAAGACATCCTACCCGATGTGCCATCCCTCAGATTTCTGGGCTCACTCCCACTACGCTAATTTTAGGAGAGAAGCCACTGCAGGCTGGGATTACTCCGATCAGCCTCCAATCCCCACCTCGGTGCAAAATGATCTGTTTCTGCAATTCCCAATGCAAACCTTCTATCACAAACTATCACCTTGATGCCTTAGGTCTTCCCCCCCAAAAAAACCAAAAAAGATCCCAGTGTATTCTGGCCTCAGAACCTGCATGTTGCAAAATAGGTAGATAGCCTCATAAATATCCAGGCAACCTCATTAAGAGCTGAAGGTTCACAGCACCCACTGAAACACAATACATCATTATTTATGCTGCAAACCATGTGAGAATGACACAATGCAGAAACAAAATGCCTAATTAAAAGTGACACAAGAGCACAGAGCCAGATGGTAATCAGTGGTGGATACTGGGTGCTGTCTAAACGGAATGAAGTCATTTGTTCAAGTGTGGATTGAGAAACACTAAGCAGTAAATCCTCACATTGTGCGTCTCATTTATGCTCTTTTTATAAGCAGGGATGTTGAGAAAGGAGAAGCCGTTTGCCAAGGTAACAGGACAGGTTATTAGAAAGGGAACTGGCAGCCTTCGGGCTCCCAGCATAGCTCGGAAGAGTGGGCTCAACACAAGGACAAGTGGGGATGAGGGACAGCTGAGAGCACACAGAGATTCACAGACTTCGGGACAACCTTCGAGAGAATAAAGCAGCGGCTTCTAAGATGAAGCAGAGTCCCTTTATTTGGGAGGTGATATGAGGCAGCTGCCTGGGGGAGGTCTAGTGCCCAGCAGTTGCTTCCCCAGCCGGTATCACCCAGCCTCCTCGTACAGTGGGAAGGGAAGAGCCTGTAGCATCCCAGCAGAAACAAGTGATGTCACCACCACTTAGTCTCATTTTTTTCAATACCTGAAATTTCCTGCAAACTACGTGAGCAAAAGCGCAGCAGATGGGTTGGAAACCTTCCTAAGTGTGAAGCAGATGTGGGCACGTCCCATCCTGCCTTCCAAACCCTTCCATAAATTCTTTGCAAGTGATGTCTATTTGGGGGAAGCGATTTAGATGGCTGTGCTCTAGCTACTTTCACCCAGAAATCAAAAAGGAGGAAGGAGGGAAAGGGGCTGGCAGGAGGAAGGGGATGTGGATGGCTCTGGGCAGGCATACGAAGGAATGGAAGGAGGAGGTGCGAATGGAAATGTGACCCTAAAAGGGTGGATGAGCACGGAAAGAAGGAGTAAGTGGGACAGAAGGAAAGAGCAGGGATGGAGGGGAGCTAGAGAAGGCTGCAGAGCTGTTCACAAGCACCCCCCAAACCAGGGTCCACAAAGACCCACAGTCTGGGGTGAAATTCTCCCTTCCCCGGCCACTGTGCCCCGATGCCATCGTGGGCAGGGTGGCCGCAGCGCTTCCCTCGGTGCCCACCCACCGTCTCCCGGAGTTGGAGGGGGTCAGACAAGGAGAGCAATGGTAAACCACAAGCGTGCCCAAATTAGCGTGCAGCCCTGTGGTCACTGGCGTGTCCCTGGCTGTCCTACCACAGCACTGGTCCGGGCATGCCTCCAGCCCAGCCCAGCACCTTCCCTTCTCCACCGGGCACTGCAGATGGGCTGGGAGCAGAGCTGAACTCGGGCGTCTCTGCAATCAAAGACTCTCACCACAAACCCAGCTCCGGGCAGCGCTGCTGGCTGGTGACCCTGTACACCGACCCCGTCTCCAGCATACACCACAGAGCAGGGAAATGCCTCTCCTGTCACAGCATGAGGGCCAGCAGCTAAATTTAACACCAGCAAATCACACATTCAACAAAATAGGCCCTCTTTTTTTTTTTTTTAGACCTGAAGTGAACTCGGTGGACTGAACCTGGCTCTCTGGAACCTGCAGCTGGTCTGCCTGGTCCTACCTGTGGCCACAGTATCAGCCATTCTCCTGCGATGCGTCATTCGGCTGAGCACACCGCTCCCGCTCCAGACGCTCCTCGCGTGCCTGACGAGGCTTAAGTCAGTCCTGCTGACCCACTCGTTACCGCCGCAGCTCTGCATCCCCCAGCCCGTCTCTGTCTTGCTTAACCTTAATCATTCAGATTCCTTGGGGCAAATGCTGATTTGTTGTTTACGCTTCATGCGTTACCCATACTTAATAAACAGCAATTACTTATGGAACCTTGATAAATAAATTATTCTACTATGCATACGCGTATTGAGCCAATAACCCTAAAAGGTGATTTTCCAGCTGGCCAGGATAAATCACCGTATGTCAAGGGAAGGGTGACAAGACTCTCTAGGTTTGCCTGCAAAGGTTTAAGCACCCCCAAGCCACCCTGTGCCCACCCCCAAACCTCAGCCCACCACAGAACCACACCACAAACTCAAAGCAACGTGTTGCCTTACTCCAGGTGTATCCAGAATGGGAGATCCTGGGACCACTTGGCATCTTTGGATGGCGATGACTCCATCCAAATGGATCAGGAGACAAGCTAGACCACACTGCAAGGACACAGACAGCAACACTACGGGAGTAGGAGGACACAGCAGTTTAGCTGGAGGTGACCGGACCCTTCACTGCAACCTCCAGAGCCTTCTTCACCCTGTTACCACCTTCCTCTTGTCCCCATCCTTTTTTGGCTTGTTTTCCCGTGTAGCCAAGAAGACTGGCACCAAACCTTAAAGCCCAGTTTTGGAGACCAGCCCATTCCAAATTGAACCAAATACCTGGCCGAGGAGGAGCATCGAGAACATCAGCAGGAAGGGAAGAAACACCCTGACTCAGCACTGCCTCTCCCATAGGGCAGGGAAGACAGCAAGGGAGAGAAACATGCAGCAAGGCCTTGGCTGCCGCTGTGTGAAGCAGCCCTCCCTTCTCCATCCTCGCAAAGACAACACGGGGTGACAGGTTTCTGCACTGCTAAATGCGCCTACGACACCAAAGGGCAGCGTCAGTTCAGCATCGGGCTTTCGGGTGCTGCCATGGGGCAATGCCCTGGCTAGACTGAAATTAGGGTCCCCCTAGGGCCCAGCACCACGAGCAGCAGTGTCCCCCCTTAACTGGCCATCCTTGGATCCCCACCTTGCCCCTCTGCCTAGGAGGCAGGACCAGCAGGAGCTTCAGCCTCGGTGCCTAGCAAGGAGAGAAGAGAAAGCAGGTTAATCCTTCTTCTGCAAGCTCTTCCCACACATCCTCACATCACCTGCCAGCAGAGATGACCACTTGCAAACACTTTCCTTAGAGGGTTACTGCAAATTACACCCATCTCTTTAGGAGGAGGCAGGACTTTGAAAAGCCTGGCTCATCTCAGAGCCGAGCGAGCCCAATATTCCCACTGAAAGATACTTTCCACCCTGTCTTTACCAAGCATTAAAGGCAGCTTTAATCCTAAGCCATCATCCTTCTGGGGCAGAAGAATTCGTTCGACCCTGCCTCCAGCACCTAATAGAGAGGATGTGCATTGTAGCACAGGATGCTGTGCAGGAATTGGGACTCAAAAGTCATCAAGCAACATGTTACAATTAGATCTGGTCACCTGGAGATGAGTTTTTTGTGCCATTCTGCACTGGGAGATGCTATTTCAGCCAAACTGGATATCCTCACAGGCTGGACTCCAGATTAGAAATTTCATTTCAGGAAAAAATAAAAAATAAAATAAATAAAAAAAAAAAGAGGCGTGCGAGAGAAAGAATTGATACTTAGAGGAGAAAGGAGTAGGGGTTGATGCTCAGGCTGCGACGACCAGCGGTGCTTTCTCCGCGGCAGTGCCTCCTGGGATCTTGCAAAACATAATCGTGCCACATCCCGCCTCGCTGCGTGCAGAACACTGCTCCCAGCTGCTAGTAAATTGAACTAGCCCAATTCCACCTCCATCTCCTTCCCTCAGAGGGATCATGCCTACGGAGCCATCACAACTGCCCTCGGTACCAGATGAAGCAAAAAACTTGCCAGATGACCCCATGACCTGATGCTAATCAGGAACACTGATGTGCCGGCAACCGCAAAGCCACAAACGAGCAGCCCACAATGAGATAGATAATCTCACCTCACCTTGCAAGAGCCACGAGCTTTGACATCTCCCAGATATAAATTTTGTTTTCATCCTTAAAATAAACCATCAGGTTTAAACTGCAAAGTCCTGACAAGGATCCATCAAGTGCAGGACTTGGATCAAATGGATCATCAGGGGAAAGAAACACTTTCCCTGGAAACAGTGTTTTGGCAAGATGGAGATGCCACGTGAAAGCACGCTGTTCTTGGCAAAATACTCAGACTATGCTTGAAGAAAAGGTTAACCTTACTGGAATGGGTCACCTGCCATGCAAAGTCCTTCTTAAGACAAAAACTACTACATCATCAGACACGTTTCTTGTTGAAGCAGGTCTGTGACAGATCCAAGCTTTCTTTCCCTTCACTTGGCAGGGAAACTGTCTTCCAATGTGGGGCAGAACCAGCCCATAAACCAGCAGCTTTCCCACAACACGGCAATTCAAAGTTTCGGCTGGAAAAGACCATCCCTATCCTGGGAACACCGATGCCAAAACCAGAGGCAGAAATGGGTGTTCTGTCCTGATTTTTTTCACATGAGAAACTGAGTTAAAGGAGGAAAATGCTTCCAAGAAAGCCACGTCCAACACTGATTTATACCTAGGTCCGAACAAGCCTTTAAGGGCGTGCCAGCTTGGCAGCCTCAAATTCATTAAAAGCCAGTGGGTTTTGGTGTCTCCACCAAAAACCTTTTAAAGGGCTTTCAAGGAGCGGGAATGTGGCGGCCAAAGATGGACCCGGGCACTTTTGAGATCCAACTCGGTGTCTACAGGTTTTGAAAGTCTCTGTTGTTGCCAGACCAGATGCCTGAATAACCTCTGGACCCTTGGTCCCCACACCCAGGGGCCTCAAAAGCAGACCTGTCATCCCTAAAACACTCAGAGTTCCAGAAGCTTCTGCAATGTGCCCACGCGGGCAGAGGAAGACCACAAGTGCCTCTAATCGTGATGAGCTTGAGCTGTGTTTCCAAACCCCTGCCATTCTTAGCCCATTCAGACTCTTGCTTTACAATTTTCAACACACCCCCACCAAAAAAAAAAAAAAAAATCACAATTTCTTCCTGCAGATTTTGGCTGGAAACCAGCCAGGGGCTGAACCCAGGCTCCGTGCACCGAGTGCTCCCTGAGCCTGCTGCAGCCCAGCACCTTTGCTTTCTTCACCATTTAAGGATGAGGAAAGCAGCTGCTTGGGGCCTGGCAAATTACCTGCGAGTGATTTGTTTTTGCTGCGAGTGCCTGTGCCCTCACCACACAAACAAGCTCCTGAAGAAAGGAGGGTACAGACAGAGGAGGGAAGGAAAAAAAAAAAAAAAGCCAACAGGTTGATCTGGATTACATCAACGGTTACACCCTCCTCCGTTTAATGAACATAGGAGAACAGGTGCTTGTAATTCATTAGCCAACCCACAAGCAGAGGAGACAGGAATTAAGCCGACCAAACTCCTCAGCGTGCCACTACTCTCCTTCCCTTTGAGGCAGCAGCAGCAGCAGCGAGAAAACTTCATCTCTTTTTTTTTTTTTTCTCCCCCTTTCCCTCCCCTCGAGCTGCAGAGCCACAAGCTGAGCATGACTAACCCCTGCAAAGCCTTCACCAGTGGCTCCCTCTCCTCCTGGGAGGTGTCAGGGAAGATGAGCAGAGGAAAAGCAGCCAGCCCGTCCCCGGATCGCCTGGGCCGCTGCAGTCCCAGCGGGTTTGCCAGCAACGGCTACAGCTCTCTCAGCCTCCATGGAGATGCTGGTTATGGATGCTCCCCCTACCCCTCCTTCTCCATCAACGAGAGACTCCTGGCCCCCGTGCACCTCGATATCGACTCAGACTTCCAAGCCATGCGGCAGCAGGAGAAAGAGGACATCAAGTTGCTCAACAACCAGTTTGTGACCCTAATTGAGAAGGTAAGGTGAGCTACCATGGTGCAGCACGGGGAAAAGGATGGTGGTGGGGAAGCAGGCACTAACCAGTCGCTCGGGAGACTTATCAAGGCCTTCAGCTAACCATTGCCAGGCTCTGAAAATTAAGCTAATTGCCTAATCGGTTATTCCTTCAGCGCTATCTGCTTTAACAAGGGCCTAGCATCACCTCTTGGGGAAGCCGGGCTGCCTCCGTGGTCAGCAGCATCGGGCAGCCCGTGCATCTCCTTCGCTTGCCTGTCACCCCACGGGTCCCTGGGAGGGCAGGCAGCTCTGTCCTCGGGGACACAGCCCTGCCCGAGCAGGCACGGCAGGGCCACAGGCACGGTGCCGGTGACAGCAGGCCTTGGATCCCGTAGTGGACAAACAGCCATGGGCGGTGACGCCGATTAAGGCGGCAGCTCAAATTCTTCTCCAACTGCCAAAGAGAGCTGGAGATTCACCTTCAGAGCAACGTGGTGGGCAGGGGACAACCCCCACCCACCTCCCTCCGCTGTGGTTTTTATTGCGAGGGGTTGCATGCTTAGCCAAGAAAGTGTCGCTTTCATCTCTTAAGATCCATGAGAAGGCAGAAGGTTTTCTCAAAGGAAAACAACTCATCTAGCTGGGGCAGGTTTCTGCAAAGCCCTGGTGCTCTGTAAACAGATGGTAATCTCCTAGGAGGATTGCTTCACTGCAGTCTACAATACAGGCACTCAATGCCAAGCTACTATGGCTTGGGATTATTTTATTTTTTTTTTAACTCTACCTCTAAGAGGACCTGAATTTGCACTGGAGAGGAAGGAGAAGGGCGGGGGAACCTACCGTAGCATCTATCCAAACTGAATAGCTGTGAACCAACCACACCTACCTGTGCAAACAGGCCTGTGGTGGTAGCAGGGGGCTGACCCTGGATGGAGGGGCTTGGCAGCCTTCACCTCCGTGCTTTTCCAAACATGCATCCTTGGCAATGTGGATTTGGAGAACCCCTGGTTTGGAAATCACCCAGGTGGGTCGTGTCGCACATGCTACAGGACTGGTCCTTTGACTATCTGGACCCAGAGGTCAAGGTTTGTGTGGATGTTAGCCCTGCTCGGAAACCAGAGCTCAGCAGAAAGGATGGCGGAGATGGAAAAAGACCACGCTGCGACAGTACGTACGTGAGCCAGGCCACAAGCACTAGCCTGTTCCGTGCAAAGAGGGATGGAAGGAGTGGGAGAGCCTCCAGGTTTCCTGACAGACCCAAGCGGGCAGCCTGCTGATAAGCGTGCACTACAGGGCACGATGGACAGAAGATACAAACACCCCACCTTAGCTGGGTGGCTTGCAGCGCTAGCAGCTCCTGCGTTTAGCTTGGAAGGCTGCAGCTTCAAGTGGCAAACTTCAGCCATCTGCCTCAGGCCCACATTCCAGAGGAAATAATGACACCTCCTTGTCAAAGAGAACTTGGGGTTTGATTAATCAGGAATTCGGATGGTCTCAGGCCTGAGCAGCTAATTCCTCAGATGAATGACCACATTAACTTCAGGAGTTTGCTGTTGATGGCTTTCCAGCAGGCTGTTCCAGATCTGCTAGTATCTATTTTCCATCCAGGTGGGAGAAGGGGAAAAGCCAAGTCATGGAGCCCCTGTTGGAAGCCCTACCTTTAGCCTGCACAGCACAGAGGTAGAGGCCTCTGAGAACTAAGCTTTCGTTGTTTCTGTGTTCAGGCATGATTTTCCAAGAAATGAGGCCAGATCTGGGTGATTCTTCTGCTGCAAAGCTCACATTAAAAGGCTCTGCAAGGAAGAATTTCTGCTAAGATGGACACAGCATAAAAAGCCAGGATGTAAGCAGTTCAGCCCAGCGGACAGGTACGGTTTGGGAACAGGAAAGAAGAGTGTCAAGGATGGAGAAAAAGAGCAGCTGAAGATTAGGAGCAAGGTCAGGACCTGAGATTTGATTGAGTGTCAAAGATGAACGTAGAACAACAGCTAATGCATTCGATCGTTTAGCACCCCAGCAGCAAACGGGGAAGCTGCCTTAAACGAGAGGCTGTTTGCTACAGCCCAACCTGCAGGCTGACCCCAGCCCCGCAGAGGGATGCTCTGTCACAGCCCCCGAGATGTCTCAGACCGAGAGTACAAGTGGCCCAGCTAGTTCCTGACGGCCCTGGAGGCCACCTACTTGTGCCACTTGCAATGCCCCTTCCTGGCTCTGTGGCAGCAGCATCCTCTTGGTTCCCAGCCTGACGTCTGCACACACACAGCATGCTGTGCTGGTTTTGTACCAGGACAAAGCAGCCAGTCAGCAGACTGGACGACTGATGGGATGTCTACAGCCACGGGTTAAGGTATCAGGAAGAAAGGATGAGGCCTCTGACACCGAGACCTGTAATATCCAAACATTCTCATCCCTTCTGCTGGGAACTGACTGTGAGCAGCCGAGTGCTTTTGATTTGCTCGGCTCCTCTCTGCTCCTGCTTCTCTCTCTGTCCAGACAAGAAGTGTTTTGGGAAAGATTCCGTCTCTCACCACGTGCATCTGTGCAGCGGTCAGCAGCTGGAACTCTGCCTCTTCATTGCACTGATGCTGCTTCAGGCCACAGAAAGTTAATGTCAAAGCTGATGGTCAAGGCCAGATACCATCTGCACCCCGCACAGTGACGGTGTCAGCACTGAATCATCCCCGCAACAGAGGGGAGGACACTGGCGGAGGCAACTCGCACATCACCAGCCAAAACGTGGCTGAAGGAGTTTGGTTTTGTTCACAGAGCAGTAGGAGAGAGAGGTAGCAATTAGATAATTAATTGAAGTTAACCAAGAGCTTTGAAGATGAAAACTGTCAAATACTGAGCGTTACTGTTAAGATTGTGAATATTAGGAAAGAAGAGAGCCAGATTCATCAAGCAGTGGGTGGATGAAATGTGGTGTATCCTCTCCAAGCAGACAGGCGCATGCACACACAGACCTCACGTGGAGTCTGTAATTATTTTGCTTATTCTCTCGAGTTCCCATAGGCCTCGTCTCTGTTGCTTTGCAATACAAACTAGGGCTCTGATTCATTACTCCAACTTCACCATATAATCTAACAGATTTGACAGCAGTTATCTTTGTGCCACTCCGAGGCAGTAAATCTGCCTTTCTCTCGCTCTGGACATCCATGTGTGACCTGTGGTGGATTTTCAGCCTTTGCTTCGGTAGGTCCACAGGCGAAGGGGACTAGCATCAAGCAGTCCTTATCTTTCAGTGACTTAATAAAAGATGCCAGTTTGATGTGAACATGTTCAATCAAGAAATAAATTAGTAGGTAATGTGCAAAACCTCTAAAAGCCCCTATAACCCTCCATCCTCAGGCCTAATTTTCAGGGGATTTCTCACTTTTCCCTGGAAATCTCTGCTGATTCCAGCAGCTTCTCACTACTCTCAAGGTCTCCAGTTCAGTATCTCCTGCCCTGCCAGGAGCCAATGTCATGAATGTCTCCAAAACTTCTCCTGCAGGTCCAGTGCCTGGAGCAGCAGAACAAGATCCTGACGACAAGGTGGAACTTCCTGAAGGATCAAGACAACTCCCACTCAGAGTCTGACATCAAGGCCATCTACGACCAGTACATGAGCAAAATGAATCAAGAGATGAAGGCACTCAACTACGAGCAGGAAAATCTTGAGGCAGAGCTAACAAGGGTCCTGAACACCATGGATAACTTCCGAAGCAAGTAGGTGCCCAGCCTAGCTGGCGGTTACAAGGGGGGATGTGTTTCAAAGGTACCTGTTCAGCTGTGGGCACAAAGAGGAATGTGGGCTTGATTTAACAAGGATAGACTGGTATTCCCAGGAAAAAATTCCTAGTTTGGTGTGCAAAGAACTGTGTATTGGAGAAGTCAGCACCTTAGCCTCTTCTAACTAGAGATGAAAGCAAACCCATAAAAAGCAAAATACCAAAGAGCTCTCGGCATCTGACAAATGCCTCAGGCTCTGAGGAACAGTGTTATCGGGAATGACAGCCACAAACACAGAAATGTTTATTCTCCACACTATTATCACAAACTAGAACTTTCTTGCCAAACTGTTTTATGGATCGAGGCTGCTTACTATTAACAAACATCCCCTTCTTTCCCCCTTCACCCCACAACATTTAATACAAAACTCTGCTTTGACCAAAAAGTCAGACTTTTACCCAGAAAAGCTCTTGACAGAAAATACTGAGGGAGCTGAAAGTTTAAGGGAAGACCAGCTGCCATGTGCTTATCGATGCTTTTGCCAAGAGCTTTGAGATCTTTAGATAAAAGCATCTGAGATGTGCCATGGCTCATTCAAGAAGACAATGCTTTTCTTATTATCACTGTCATTTGCATACCACAGGTGAATCCACAATTAGATGCTTTCCCTTACACTTACACCCATCTGCCTGCACAAGATCACTGGAGTCTTCCATGCTGATTTTGTAGCAAAGAGCCGCCACGTATGGGCACTCTCAAATAAAAACCATGATGCTAAGGGACTACTGCCCTTTCGCTGGCACTGACAGACATCACGGCAGTAATAGCCCAAACCTGTTCCTGATGTACAAAGTGATGCACAAATAATAACAGTGCCCCCTCTAGAGAGTTTAGCCCCAGGGTCTTACAGCTCTTTGCAGACTTTGATTAAACTAGCTACCCGATGTGCCTGCCAGTTGGGGGAAGGACTGATACCTCCACTTTACAGATACACTAACGGAGACACAGCAATTAAATGCCTGTCTTAAGCTCACAGAGCAAGCTGGTGGCGGAGCAGGAATAGGAACTAGGAGTTTGGTTCTCGACCTTCTCTGTGAAACCATCATACTCAGCATCCTTCCAGAAGTGACACGCTGATACCCAGGTGCCTAGAAATACCTGAATTCTCCACAGTGGGTGTCTGTCTTCTCTTCATTGGGATGTTGGTTTCACTGTAAGCCCGGGGCTCTCTGACGCTTGCTTTGCTGACAGGTAGAACCCTGAGCTTGGATCAAAGCCACAATATGGACTGTGCCATTTACTCCCGGCCTTAAAAAGGTTAAGACCTGCCTTCCCTCTCTGGAGCACTTGGTCTTCCTTGCACTTCCCTGAGGAAGTAACTGTTCCGCAGCCCTGCAGTTATAAATGATACTTCTCGGGTTATTCCCTGACAGTCAGGAAAACCCAGCTAGGAAATGGCTGGGCTGGTGGAGAAACGTCAGATCGGTCACCCCTGTCTGCTCTCACGGTTTGTACTCATACTTGTACTCAGTAATTGCCTCGTTAATTGCCTATGCCTGGCACTTACTTATTTTTCAGCCTGATTTCTTAAGGTGCTGACACACACAGGCTGGCTGTGCGTTTCCCCCTACCTTTTGATTTTCTTGGACAGTTACTACCTAGCTGGATAAGACATGATAGGGATGCTACATCCCTCAAAATTAAATAAAGAGAATGACTAGAGGAACAGGACCTGTGCCACACCCAGCACAGAGAAGACAAGGATGTGCATGTGTGCTGTATTAGACAGCAGAGAATCCACAATAGCTACCAGCTTATGGCCACCTCAACTATCATTCCTGAGAAGGGTTCCTACTTTGTGGAACTACAGGGCCACGGCGAAAATACCGTTCAGAAATGACACGGCTCCTCAGAACACTTTTCCTTCACTTGCAGAGCCTTCCCCTTCCGCTTTCTCCCGTTTGTGAGCTGTAAGGCACAAGCCCTGCCAGGGGCGACCTGAGCCACGAACAGGCAAAACCCACCCTGCCACTGGGCGCTGTTAACACCCAATGCCAGCGCAGGTGGATTTCTGTGACTGTGACAATCCACTGCGCTGCTCCCAGCGGTTAGTGATTCATGGGGAGAGAACTGCTGCTTCTGCTGAGCCTTCTCCAGGCAGCAGTCCAACCCCGTCCTAACCCACGCTGGCTCTGTCGAGTCCTGCACGCCACCTTCGAGAAAGCCGCCTCTGCCCAGTTGTTTTTCTAGAGCAAACGGTCTGTCTAGACCATGCAAATTTTGGAGGCTTCCAACTCCTCTGGAGGCTTATTTTCCCAAGGGAAAGTTTTTCTGGGGAGGAAAAGCTAATAAATTAACTGGTTATGTTCTCATCAAAGCTGGGGTGCTCCACATGGAACGCGCCATACCTGTGGTGACCACTCAAGCAGGCTACTGCCCAGCAATACATCACTTACAATGTGAAACGTGCCTGCCCGTGCTCCTCTGTAAGGCCTTAATCTGTTTATCTTCTCCATCCAGCAACTGCTTTCCAAAAACCACACGGGAGATTTTAGTTGGGACACTCGCACCCCCTCCCCAAATTAGTTGCCACTGACCAGCAATTCCAAACGCAGAGGGGAGTGGAGAGGGGACAGGGAAGCAGCCTGGAGACTGGCACAGCATCTCAAACCCTGCTTCTTTAGGAAGTCAAGCTAAAAATCAAATACCAAGCCACACCTGAGTAGGGACGACTGCCCAGAGGTGCACCATCTGCACAAAGCGTTTGCTTCAGCTCCCCACACGTGTGATTTCCACATGCAAAGAGCCATTTGAATAAGGCAGGGAATTTTTGCCTGTGCTGACCTACCCTGCGGTGGCACTGGGGATATACAGCAGGGAAATATGGGGCATGCAGCCCTCAGTCGTTGGATCTCAGAAGTGGATCCTCTACGTTAGTCAAATCTGAAGACCAGACAGTTGACAACCCTCTACCTTCAACCTCTGCAGCTGGTTTTCAGCTGCTTTCTGCCCCATTTCCTTGCTCCACAAGAGGAAGACTGACTTAAAGTCATGCTACCAGGCTCAGATTCATCCCACCGCTCTATCTTCACCCTAAAATAGTCTTGAAGGCACATCCAGAGAGGAACACAGCCTGCCTGAGATTTGGTTCACCTCTGATTTTGCTTCACTGCCTATGGAAGGAGCCCAAGGCGACTAGACACCTGTCTCAGGTGTGTCTTAGGCGCATGAATCGAGATGGGATGGATTTACACCGTAATGCAAGACTGCTTAAGGATTATCTCTAAGGAGATAAATCCTGCAGTGTGTTTGTGGAATGTTCCATCCCCATATGAGTCATCTCCCGGCCGCCAGGTCCCTCCAGAGCTGAGCAGTGAGCATGTTTGGCTGGCTGGGCCTGCTCTCTTTCAGTCAGGAGTGCTGTTTGTTCAATATGCAGGATTATGTCAACGCTTGGCAATGCGTGAAGGTGCCTCGGCAGGCTGGGACAGACTGGGATTGGGCTGAGGTGCAATGAGGATGGAGGAAGAGTGGCAGGCTGTAATTAAGCGCAGTACATAGTTGCTGGCAGCATAGCTAACATTCCAGCTAAAGAGGAGAGAAACCAGACAGGTAAATCTCGTTAGCCATGCTACCTGACATTATAAAAGCAGGCAAGGAGAGGGTGAGTTTTAACATCACGGGGGTATTCAAGAAGAACCTTAAAATTGCCTAACTGTAGAGCTGTGACTGTCAGGTCCCCTCCCTGCCCTCCCTATCCCCTCTGTCGAGGGAGCAACAGCTCCAGGGTCCAGGGAGCTGGTTTTGATATTTCAGGCCAGCTCCTGAGCAGGACTTAACCCCTTGCCCCACAGCGTGATCCCCTGTGCTGCACTGCCAACACCTTCTCTCTCTCTCTGCAGCGAGGCACAGCTCCTCTTTCTCCTAAAGGTTTGTACAACAGCAGGGAAGGCTCTTGAGAGTAACTGGAGTGACGATGGACCAAACCACCAAACAACAGAATATGGCTGTCATTCCCAATTTTACCATCATCATCACTCTGTTAGGAGATGCCATTTTATCTCATTCTCAAAGGTCTCAGCCTTCCCCATATCAACTTGGTGGCATCTGTAAGTAGCACTGAAAGGTTTAATTCAAAGCCTGGAAATGCTATGCACACATTAGGGTCGGAGGAGCATGAGGTATCATGGAAAGCAGGGAAGCCACGACCTCCCTGAGAGCACAACCTGCCCTGGTCTCAGCAGAAAAGCCAACATTTCCAAAGTGTGTCCAGCAGCACCACAGGAGATACCAAACACTCATCACATAACGCTCCTGCACAGCAAACGAACAAACCGCTGCTGGCCATACACCAGGCCCAAAAAAAGACCTCGTGGCTTCCTGGTCAGACACCTGCTTTTAGCAGCCTTAGGGCTAGCCACACGCTTGTCCCGAGAGCCAGCAAGGGTTGGCGCCTTCCCTAAGCTACCCTCCCATATCTGCTGCTGGTCATCCAGAAATGCATTTGCCCCTGGACTGTGTCTTTGCTATCCTGGTCCTGCCTTATCAAACCTCTTTTTAAACACCTGCAGGGTTGGTTCCTCTGCTGGATATTTGGCCATTAGGACTCCACCCTGTCCTATCCGGGTTTTGTTACCTTCTGCTCTGTGGGCACTGTTTTCCACGAATTGCTTTGCCAGGTCCTGCATTACTTCGCAAATCGCACTACGTTTAGGCTAAGTTATGACACCACACCGGTATTCTCGGAATTTTCACAAGCCAAAGTCTTCTCGCTGAGACGACTCTCGGGCTCTGGAAATTAAATGCTGAGGATACCTGAAAGAAAGAGAAGAGGAAGGCTTAGGGTGAAAATTTGGGAGTCTTTGGGCATGCGACTGGGTTTCACAGAATAACTCACCACACCCCACTTCTCCAAGCCTGCTCTCTCTTTCTGTAGCAAACGTGAGCTAACCTGAGGCTGCTCAGCCCTCAAATTAAATGAGAATTAAAGATACCTGCTCTCTACTCTGGGGCTCTTCAGCCTTAAAGTACTCGTGGTGTTAGTACAGAGCAGCTGGCATGTGGCAGCTTGTTGTCCTCTCACTTGTCCAGGATGCCCACACTTAAGACATATCTCTCCCTGCTGTCTGGCGCACATCAAGGAGGTGGGACATCACAGTAAAAGCAGACAGCTTTGATGCCAACGCTTTTTGGGGCCAGCAAGACAACCTTAAGCATCCCAGAGGCTCTCGCCATGTGTAGTTTCTAACTGTTTTTTTCACTCTCCTTAGATACGAGGATGAAATTCGCCTCTGTAGCGGCATGGAATACACCTTCACGGAGCTCAAAAAGGTCAGTGGCAAGAGCAGCTTTTCATCCGCACACCTCTACAGCCACCAGCTCTGTGTAGTCACAGAAGAACTTGGAGAGGCAAGATGGTCCAGGCTCAGCTAGCTCTGAACAGAGTCCTTGTACCACAGAGGTTTTGTGGGGTAATAAGGTCTTGAGGAGGACAGCAGAGCGGTGAACACAGTCACCATTTCAACAGAAAAAGTCCACATGGGCTGCCCGCGGTTCCAGAAAAGCCCCGTGGCTCTTGGTGGAAGCACCAGGGGGTCAGACCATGCCTGCACCCAACCACGCTGCAACTGCACTGGCCAGACCTGGCCTGGAGGGGTCTGCACCCAGGACCCTCTGAGGCAACACCCCTCCTCGCTGGCATGTTTTCTCTCAGAATGATATCGTAGGTTGGGAAAGGCTGGAAATTGATAAATGTGTTTGCTTTTGTTCCCTGTCACATGGCCACGTCCTGTTTAAACATCCCACCCCAGGAGTAGGTGCGTTTGAGTATCAACTGGAACGGGAGGCTTTGTGCACAGCCTTTACATTAAAAAAAATAAATAATCCAAGGTGCATGAATGCAGGGTATTATTAGACAGAGGAAACGTTCTCCGCAAATTATTATTATGGCTAATTGCATGTTTTCCCTGACACACTCATCGACCAGTAAGGGCAGTTCTGGTGACTTTTGTGGATGGCATCAGAGTTTTCAATAACCTGTGCTTTTTGTGGTGAACAAAAGATGAGTGGGTATGGACCTGCCCTACCTGTTTCCTTCTCCACCCTACCTCATTTGAGACTTCCACCAAAGATCTCACTCAAAAAAAATTTAAAAAAGCAGAGGAAAAAGGTCTGCAAAGCAGCCACCCTACTTGCAGAGCAGGAGAGCAGTTTCATAAGTACCTGCCAATAAACAGCAAGCAGGGCACTTGCTGGGGGAGGAGGCGGCAGTGGGAAAGACTTCTGGCTACTAACTCAAAGCCAAACCATTGATTAATATGCTTTCCATCTCCTGTAGGATTTAGATGTGAGCTCCTTGCACAGAACTGAGCTGGAGGCAAAACTCAATGGGCTCCAAGAGCTGATGGAATTGAAAAAAACCGTCTATGAGCAGGTAAAAATTCAGTTGGGAAAGTGGCCTGGGAACACACAAGCTACTATGCAAAAAGAGAAAAAAAAAAAAAGGGGGGGGGAAAAAAAACCCCAACATTTTTGTGGCCTGTTCCACTACAGAGAGGGCATTCTTCCAGATTTACACCAAAATGAGAGCTTGTCCAGGGAAGTTGCATGGTGTTGCAGACAACTATTAAATGGCTTGAGGGTCTCATGAGATAATCCCCTTCCCTTCACTAAAGGAGTGCATTTTAAAGTTGACCAGGAGGGTCCTTTTGCCCCGCAGCTCCTGCAGGGAGGCTGCTCCAGCAGGTCCCCCCTCTAACAGCCAGGAATCCCCATCCAACACCGGAGCTGGCTCAGCACCTAACCCCCAGCGCCCAGGCTCCCCAGGTCACAAGCGAGCGGAATATTGTCCGATTCAGGCTCAGAGGAAGGGATCACAACGAACGGGGCCAAGCCACCGTGAGCCTGGGTGAGGTGCTGGATGCTCTTTAGCACAATCCAACATAACGCATCCCACCTCATGGGAAGCACGCACTCAGGTGTTATGTCACTGAGGGGGGCAAGGACGCAGAGGCTGCAGCCCTTCACACAAACCCAGAGGCTGCAGCGTGCCTGTAGCTACTCAAACCCAGTAAAGCCATTACAGCCACTTACTCAGAGCCTGTAAAATGTTACCAAGCAGGCTCAGCCGTGTTTTGGGAATACTAATGATTTGTCTAAATTCTACCAAAACAATTAAAGTGCTTGACAGAGGAATGTCAACATTCCTTGTGGGGAAACTGAGACACAGAGAGACAGAAGGACCTGCATAATATCAGAACTGCAAAGAACACATGCCCTGCCTGCAACTAACCATGAAACCTTACTTTCTCTAAAGTTCTAAGATTTAAGTTGCCTTGCACCAGGAATACAGGGGTAGATGGAAATCAGATCCTGCTGTCAGGATCTTCTTCTTGAGCTAATTTCCTCCAGGTTCCACACTGCTGTCCTGGCAGAAGGCTGCACAATTTTTTTCACCCATGCTTCATACAAAGAAATTACACTCCATCTCTTCCTCTCTCTCTGTGTCCTCTCAACAGCTTGTTTTCAGGTTAGTCATTTTCTCGCCTGTACCTGTTGATTTGACTGACATCAACATATAGGCACACATACCCAGTGTAAGGGCAAATGAGGAAAACTGCTTGACAGCTTTGCTCACAGCACGTTGGTGTGAATCAGAAGAAAATCCCAGCCTCAATCCTCATTAATGAGACACCAGGTTTTTTGGTTGGGTTTTTTTTTCCCCCTCCCCTGGCAGAGGATGCTCAAGTATTTGCAATACACTTGCATCTTCTCATACAGCTATTAACCTGCTCAAAGATTAACAAAGAGGCTAAAGGATTTTATACAGAGGGGGGGAAAAATACATTGATAATCCTGGTCTTTGGAAGAGCAGAGAGGTATTTTTCTGTTATTCATGAATCACTATGTCAGGGTACCCTTTGTTTCCCCAGTCAGGGGAAGGCAAGGCAAACAAGGTATACAAATGCTTCTCTAAATAGAAATCAGAGCCCTCAGCACAAAAGAGAAGAACAAAAACATCAAGATGAAAGGTAAGAGATGGGGAGAGATGGATGCTGCTCTCTAACACCGGTGTAAATCAGAAGCAACTGCAGAGATACTGATAAGGGTGACACCCCTGCAGGAACAGTCTGAGGCTGGGCAGGAGCTGCCAAGTGAATGTTTACACCATCTGCTCAATGTCAAGTCATGTCTTGCCTGGATACAAACCACCCAGGAGTGCAGTTTACAGGCATGGATTAAGGGTCCTTTTTAGGTTCACTGAGAGGAACAACTCCTCATTGTTTGGCTCCTTTTTCTAAAGCTGTGACCGAGTCAGCTATCAAGAGCAAATATCCCAGTCAGTGATACTGCAGCTTGTGTGTGTGCACGTTCCACCTTCCCCCGTGCTGGCTGAAGTTTGCCCAGCGTAGGAGAGCAGCTCTGGGGAGTGGGATAGGTCTGCCAGCGGTGGATGTGTTCAGAGAAGGGTCCTGTCTCTCTCCTCTCTAACTAGAGACAAAGCAGACTACAACACCACAAGCGGCAGCCACAGCCTCTCCAGGTAGCGAAGCAGAGCTGGGCAAAGCCATCTTCCCAGCACCACCAGCCTGCAGAACGGTTCATGCTGCCCTGTCTCTTGCCCAAGACGCACATGCCCACCATCTGAATACCGGTAGAGACTGAAGCATGGTCACCAGTTCAATTAACTTGCTGTTGATGCAGTACAAATGCACTATTTTACCAGACTCTTTAACAGATTGTATCCAAAGGTCCCGAACCAACACCTTAGCCCGAGTCTGGATTTTCCAGAGAAAGTACCAGCTCCCAAACTTCAGAGACTGAAAACCTAGGAAGTTTCACCATCTCCATACTGCGTATGGAAGATGTTTTGCCTAGCTACCTGCCCAGGTCCAGCTCTCTCCCAGTTCATAGCTTTCTTGACTACTTGTATCTCAATCCTATTCTCTCTTTGCTCTTCAGGAACTCGAGGAGCTGCTGACAGAAATTAAGGACATTTCTGTTGTACTGGGAATTGACAATGCATGCAAACTTGATCTGAGCAGAATTGTGGAAGAAGTGAGGGCCCAGTATGAAGCCCTGGCTCTTCGGAGCTGGGAGGAGGCTGAAGCACTTACCAGGAGAAAGGTATTTGTCTCCTTATCTGATTGATACTGGGGAGAGGCAGGGAAAGAAGAGGGAGAGAGATCAGCCCAGAAACTACAGGAATCAGCAAGATGTGGAGGGACAGACTACAGCTGGGAACTGAGGGAGGAACAGGGTGCTAACCCAGATCAACTCCTCCTAACACAGGTGTGTAAATTAGTAGTTTCATCGCTCTAGGCTCTCCATACTGTCAGTGGAGAAAGGCAAGGCCATCTCCCTGTCCCTCCTAAGAGGCAAATGACCTTCCACTGGTGCCTCCTCCAAACAGGGCAAGAATGCGATTAAGCTCAAGAGACAGAGTGCTCTATACCTGCACAGCTACAGCCAGACAAGGATATGAGAATGAGCCCTAAGTCCTTCCACACACCCATTATTTTTCCTGCTAGGCATTTCTCCTCAAGGGCAGTGGGAATCCTTGCAGAATCCTTTGCTGCAGCAGAGGAGGCGCACAGATAACCCAGTCTTCCACCTCTCCTGCAGCTGAATGAAGGAAGCACCCAGTCAGGCACCTACAGCAGTCACCTCCTTGACAGCCGACGGGAGATCGCAGACCTGAACATACAGATCCAGAAACTGAGGTCCTGCATTGTGTCCCAAAAGAGCCAGGTGCGTCCTGGGGTGGGCGACAAAACTCTGACACACAATCTGAAACTACAGCATGCCTAACACCTCCACCACCCTTTTCCCTTTGCAACACCAGTGCCTGTACTTAGAGGAGCATATCAAAGAAGCAGGAGAGCACGGTGAGATGGCCCTCAAGGATGCCAAAGCCAAACTGGTCAAGCTAGAAGAAGCCCTACAGAAGAGCAAGGAGGATATGGCTCACCTGGTGAAAGAGTATCAGGAGCTGATGAACATCAAGCTGGCACTTGATGTGGAGATTCTCACTTACAGGAAGCTGATGGAAGGGGAGGAGAGCAGGTAAGCTGGGCTTCCTTGTGGCTGAAGAGGGGAAGGGATGCACCCAAACACCTAGGAGAAAGCAGACATCCTGAGCTTTGAGTCTGGTATTGAAGGTTCGATCAAGGAAAGAATAAATCCCAGCAGTCCCCACACAGTTCAGCCCTGTTTCTCACTCTGAAGTTTTTCTTAGACTCCCCAGACTGGAGGGCTCCAGCACTTCTCTAGATGATGCTTTGCCCAGGTGCTGCTGAGTTAGCCTTTCACGATCCAGCTCTGCACTTGGCTCTGCCCACATAGGCCAGGCTCACATGGGCCAAACTCGAGTCCTCTGTACCTCCCCGGCATCGCAGAGGTTAATACATGTCCTCATGACTGTCCTTGTGTTCACAGCATGGAGCAACCAATACCCACAGTCATCAGCACCATCCGCTCCAGACCAAAGCACCGTAAGTGGTTTTATTCATACAGCTTGCTAGAGCAGAGTGTGAATGAAACGTTTCTAACCCCCCACCCTCACTCCCCTGCCCCACTCCTGCAGTTTCTGCCAGCACCTTGAGAAACTCCAAGCTGTTTGCCAGAGGAACACACAGCACCAACGGTGAGACGAAGCCAGACGGAGCCAGCACAAAGATACTGCCCTCTAGAAGCCACAGTGCCACCACAGTGCCACCTGAAGCAGATGCCTTCATCAGCAGCGCCCGGCCAAAGCTCAGCTCCTTGCCCACTGAAGAATGCTCCTAGGAGAAACGGAGCCTCACAGCATGAACGCCAGGCCTGTTGGCATCTGTAGCCAAATGAGGCCAAAGCACTTTCTCCTGAACTCAAGCCAACATCTGGAGTGGACTCTGGTCCTTTGTTCCTCAGGCTGTCTCTTTTAGTTTGCCTTTACAACATCCCAGCTAACAGCAACATTATCAGTTACAAGCATAAACCAACCCAGTATTTTAGAGATTCTCCCATTTTTACATTAACCACACCAGCATCTTCCTCCCTAGGTCTGTTTCCCCAGAAGATCTGCATTCACAGCCTCTGACACCTACCTACAGGAAGCCTGGCAGGAGGGGAAGCATCGTTACACCAGCAGCCAGGCGCCCCCGGCCCAGCCATTGTATCAGTATTACAAAATCACTCTCTCTGCTCTGTCCCTGCTCTGTGCAGGTCTGTGAGGTATCCACCGATGTGGCTTTCACAGGAAGGCAGCACCAAGCTTTCCAAACCCAGCTGGTGGGGAGATGCAGGTGAACAACCTGAGCCAGGTGGATTTGCATATCTGATGACAAACATGCTGGCTGTAATGGGGGATCCTTGGCCACCTCAGAGTATTTAACTGATTTTACTGCCTTTTGGGTGGCCCCTTGTTCCTCCCCATGCCGCCAAAGCTAAAACTCCTCAAAACTTCTATTTAAGCTATCTCTCTAACAGAGAGCATCTGTTGGTCTCCCCTAAAGGCCCTCCAGACTCCACACACATGGTGCTAGGTCCTACAAACGGCACGTTGGTTCCCATTTACAACAAGTAGGACTTGTCTTTGTATTTATTGAACTTACACAGCAGCTTTTACCTTACCTGGCTGACACTTCCAACGCACACCAGTCCCGTCACACCAAAGCTACTAGAGCCAACTCTGTAGATGCCATGTCGCCCTGCGAGCTAGGTGGGGGGAATGTTCTGGCCTCAACAGACATTTCCACAGCCCTCTTGCACAAACCAGCGTCGACAGTGCCCTGCAGCATTTCCTTTTACGAGGCCAGGCTCTGGCCTCAGCCGCTGCCATGCAGCCCCACTTGAGTTCCCAGATTTTGAGTTCACAGGAGGAGTTGTTAATAGTCTCTTGGCATATTTCCATTGAGTGCATCACAGTATTTGCGCACTTCTGTAGGATAGACTACTAACATAGTGTCTATGTAACCAGAACACTGGCTCTCTGGGGTTATGGCTGTTCTAATAAAGTACAGAGTGTCATACAGCACGCATTGGAGTGTTGGGTTTCTCTGAATTTCTTGCCACAGCCCACCTGAAACAGTAATTCCTTCCCCAGTCACCAGCACGTCTCAGCTGAGGGCTCCGGCTAAACTCTGGCAGCCAAGTGCAGCTGAAATCGCTTCCCAGGTGATTTGTGTGGTCCATGTGCGCAGGGAGAAGTACATGGGGCTGGAAGGGCAGACAGAGCCAGCAGCCAAGGCTCTGGGGAGCTCGCTGCTCCTCTGCCACCAGGCTCCCACGTGGCTTTGAACCACAGAGCAGCTCAAGCATGTTTCAGGAGGTGAAGGGTCACCGCACAGGCCAGCACAGGCCCACCACTGTACGCACCTCCACAAAGCCTCCCCTTGCACCTCTGCAAAGGGGAACTTCTGCACACGTGGGGCCCAAACCCACCCTGGGGAAATGCACTTCCATGCAGCCCCTCATCTCAGAGGTGCCCTTCCCGAGCACAGGGGTGTTCCTGGGGCTCTGTGCTCAAAACCACCCACCTCCAAGGGACTTATCTGGGAGATCCAACATGGACAAGGCCCCTAGAGGTGCTACGAGACCTGAGATGGGGAGCATCTCTGCTCTGCTGTTTTGCCCATCTGAAAGAAACACCGCGCTTTCAGGGTTAGCTCAAAGGGTACAGAGACAGAGGATGGGGGATGGGAGGACAGTCCAGACCAGCAGAAAGAGTCCCCACCTGTTAAACCTGGTTGCCCAAAGTGGCAGGGATGGGAAAGGGGGAAGCTAAGAGTGAGCTCCCAGTTGTACAAGCTACTCCCAGCTTCAGAAGTAGGCAGCACTGTAGTGCAGAGCTTCCCCTGGAGGCAGGAGCCAGCAGAACCCTTCCAGCTGGAGGAACAATGCTGGGTTTGTGCAAGGCTGAAGGGACACCAGAGGTGTGTGAGGCCCAGGAGATGAATGACTGCTCTGAACAGCCTGGCATCCTTGTAAGGCAGGGTGGGGCTGAGGCGGTGGGGGGGAAGGAAGGAGGAACACAGAGCTAGTGTTGCCCAGAATGAAAGCTGAATGGAAAGGGAGGCTTTGGGAGACCTGAACATTCAACCTGGGGGAGCGGAAGGAGAAGGTGGTCAGAGACGTGTGCTCACAGGCCAGGCCAGAAAGGGCAGGGGTTCAACAGCAGCCCAGTCCTGCAAGAAGAGAGTTTCCAGCTGTTCCCTCCCTGCCATATGGGGGGTTTGGGGTTTTTTTTTGCTGCTTCTGAGCCTTCACCACTCAAAGAACTGGGAAAGATCCCCGAGGCCAGAGCAAGGGAAGCTGGACTCCTGGGTTCATCTGCTGCTCCAGGACCCAGGAGAGAAGGACCCAACTCGCTGTTTCACTGTCTCAGTCACTTCACTGCTCCGTGCCTCTGTTTCCCCACTGACAACTGGAGAGTGTACATCAAGCCACATCATACCAGGGCAAGGATTTTACGCAGCAGAATAATTCCTGCACTGCACTGATGGGAGCCGAGCTATGCCAGAGATAGTCACACTGCTTTGGGACACTCGTACCTGCCCATGCAGGTATCCTTCCCCCTCCACCATACTACCCCTTAAGCACTGACTTCATCTGAAGGACCAGTCCTTCCTCAGCAATAATTTCTGCAGCTGTTCTCACACCAGACACACAGACAGCTCTAAACCCAGCTGTTTAACCCACTGGGGAGTTCTGTATGTTTTTTCTTTGTCCAGTGAAGGGAATCACACCCCTCGCCCCCTTCAGAAACACCAGGCAGTACCATCAACTGAGGATCTCTGATCCCCCTTAGGTTGCTGGGGGACAGCCCTACAAGGGCAAGGATGCTGAGCCAGCACAGTAATCAACACAGTGGCCAGATTTAGTTGCTGCTAAGGAGACTGGCAGAATAAAGGCAAGCCCATCTGCGTTATCTGGCAAGCTACATCTCTGCAATCCAAAGCACAGCCACCTCCAGGTAAAGCTGTATCAATTTCAACTGCAAGAGGCTTCCCAAAGATGATCTCAAACCCTGTCTGGAGCCAAAGATTGGAGCATCTGCCCAAGCGTGGGGAAAGGAGACATCAGATGTCCAGGACATGGCCCAGTTGCGAGACAAAGCCCAGGGGCAAAACGCAGGGACTGATAAATCCACGCACTGAAAGCAGGGGGCAGAGCCGATTTTGGTGGGGCAGACTGGCAGGGAAGATCACCAGGGAAATATTCACATCTGCACAACAGCAACTGGGCTGGAGTCCAGAAGACAAGCCAGA
Organism: Falco rusticolus; assembly: GCF_015220075.1. Lineage (NCBI taxonomy): Eukaryota > Metazoa > Chordata > Aves > Falconiformes > Falconidae > Falco > Falco rusticolus. Next base: position 5,238,750 of record NC_051205.1, on the reverse strand, counting down.
GCAGACAAGAGGGAAGCAGCAGAGCTCCTCTGCTGTCTTCCAAGCAGGGAGAGCCTGAGCCCCAGACCACATCTAAGGGTAGCGCGTACCCGGGCAGCGGAGCGCCCAAGTGTGAGCTCCAGGCTCCCTCTCCTGGGCAGGTGACTCCACTGCAAACGCCTCCAGAGGAAGCGCAGTGGCCTCCACAAGCCCTGGATCCCATAAGCTGCCACATCCCAAACAACCCCCTCCTCCCTTCCAGCACGCCCAGCCTCCCAGGGAGAAGGGAAACAGCTCCCACACAACAAGAGGACACCATGGTCAGGATCACTCCTTGGATGCTTCATGAGACTACGAAGGGAGTAAGGCACAAAGCTTCGCCCAATCTAAAGCAGTTCCTCACCCACGAAGAACCCACGTCCTGGTGGAAACCATGCCTGTAACCCAGCCTGGCTGGCCCAGATTCATTTCACCGCGCACAGACGGAGATCTCGTTCCTTCATAGCCCACACACACTTTGAATCAGTCTGGGGATCTGCTTGAGGAAGGTGAATTAGTTCCCAACAGAGCTACCAAGAACGAGAAACACCTCCCTCAATCAGATCCCATCAGCCCAGGGAACAGACCTGTTACGTTCCCCTCCTTAGTGTCTGGCTTTTGTGAGCAACACCGAGAGCTCTGGCTGGGGAGCGTACTGCCAGCCCCACGCTGAAAAAGGCCAAGGACCCTTTCTGGCCTGCAGACACACACCCCTTTTTTGTCCCCTTTGGGCTAAATCCTGCAAGAAAACACTAAAAATAACTATATAGAGAGACAAACCATGTTTCCCTTTGGAAGCTCAGCTTTCAGCCCATCTGCTCCCCCTGAAATAGCCATCCGGCTGCATGTGGAAGGATTTCTGGTTCTTCTCCCACCTCTCCTTTCCCTCCGGATGTAGGGATGCTCTTTTGCGCAGACCCAGAGAGCACCCACCAGGCTCATACCAGAACAAGTCACAGAGCTGGTCTTGAAGCAGACACCCATCTTCTAGTCCCCCCCTGGGGCGCTGAGCAGCCAGGCTCACAGAGACAAGGAAATTTAGACAGGGGAAATATGGCTCATGCTCTGTACCCAAGCTGGGGGGGAATACCTCCACATGTTCCATGTTGTAAAATGTGTAGGAAGAGAGATGGAAATGTGTTCCTGGGATGGAGAAAGGATGGCCTAGAGCGTTAAGAGACTTTCCACTACACCTAGTCCCACTGAGTGCAATTGCATTCTTCCAGAAACACCCTCAAGCTCACTCCACTTTCCAGCCCCGTTTAACCTGCCAGTCCCACCTCACCCACAGCTGCTCCCCCTGGTTCTAGCTCAGGTCTGAAGTGAAGCCAAGAGACAGGGCACAAGACAGGAGGAGAAAGATGGATCCTCCCGGCTCATCCCCCAGGCCTGATACCTGGGACAGGCATTTCCAGGGACTGAAGCAGTTCACCCCAAGAAATCGGGCGCTGGGAAAAGGAACTCCCAAGTCTTGGGCAAAGACAAGAGCTTTATTTCCTTTCCCTATGCGGTCTTGGAGAAAACTGTGCCTCAGTTTCTCCTATTCATTTTTGCCTGCAGCCTAAGATGGGATCACATTGAGGGGGGGGTATAATTTAGTTTTCCTAACCAAATACTCCGGCCCAGGCCAGAGAGCAGGCAGTTCAGCAAGCAGGAAGGAGGCTCAACCAGGCAGGCAGTGATCTGTGCCGTCCCTACCGCCTCCCCGAGCTTGAAGAGATCTCCAGCCCCACCAAAGGGCACCCTTGCGGGCCCACCCGTCACTTCCCTGGCTCTTGGGGGACACAAAACCAGCCGCACTCGCTGTGGGGAAACAGCCTTTTTGCAAGCCCCAGAAATCAGCCACGTGGGCTACAAAGCCAAGGCAGAAATCATCTCCAGGGCACCTGGAGAAGGGAGGGGAGGACAGGGAAGGGCGGAGGAAAACATGCCCAACCCCATCAGCTCATCCACACCTCCCCACATGTCCCTCCTCGGCGCTGGCTTTTTTGACCGTATAAGGCCCGATTTTTCTCCCCGTGGCCCATCTGGGGAGGAATGGGAACACCTGAGCCTTACCCGCTCTGCCAGGCCCTGCCCTGCCCACAGCCTGCCTCCTTGGCCAGGTGTGCCCAGCAGGGGAGGGGAGGCCACCTCCACCCACCCACCCCACACCTGGCACAGAGCAGGGGAGAAATCCTGCCTGAATTCACCACAGCAGACAGCACCCCAGCCCAGGCTCTCCTCTCCCGCAGCGCTTCAGACTCCCCAGGGTGGGCAAGCTGAGTGCAGGTTTTCTGCTGCAAGGCTGGGTTGCCCCTTTCTTTCAACTATTTCCAGTTTTCCACCACCCCAGACATGTGAAACACCTCTTCTTCTGTCCTGCAGCCATCCCTGTTGCTTAGTTTTCATCTCCACCTGCGCCTGGCTGGCTCAGGGCAGCCCTGGGGTCTCTACCTCCCAGACAGTGCCTGGGAGACAGAAACCTGCTAAGGAAGCTTCACCTTTGAAATGTCCTCAGCCTGGCTTTGGTTCAGGGGAACTGGATCACGGAGGGACTCCATGCATCACCCCGTCGCAGCTGGGACTCCCAGCAGTACCAAAACCAGTGCGCAACAGGGCTGGCAGCCTTCTAGCCCAATGGCTCCTGGTACCACATCTCACTGCCCTCAGCCCAAGGTGAGAAGAGGAATGAAGGACAAGGCTGGCTCATCACTTGGTGGCCCCAGACTAGTAAAAAAAGAAAAACAAAAAGCCACACAAACCAAAAACAAACAAAAAAGAGACCGAAGCTGCTACCAGCTAGGAAGGACATAGGAGAGACCCCGAGCTGCCAGCCCCCAGCCCCACAGGCCTGTCCCCAGGCCTCACCGCCTGCCTCTGCAATACCTGTGCCAACTCTGCCATGACTCCGCATGCCAGCGCCCTGACCAAACGGGCCCAAGAATTTCAGAGAAACCAGCATTCCCTTGTTCTGCTGCCAAGATTCGGTACCCGCCTGCCAACAATCCTGGTTAGAGTGGGACAGATTCCAGGAGAGTTGTGTCAGCTCGCTGCCCTTGGGCTTACAGGGTGGGAGTGCCAACAGGTCCCACACCTCCGCCTCCGGGCACGCCAGGGACTCGCACACGCAGCGCAGTGAGGCAGCAGCAGCTGCTGCTTCAACACACTCCCCACCCAGCCCAAATTCCTGCATATCCACAAGGCCGTCACAGGCCTGGAGGAAGCCTCACCTGAAACAAAATGGCAATAAGGTTGGCCATTTGATGTTTGCCCATATTTAATCTTGCACAGCCCTCCAGGAGGACAGAGCCCTGGTGTGGGGGCAAAAAGGGTGGGGAGCAGCGTGCGTGGGAGGGCAATGTTCCTTTCCCTGGAAGGCATGAGTCAAACCAATATTTCCCAGCACCTCCTGACCCGGCCTCCCCTCTACACACACGCCATTTACGCTACAGAGCCACATCACCCGGTGGCACGGGGAGTCTCTGGGACCCCAGGGCAAGAAGCAAAGGGGCACGGGGAAGAGCAGCAGCTCTGCCCACAGGTGGGGACACGAACACTGCCCGGCAGGAGGGGTGCGAGGTTGTGGCCCACGCTAACCTCCATATCGGGTCTCGGCAGAGATGGGGACATTCCTTCGCAGCGTGAAAAGTTCATCAGAGCTTGGAAAAGCCAGCCTGTCCAGAGCGCAGTTGGCATGCCAAGGATAGATGTGCATGAGCTGGTGTCCATTTTGCTGAGCAAACAAAGGAAATCAGAAAGAAGGTCAGGTCAAATCACTACCAGTGACCAGGACTGAGACTTCGCAGCTGAGAGCAGGGCCTGCCTGTGCCAGGTTTCACATGCTCCAAGCTCAGCATGGTGCAGAGACCATGTCCAACCTCACACCCATCATCTTTGCTCTGCACAGATGCCAGCTGAGCCCGAGACAACTTTCAGCTGTGGAGCTTGACAGCACATCATGGCAGGGACTGCAGACCTTCACTGGTGGCTTGACCTTGCTAGCAGGCACTGCGAGCACAGAAGACCTGCTCCCTTAAGCCTCCGTAGACTTTCGCAACCAGAGCTTGCAAGTGGGCTTTAGAGTTTGTTGTCTACTCGAGAGGTCTGAAGTCTCAGCTACTGCATCCTCTCTGCTTAGCTTTAAGCATGGCTACTTAAACCACACAGCCCTCAACATCCTCACCAGCAACAACCAAGCGCTCGTGGCGCGTTTGAGGAAGCAGAAGAAGCCCAACACATGGCAAATGTCCACCCTCAGGAAAGGGAGATGGTTCAGTCCCAGACCACCCAGCTGTGCCCCCTCCCAGCCCGACAGATCTCTCCAGTGCACAAATACGCCAGGCAGCCTCCAAACCTGATGCAGCACATCAAATCGAGACCCATGGAGGGGCCTGGGTGAGCTGAGGCAGTGCCCAGTGTGTAGGGCAGGGCAACAGAAAATATTTGAGATTGCAGGTTGGATGAGGTGAGTCACACAGGAGGATGGGCAGTCCAGCTGCTGGAGCTGCCGGCTCAACTCTCCACCCCTACCAGCACAGTACTCTGGGAAGCTGCTAACCGTGGGAACTGGGATATCGCAGCAGGCCAAGTGAGTACAAAAACATGGCTGTTGCTGAGAGGAGATTAAAACTGTCCATCTCTGCAAAGAAATGACTTAGCGAGAGGAGCAAAACTCCAGAGCTCAGCAGGTATCGGTGCTCGAGATTGGCTGCTCAGCCTGGCAGGATCCCCGTGGCAATCAGCCAGGTATTCATAACATAATGGGAACAGTGCTCACCCATTCCTGCTGGGGCCTGCGCATGTTTGCAAGATTTTGTAGACACACCCTTCGATTCAAGGCTTTGGAAAAAAAAGCTCAGCACCTGGGGAGGAGGGGGAGAAAGAAGAGAAGGAACCACTTCAGAGCTGAGGAATCCCAGCTGTGACTCAGTGCGGGGCAGGCATGGGGGCCTCTGACGCAGGAAGCGCGCGGGGCTGGGAACGCTGGGGAGAGGGTCAGGGCAGGCTGTCTGTAGCCCTGCAAGGGGCCCCTCCGCTAGAGTCACCCAGCATCCAGCCTCCTCATGCAAAGCGGGGCTGGTGCCATCACAGACCAACTTCTGCTCATGGAAATGGGCCTGGCTATTTTTTAGCATTAGCAAACCTGGCCTGCACACCTCCCAGCTCCCTAACATCCATGTGCCCAGCTTTACCCACGTCTGTGGCACTGAGATCAGCTCCAAGAGTCCCAACATCTCCTTTGTCTCCGACATTTCTCAGGCTGGTGACATCCTGGTGCAACACCAAGATCTTGCCTGGCTGACAGTCTCTGCCACCCAACAAACACTGGCCCTTTTGAGCTGCCCCACCAACACATGCACAGAGGAAAAAGTTCACGCTTTAAAAACGGAATATAAAACATCTGGAGCTTGGTTTCCAACTCTTCCACAGACTTATCATGTAGCCAAAGTAATTGTGTCAGCTCCTTTCCACAGGGTAAGTACAGCAGGACTGGAAGATACCACTATCAACAGAAGAATGCCGATTTGGAGCCTTTTGTTCAGTTTGCAGGGTTAGAAATACAAGACAAGGCATGAGATAACACCAATTCAGATCCATAGCTGCAGATCCACTCTAGATTTACACATGCCTGTCCCACTGCCCTCAGCAAGGTGTAAATCCAGCATTCCCTCAGCATTTCACTGGATAGAAGCCTGTGTAACTTCACTGAAGTCAGTGATGCTGCACCAGTTTATCCCCCCCAGTACCAGCTCCCCCCAGAGGGTGACACTGCCTCAAGTCCCAGCTCCTGAAATCAGGGCAACATGGAAGAAGAGTTGCTCTCCTAGTTCAGAGCAAAGCTCTAGCCTACCAACAAGAGGAAACACTCAAAACCCGAGGCCCCAAAAGACTTACAAACTAGACAAGAGGGAACAACTCCAAATGCCTTTATCTTTTAAAGCAGCGGACCACAAGGCACAAAAAAAATAATATATCCTGAAGTTTATTTCACCTTGGATTTGCCCAGGGGGAACCAGAAACTTAGCAGCATGCAACGTTTACCCCTCTTAAGAGCCAGACCTGAGCTAGCATCAGACAAGCCATTTGGTCCCGCAAACAGATTACTGTTCAGCTTCCACATCAGTGCTTTCTCCAGCCCAGTTTGGAGCACACCAAGGTGGTGCGGAGTCTCTGCATGGAACAGAAAGGCTCCATCCATACATGCCCCGCTGGCAGCTTCCCGGACAGCCAGCTCATACTCATGGCAACAAACACCTATGGGACATGTTCTGACCTGAATGCTGAATTCAGTTCTCCCTGGAGGATTCGCCCACGTACATATCTGGAGGGTGCTCTGCAGATTATACAACACATGTTATCTAGGGCAACAACGGCAAGGGGATCCAGAGAAAAGCCCCTGACTTTGCAAGGGCCTGGGAGATCCCAGTTGGACCAAGGTTAAGGATTCAGTGGTTGGCAGGACTGAATTTCAATACAAAATGCCTGACTGTAGCCCAGAAACATGAACTTCTGCCTTGCTGGAAGCTTGTCAGCCCTTGGTGAGACCTTAAGTAGAGTAAGAAGCAACTCAGGGTCACATCTTTGATTTTATGAACAGCCCTTGACTGCAGCAACGACCCAGCCCTCTGCATTGGTTAAAAGACCCGGCTCACAACTGGAAATTGCCTCTTGGCCTCACTTCCTATTCACCACTTGGTTCTGGGAAGGGTCAGCATTTCAGTCTCTCCTCCTTCCCAAAGCCGGCTCATCCCTTCCAATCGTATTGCCACCCCAACCAGGAAAGAGCCCCAGTTCTTCACTCAAGCAAAGAAAACAACCCACAGCAGCCTGGCTGTGCTTGTCCATCCAGGTCTTCCAGCTGCACAAGGAAGAGGCAGCATCAGCATAGACAGACTTATGTTCCTTCTGAGGACTTACGTTCCTTCTGAGCCTCCTAAAATCCTGCTATCATCATAGCTCTGATCCCAAGATAAACCCTAGGTTTGTACCCAAAGCAGATACTTGACAGCGCTAAGATGACAGGGCTGTTGGGACCAGTTTCAACAGCATTGAGGATGCTGCTGTCCACAGGCAGAGCTGGCAAATTTAAGATCAACTTCAGCCTGACTTCAAGGCCGTGCCATCACCTTGTTCCTGATTTATGCCGCTAATCACAAATATTGGCATCTGCCCCTCTGCCACCTTAAACCTAAGTGGAATAAGCAAAACTTCAGCAGTACAGTGGGACTAGAGTCCCTGTGGATTTTATGGGACCTGGACTAGGCCCCTTAGAGTTACTTTTGTGCCAATTTCTCCACAATTTATTGAGAAGTTTGAGCTTTTTCAAACCATCCCAGCCATGCAAGGAATGGGGTGGGGATGTTTTGACATGGAGTCTTGGATCACTTACAGATCCCACCCAGCTCCCTCTGTGCTCACCTTTTAATGCTCTCTACGTGCTCTTGTTTCTCAATAACATCAAGCAAGGAGCAATTCAGATAGCTTAATTTAAGAGAAAACAGACTGCAGGGAGCAAACACTGCACAGACCAGCATGAATATGCACGGAATGCTGCTCAGGACAGACATGGGCAGCTGCTAAAGAAACATTGATTTCCACTACAGGCTGGAGGGTTTAAAAAAAAAATAGAACCTACCAATTGCTGGTTGGAAGGGAGAGAGGACTTAAAGCCCATAGGGGTCTTCTCTCTTTCAGGCCTCTGGAGTTTAAGAGAAAGTAGACTGCAAGGAGGAGACACTGCACAGACTAGAGTGAATACACACGGCTGTTAGGCCCAGGCACAACCTGCATGTGGATGCAGCATCCGAGGCTAAACCTCCACCTGTTCCCTGTGTGCACAAACACATCTACGTGTGTGGGAGCATCTCTGCTTGTTGAGCTTCACAGCCCATACAGACTCTAAGTAATGCCACCACTTAACCAGGATTCTGAGAGGCTTGGCCTGGCAACAAGAAAAGGGGAATGCTTGGGGCAGGTCCTGGCTGCTGGTCAGAGATGGAGGGGCTGCAAGGCCCCTAATTAGCCTGGAGTGAATTTCCTTCAGCAGCACCAAATACCCTTTGCACCACCAGCTGCTAAGGTGGTGCAAAAAACCTCACAAAAAAACCCCTAACAGATACAGAATTGTGCTGCCTAACCAGATGAATTTAGCACTAGATTCCTGACAGGTTAAGCTAATCCTGTGAACATCACTAACGTTATTAAAGCAGATCCTCATCTCAGTGCAGTAGCACAGCCCTAATTCACATTACCCCCCTTATTTAATTTGCTTCACATTTGCTGCAGGTGAGGTTGGAACCAAGGCTGACAACACTCCCTTATCCTTCAGTTAAATTCTACCCTGTAAGAAAAAAAAATTCAAATTCTTCCTACATTTTCACAACAAACAGCCGCTTCTCACAAAGCAGAACAGACACAACTAATGAATGCATACACGACTGCCCCTGTTCTGAGTGTTTATCACCTAAGAAGCCTTGCAGAATCACATTTGTTTAGTCTGCAGTGAGATCCAAATCCAGTTTCAGACATGGATCTGCATTTCACAACTGGCTTTTGTTCCTCTATCACACTATTCCAACCTTTCCACCTGAATCCAAAAACCTGCCAAATTCAGTGGGTCTTCAGATCCGGTGCTCACCTGTTGAGCCACGAACCTTGCACTGATACAGCCCCTGATGAAGACACCTGAAGCAGCCCTACGAAGCAGAGCTGCTTTCAGTCTTCACCAGTAAGAGCTTTCCAGAATTCACAGAAGTGTATTAAGAGCTAGTAACAGTGCCCAACTGCACTCCACGAACCATGCCAGGGGAGGGCAGAAAGGCCAGGAATGACTTTGGTACTCCTAAAAGGGCAACAACAGATTTCATTTTGTATGCTGGGGTAGAAGTAGCCTCCTGGCACACACCTGGGTACCCCAGTCCATGCAAATACTGCTCTGAAGGTAGGAGAGTGATGGGGGCAGGCGGATGGCCCTTGGGCTGGGGAACCTCAGGAGACGCAGCCAGCTCAGGCTTCTTTTTCCACCTCGCTGGGAAAGGAGAATTCAGAGCCCTGGCCGCCCAGCCCCAGAGGGCTTTGTCAGCATTGTTTGCAGCAGGGAGCAGGCTGTCAGCCCCGCCTGGCGCTTCCCTTTGTGCATTTGCTGAGCTCTGATCTTACTGCGTCCATTGCCGTGGGGAGGGAACTGCTTGCAACCAGGGCAGACGGCTCCAACCTACTTTCGCTGGGTTTTGCACAGAAGGCAAATCTTGCAGGTTTCAAAGTTTCTACATCAGCAAATTGTCTGACAAGTGTCTTACCTGACGTATTGTCAAAGAAATGCCAATGTAAGGGAAGCGCGGCGGGGATGTTCTCTCATACGTGGAGGTGCCCAGCTTCTGTATTACACTCAGGAATAGCTCATCTACCGCCCCTTTCCTTTCCCTCAGCCCCTCAGGCCTAGCCCAACCTGCTCTTTGCCATCTTCACTGCCCCCCAGATCCTGTTTTGCCATCGTGCAACCACAGCGCAGGTGCCCCTGCCTCACAGCAGGTGCCCATGCAAAGCAGTTCCTGTGATGGGGGGAGAATGGGCCAGTCTCCCGTCTTATCACACAACCAAGTTTGTATTTCTGCTACATGATATCCATAAACAAATCACAAAGAGGAATCAGGGTGAGCCACCCTCCATGACCTCCCTCTAAGGGATCTGAAGGCCCCTTTGTGCTTCTCTGCTTTTTAAAAAGAGTAAAAGTCGTTAAAGACTACCCCTTAAGACAATACTACACAAGGTGCTGCAATAGCAGCTGAGGGACTCTGTGAGCCCACCTGCCCCAGGCTCCGAAATTGGAGCAGGGAGTTTAAAGGAACCAGGTTCTGCATCAGCCAGTTGTTCCCTGTAGAAGTACGCGGATGACTGTCACAGTTGTCATCAGTGGAACATCAGGCCCTCTGGAAACCTCCAGGTATCTTGGTATGTGCCTTCTCTCCTCCCTGTCTCTGCGTACACACCTGCACATACACGACATTATCAGGTTTACTAGTGGCTTTATGAGCATTTACACACTCAATAAACATTCTTCTGCCTTGCAGATGTGCTAGCTGTTTGTAAATCCTTAATACTCTTCCTTTTGAGCCTGGAAGGGAACCAGGCCACCTCTACCAATACCATTCACTGTGGTTTATAGCTTGCAACTCCTTAAAAAGACTTTCCTCCCTCTCCCCTAAATCTCTACCCTTCTGAGTCATGCTCTGCGCAATGCCTGAAGTCAGCACTTCACACAAACCAGCTGAAGCTGGTCTCGGAAAAAATGCAGACACACACACACAGAGCAGGGAACAGCTACCAGCCGGGACCTGCAGCCTTGGCAAAGAGCGGAGCAAATTTGCTGGTGACAGCACCAGCTAGAAACGCAGATCAAGAGAGAACTTGGAGAAGCAGAGCAGCTCTCTGCTCTCCACCTCCCCCGAAGGCAAAGATCAGTGTTTGGGACACTAACTAGTCACCTGGGAAACTTGCACTGGGGGAGAGAAAGGCCTAGCACAGGCCTGTTTTTATCTTTGCATTACTCTATTCTTCAACCTACAGCCTAGGTAAATGCACCCTTTGGCCTTGGGAATGTCCCCCAAATCCATTTTGCACTGATGTTATTCAAGGCCAGATGAGATTCCTACTTTCAGCATCAATAGAACAATCCTCAGGAGAAAACTGCTCACAAATACAAAGGCCAGGAGGTACCCCAGGAATACCTAATTTGATTCCCAAGTCTCATCCACAGTTACTCTCCTCTTCCCTCCTCCTCTCCAAAGCAGCTACGAGGCTCACCACTCCCGTGAGGTCCCTGTTCCCTTTCACTGAGCCGTAGCCTCTCAGACAGTATCTTTTCCACTCAAGGATGAATACTCCATTACGCATTCCCATGCTCTCAGGGCCAACACCTCTGCTCTCTCAGGGCTCTTCCATGAAGGTAATGCTTGCCCTGAGCACTCTACCAAATGTCACGGAAGAAGCCACACCATTTTGAGAAGTCCCACAGGCTGGTTGAGGCAAGGTAGACAAGGTGCTTTCACAGGTCACTGCGGCTGCCCTGATCCAAGGACAAAGTTGTCCACTGAGGTGATCTGCAGTGGGCTCAGAAACAAGCCAGGGCAAACCAAAAGCAGTTCTGTTTTCTAGTATTCTAGTCCTGAGTAGCTGTGGGTATTTTGAGGAAAAGACTAAGCAACACCTGTTTAAGTAATGGTTAAGATGTGGAGTTAAAACTCAACCTGAGTCAGTAAGGAATGCACTGCAGGTCCTGCTCTAGGGGCTGGAGGACAGTAAATAATTCAGCATCTGCCCTACTTAGCCACCCTGGACAACCAGAGTCAGTGCTGGTCAGGCTAGGAATGTCCAGACAGGGAATGCAGCGGTTACACGAGTAAATCAGTCCCAGGAGATCCAAGAGCCCTGGATAATAGCCACCACACACATCCTGAAAAGCCCTCACAACTTTCAAATACAGCCCTGCCAATTCACTTGCCTCCATGCACTGGCAGCAGCGAGGTCTAATCCCTGACGTAGTGCGACAGCAGCCCCGCAGAGGAGCCCTCCTGCCCTGGTACCATGGAGGCACCGCAGCTGCGGAAGGGGATTGATGTCCTCTCAGGAGGGACTGACACCGGAGCCCACACGGGGCAGCTCATCCAGCTCCCCTGCACCCTTTTACGCTCGTGCTGTGTCACCTGCTCTGATGGGACATGGAGATGCTGGTTGTATTAGAAGGGTATGTTAAAACCTTCGCTGTCGTGCATGCTTTCTTCACAAAGGGCAAGAGAATTCTTCCCCAACATGCAACCAAGGACCACTTCCTCACACTAGCCACTTCACAGAGGAGCTTTTCCCACCACCATCTCACATGCTTGAAACTGTGATCTTCTAGGAGGTAACTGAGATTAAAGGGACGTGGAGAAAGAGATGAGCAGTCTCAAGGACCAGCCAGGAGAGGAGCCGCCCTGCTTACTCCCTTTTGATCTCCACAGAGAACACCACGGAGCTGCCCTTCTCTTTTGATGTGTCACCCTGCAGCTTGTTCTCTGGCAGGAGGGCAGGCCTGTTGCAGCATGACTGCTCCTGGATTTCAGCTGCTGGGGTAACAGTTGCATTTCAGCAGCTTCTGTGTGTTTCACAGCCTTCAGAGTCTCTGGGCTGACCCCAGGGGTGAAGGGGAACTGGGAAGGCCAGAGGGACACCACCCTCAGACTCAGCTCTAGCTAAACCACTGTCACTCGCATGGAAGATGCATAAATGGCTAATGTGACAATAAAACAGCATTATTTACTATGGAATCGTGAAGCACTCCACACGCTGAAACAGAGCAGAGGATCTCAGTGCCATGTCTAATCCTTGGCCCACCAGATACTGCTTAGATTAAGGGGCTTTTAATCATTTACAAAGGCGCTTACTGGAAGTGCATTCTGCTATGGAAACATGAGTAAGATCCCTCCTTACCTTCCTTGCTTCACAGCAAGGTCCCCACACCACAGCAAAGGAGTTTAGAAAGCTCCACTACTCCGAGAACATTATCCCACTGAATAAAACCTTCTGCTCAGAGCCAAGCCGCCCTGTGAAGGATCCAAGGACGGAGCGGTTTTGTTAAAAGTCAGGATAAAAATCCAGACAGCTGATAATAAGCATTTTGTAAGCCTGATCTACAGCTGATTGAACTCTGACTGTCTGGTGATAACAGATCAGGCCTGTATAGCATTTCATACTCACTCAAGAGCTTATCGCACCAGATGTCAGGTTATGCTTCCCAGTGAAACAGAGCACAGGATCAGAGGTCCAAAGAAAGGAGCAGCTCAGCCAAGCTCTGCAGCCAGCTACTGACAAACCTAAGAAAGGAACCCATACTTCCCAACCTAAAATGAAGGTCCTTTAGAACTGAGCCCCTCCAGTTCTTGCCAGAGCATTATAAGCATATCCTGACCCCAGATGACGACCCCAAGCTTTCTTCTTCAAACTCAAGACCCCTCTGGAGTCTAAACCTAGTGGGTAACCAGCTCTAAGGCAACAAGGACACTCCCACATAATAAAGTCCAAGAAACTGAAGCTTGAGCTGATAAGAGAATTGGTGGCAAGGCTCCTGCCCGTCCAAGGGACTTTTGTGCAAAGGCCTGTGGGAAAGCAAACCTCCTGCCCATGTTAACACAAGCAAATCTAACGAGAGAACCGTGGTGCCTGCAACGAAACCCTGAAGACTAAAGAAGGATCCCAATGGCAGGAAAAACTTCCCACACACCACTTATCGATCACCTCTCCACTAGGCCCAGAGAGACTGCATCGAAGCTTTGGAGACTCAGAGCATTCTCATCCAGGCACCAAACTGAAGTGTACACAGCCGAGCTGCATCCATTTCCATAACCAAGAGGGCACAAAGAAGCCAACAATTAATCTTTTTGATCCCCTCTGACCTCCCCAGCGCTCCTCATTTGCAACAAGGCCAAACAGGACCAGCCTTCAGCACATCCAGAGTGAACCTCAGACTCACACCTTGGATTTGTGGTTGCTTTTCCCACCAAGCCCCCCAACTCTGCCAAAAGGGCTCCATTTCCTCATACCTCCACCTCGCCTAACAAATCAAAACTTTGCAAGAGAACAGGCTTACACCTGGAAGAGAAAAGATATGTGTTTGGTTTGTGGCTGTTCTTTTCTCAGGCTTCCACACTGCCAGAAACAGATGCCTCTATTTCCATGGGCTGACACCTCTCACTTTTGTCCTTTAACTCACGGGCAGCAAAGTGCCAGGAAGAACATGAACGAACTTGCCCTCAGCTGAGCAAAGGAAATCCGAAAATCTGCAGCTTCTGCCGTCCAAGCCTGTGGTGACAAGTTGCTGGGTTTCCAGCTAGAGGAAGCTGCTTATAGGAGCAGACAAGTTGCTGCCAACTTTGAGTTCCTAAACTTGATTCCTCCACTCTTGGGCTGGTCACACATTCTGGGGAAAGTTGAATTAAACAGTTTTTAAACCATGACACCATTTAGAAATGCTGATGAACAGCACCTGCATGTCTGTCAATACATATATGCGTAAGGGAAGCAGACAGCAGCGAGATAGGTGCCTAGAACAGTCATTTGTTCTGGCAGCTGTCAATGTTAAACTGATAAAATTGCTGCTGTTGCACCATATTTACAGACTAAACTAATCCCCACTGAGTGCAAACCTTGTATTCATCCAGCACAAGAATCCAGGAAACAACAAACTGTCTTCTTGGCATAAGCACGAGTTAAAGTTAAAAAAAATAAAAAATAATAAAAAAAGAAACTCTCATTGACTCCGTCTAAATCTTACTTCCTGCAAAGGCTGAAGGCAACTGCAGAATCATCCAGAAACCGGAACCTCCAAGTTCTCAGCCTCAACTTTGACATTAGCTTATGTGTGACTAGATGCTTCACCTCTTTTGCCTAGATTTTTCCATCCAAGGAAGGGGGATAGTTACCTGTGACTTGCTACACAGCAGTGGTGTGAGACTTAATTAGTCAGAACACTTTGAAGGTATGGTACCTAATTAGTATCTGAAGTGGCTGCAGTGATTATTATGGACAATGGCATAGCTCACAGCTTATGATACAGCTCAGCTCATCAGTACTTTTCATTCTCAAAACTGCTGTGCAAACAGACAATCAATATTCTACATCAGAAATCTCCACAGCGGTGTGTGGTTATCAAGCTCATTTTGTGGATGGAAAAACTGAGGCAAGGTCTGATGGGGCCCAGCAACAATCACAAACCACAGAGCATGGGAACTTCACAAGGTACTCACGGGAACGCCTTGCTTGCTGCCGGGATGGAACAGGGCAGCAGCCCGACAGTGCCATCGTAGTGCCCCGCAGTGTTCTGGGTCTCTTTGGAAATGCTCAGCTGTTGTGCTCTCTGCAGGTGTTGAATTTAGCAGGCTCCTGTAAGAATAGGAAAGAGCAAGCAGGATCTCTTAACTAACCCCACAACGCAGATGCACATACACACACAAGTAACATGGCACATGGTGAGCGAGCCAGGACAGCTACAGGACCTACACATCAGCACAGCCTGATGCCATACGCTCCCAGCTGAGCAGTGCGAGCACAGCCCTCCCTCTCCGTACTCGGGGAAGCTGCATCTCCCTTGATTTAGCAGCAGCAACCACCATCAGGTTGGCCCCATCCTTGGATCACGGAGATGAGCAAGCAGTACCTCCAGCAGAGGCCTCTGCGCCATCCCCTAACGTGGGTACCCCAAACTCTGCAAGGGTCACCACCCCCAGAACTCACACAAGGGGCATCTGTTTCACCAGCTGAACGACAACCAACCAACCAACTTTGCCAAGTGCTCTCAGCAACAGAGAGACAAAGCATTGGTTTCCACCGTCATCTTTTATTTCATTCTGTCCTGCCTTCAGGAGACCTGGGAACATGTTTTAACCACATTGCAAAATGCAGAGAGTATATAAAAAAAGAAATTCTCCTGAGCCTTACATAAGCGCTGCAGTTGAGATCCATAGGCTCTCTTCTATCACTGTCACGAAGCTGGGTTCCCACCTGTCTCATCACCCGACAGCTTCCTGGAGAGCAGAAGGAGCAAGCTGAAAAGAAAAGGAAAGAGGCGTTTGGGGTTTTTTCCTCCTGTCTGCTAAAGGACTGACTCCATTTTGAGCCCTACAGTATACCAAGAACTGCAGAGAGATTTATATTGCTGTTATTTTAAGCTGCATTCGTGGCAATATCCAAAGGACAAGAAACAAAGCGCGCTGCTGCACCAAATCCAAACAAAGCTAGTTTTGGAGCCATTTCTGAGACAGTGGGACATTGATATGAGCGATTTAGTAGTACAGACTTGAGAGACAGATAAAACGTCATCATACTGTTACATACACACTGGGCTGGCTTGCAGGTCTGTACATGGCCAGCATATAAAGGCTGGGAAAAAAAGCAAAACAAACCAACCCAACCCACAACCTATCAACAAGCAGCAGCCCAGAAGAATCCCCCAGGCAGCAGATACTGATCTATCACCCAGTGTATAAGGAACATAAAATAGGGTCTGTTTGTAGGGGAAGGTCATTCTAGATGGGTACAGGACAAGTCTCCTGTCTGTAACTTAGGGTTGTCTCCCTTCCTAGCAACGCTTCATAAATTTTTTCACAGGCAGGTGTGTAAATCCCCAGGGGAAAATGAAAGCGAGAAACCCTACTCACCCCTTTAAAGTTGAGCACTGAACAGATAAGTCCAGGTCTATTTTATAAATATCTCAAAGTTCAAAGAAAACAGCAACTAATATTGACACAACCCAACAGAAACATCCCAAGGGGCAAGGCTGTAGGTTGCATGATACTCCAGTGCCACCAGCTGCACAAGGAAGGACAGCACAAGGAAGGGGAGGCTGAGCTGCCCAGCAGCACTGGGTGAGCCAACACCCCGCCCCTCAGTGGCGCTTACCCATAGATTGTAATGAATGTCAGATGAGGTGCTTAATTACCAAAGTGATACATTTTATAAGCTGCAAGAAAGATCAGGCACTTGAGCAAACCCTCAGGAAAATACATGACAAGTTGGCTCTCCCTTCACTCCCAGAGGGATAGTGAAATCAGCCCCAACTTAAAATTGTCTTCAAGAAAATTAACAGCTGCCACCACCACCAGGAAAGGCCCATTTGTCAGCAGCTGAGAACGCAGAGGAGCTCTCGGGACTCCTGCTAGGAGTCCTACACATTTTCTGCATAGCACAACACTGCTGAAGGCGCATTTATGTGAAGACCCTCAAAGCCCTTCTGTGACCTCGTCTCTTTTAAACACACATAGACTTTTTCCTCAAGCCTATCCATGGATCCCAGCAGCTTTTCATCCACAAGGCTGTGGCCAGCCAGCCAGAACATGGCACACGCTTCACTCTCAGAGCTCACTGTGGAGGAAATCAAAGCTTTCCTTTCCCCTCCACTATCACTGCATGAGTAAATAACAAGAAAGTCCCAGTAAGGACAAACTAAAACACAACCAAAGCTCCTCTCCACCCCTGCACAGAGGCTCACCTCGACATGAGAGCTGCTAGGCAAGGGTACCTCCTGGAGGAGAATTCCTCCTCTCCACTCTCTCTGGTAGCAAGCTCTCATGACACAACACTTAGGGTGCATACCTGGGCTTCCCTCTCACCTCGCAGTAAGGAACCTAGAAATTTGTAAGAGTCATCAGTTACCTACTTCTATGTGTCATAGTCTGCTCAAGTGAGGTTTTTAATCTGTTTAGACAACACTGTAGAAGTGCAACTCCTACTTCCTATCAGAGCTAACAAAACCACTATGTATGAACTAAAGCTAGTAGGGATATTAAACCAAGAAAAATGAAGTTAAAATATGGCATTTTGCTCATCTTCTTTCCTCTTAGATTTTACTGACAAAAAAACCCCACCAAAACCAAACAAGCAAAACCTAACCAAAACCACAACCCTGTGAAAGCTGTAATACTTTAACCTTAGCCAAACACAACTTCAAGCTTACCAAAGTCTCATTTGAGTCTGTAAGCCTGACAAAACTATAAACTCAGTTAGCTGGGATGGCTTAGGTGTTAAAAACAATGTAAACAAAAAGAAAAATTAAAAAAACCAAACACTATTTACAATAAAATTAAGTTACTTTTATTTCAAGGATATTATTACAAAAATCACTCGCTCCGTTACACACTTAAACAAGTACATGCCCTACCATATAAACCCCTCACTCCACAGAAATCACACCGTTCTCAGCCTCCCAGGCACACTCCAGGCAAGCCTCATCGGCAAAGGTGCACTGATCACAGCCCGACCAGTATCATCGGACCACAGACTGGTTTGGGTGGAAAGGGACCTTTACAGCTCATCCAGTCCAACCCCCTGCCCTGCGCAAGGACAGCCTCACCTAGGATGAGGTTGCTCAGAGCCCCGTCCCACCTGAACTCGGATGTTTCCAGGGATGGGGTATCCACCACCGCTCTGGGCAAGCTGTCGACCAGACACCCTCTGCCAACGATCCAACGCACTTGTTCATTGCTGGTAAACCAGGTTATATGTTTTCCAAGAGTATTTTATACAGAAGACGTGACAAGCAGCAGAACAAACAGTGCACTGCAAGGGTCCACAGAAATTTGAAAAGCTCCTTTCCTTGAAAAGCTCCATGGACAAAAAAGGCATGTTCTTTCTTCTTCCAGGGAATGTTCTTGGTACGTATACAATGCACACATGTAGCAACTTTGATTTCAAAAGCACTTTCTAGGAACAGCAATCTCAGAACTCACAAGGTAGGTTAAAAATGCCACCGCATTTTGCAGATGCAAAGAAAAAAGTCATTAAAAAAAAAAAAAAATCACACAGATATTTGCCTCCAGCTCCCCTGGAGGTCAATGTCTGGCCCCAACAGGGATTTAGGAATTCCTTGATCTGACTCTGTAAGCAGCAAGCACCGCATTGCCTACGAATTCATGAATGTGAAAGACCATTTATCAGTTACTGCTCCTGTTCTGAAGGCCCCCTGCCCTCACAATTTGAGCCATTTGATTTAAAAAGCAAGAGGCTTCTGTCCCAGCTGGTGCTCCCAAAGCAACACACCAGCTCCATGGCGCAGTCCTTCGTTAAGATCTGGGTTATCCTCTCCGCCATATCCCCGTTGATAGCAAGAGATCGGAAGTGATCAAAGTCATTTCTGCCCAGCTTCCGCAGGCGGCGTGCAGCTGCCCTGTAGCACTTCCAGGGCTGAGGTTCAATCAGCAGGTACGTGCACAGAGAGGAGAGGAACGACAGGAACTCCATCAGGCCGCTATCCCCATGATTCAGGTGGATCCACATGGTCACAGACATGCAAAACACGATGTCAAAGGTGGAGCGGCCAAAACGGCTCAGGTAGGAGCTCAGGAATGGCTCCCTGGCACTGGAGTCCATGATGTCCAGGTTGGCAAAGGATATGGAGGCAGGAAAGGGGCTGCACTGCCGAGCCCTCTCAATCAACACCGGATCAATGTCACAGCACAGAAGGTTCAGATCCGTTCCAGCTGCAGGCCGCTCCAGGCTGCCTTTGCTCTCCTGAAGGCCGAGGAAATGCCTGTACAGAGCCACACTTAGCTCCTGCAGAAAGCAAAACAGGGGTTCATGGGGCCTACGCTGCTTCAGTAACACATACCAAGCACACAGGAACCAACTCTCAGCAGCAAGGCACAAGTGCCACCTCAAGAGCTTTCTCTCGAAGTTCAGAACAATAAGCGCACCAACGATCTTCCTTTCTGTAGCAAAAAGCATCACGGTATTCCTGACTACTGAAGTCAACCAGATACTGGAACTAAAACTGTATCAGCCCACACTTGGGGTTTTGCTCCAAAAACTACAAGAAAGATGAGTTTTGGTACAGGAATCTTGCTGGATATCCCCATCCAACGTGGGGGCGAAGGCTTCACTGACTTCCCTAAGCAAGCCTCAGAGTTCCCCCGTGGCACCAAGAGCTATATATCTTGCCTGAATTGGAGTAAAAATTTCTTCTGCCACTGCTAAAGTAAAAGACATTCCCTGACCACCAGACTGCTGCTTAATAGTTAACACGAGAGCTTTCCTTTGAATTTCCTTCCACAGAGTGTGCCACTAAGTGGAAAACTTATTAATATTTTACGGAATGAGCTCCTGAATGACACCGGCCGAGCTCGCCGCCCACACAGGCGGGCAGAGGGTGTCCTCTAGTGGCGAAAGCCTCTGCAGCGCAGAAGAACCGTACCGAGACCATTTTCACCTGACCTGTTCCACAAGTTCACCTGAAATAGGATCTAGAATCGTCCTTTAGATAATGCCTTAGGCAGACTTTCAAACCTTCTGGCAGGGGGCTGGGGGAAGAGAAGCCATGGAAACAGCAGTACTATTTTCTTCCCCTGCCAGAATGCAATCTCATTCTGAATGAGTAATTGTTCCTAATACACTGATAAAAGTCTCCATCTGAAAAAAAAAATATCTTAAAACATTATTAAACACTGCATCAAAGATGCACAAATACTTCTGAGTTACAAGACAGCAAAGCTACACGCTAAGAAAAAGTCATGAGAAAAAAGCTGAACTACGTAAAGAGAATGAACTTTCAAAATGAGCAATTCTACACGATTCACCAGCTCTGTCACAAGATCCTCAGGAGCACGTGACCAGGATTTTAGTTTCAGGTTCTGTCTCATGGATAAATGATGTGATACTACACAATACACAACCGATTACAGTTTCTTGCCTCAGGTTTGTCCAGTTCCCTTGCTCTTAGGGGTCCTATACCAACTCTCTGGTGCTCAGGACACACAGCACCCACTGACAATCTCCTGAGCCCCACCAGTCTCATGCTGCACACAAGTCCTGCTTTCCCACTGTGCCTTTTACACAGGCTCAACCCCATCCCAGGCTGCTACCCCTGCCCCGCTGTTCTAGGCTGTTCCATTCCTCCCCAACCCCACAGGTCATTGCTCCCCAGAGCCTTCCCCACTGCCCCCACCCAGTCTTCTCAGTCCTGCCCCATTCTTTCCCAAATCCCAAGGGAGTGCCTCCCTCAGCCCTCCCAGACTTCCCTCCAATGCCCCAACCTCCCCACTCTGCCCCAGTGCCCCCAACACCCCACCCCAGTGCCTCCCCATCTTTCCAATCTGTCTCCCAACACCCTAAGCTCCTGCCTGTCCCAGTCTCCTCCACCTGTCTCACCACCTTGGGTCAGTGCCTTTTCCAGTCTTCCCAGTTTGCCCCACTGCCCCTCTCCCAGGCCCTCATCCCCACCCTCCCCACCTTCTCAGTCTGCCCCCACCACCAGTGCCTCATCCCTAATCTTTTCCATATGCTGGACTGTCCCCCAAAACCCAAGACAAGTGCCTCCCCAGTTTGCCCCACCACCCCCCAATTCCGCAGACCAGTGCCTCCCTCCCGTCTCTCCCAAAGCCCCCCCAAACTCCCGATCAGCACCTCCCCCTCAGGCCTTCCCACAGGCCCCAAACCTCCAGACCAGCATGTCCACTCAATCTTTCCTGCAGGCCCCCAGTCTCCAGAGCAGTCTCCCCCCGAGCCTTTCCAGCCTTCCCCACAGCCCAGACCTCCAGCCCAGCGCTCCCCCTCCCGCAGGGACCCCCAGGCCTGCCGCCCCGCGGCCTACCCCTCCCGCTCCCGCCGAGGCGCCCTTTTACCCCCGAGTTGCACCCCACATCGAGCCCCAGCACCGGGCGGGCCGCCGCGGGGAACAGGCTCCGCAGGAGCCCGCCAGGCAGGAGGCGGACTCGCCCCTCGGGCGGGTGGAAGCGGGAGTAATTCGGGAAGTTGCCGTAGGGAGCAGCGCCAGGCTCCGAGGCGGGAGATCCTTCGCTCATGGGCGCCGCCATTTTATCCTCATCCCCGCGCGCCCCGGGCGAACACCGGACGTGAGCAGAGACGTTCCGGGGAAGAAAGGTTCCGGGGGGCGAGCATTGCCTCACCGGGCCCATTCGAGTGAAAAGATGAATGCTTAGAGATTTTGTGTAAAAACAGCCTGTCTGGGCCCCATCACACGAGGGCAGGCTGAAGCAGGAGAGCTCCAACAACCCAGGCCCTGCCACCTTTGACCCAGCATTGCCATGGCGACGCTGCAGCCTAGCATGGGGGCACAAGCCTTGGGGGTCGATCTTGGGGTCCCCCCCTTTCAGGGCACCTCTGCGGAAGGGCCCTGGGGGTGCCACTGCCCCCAGAAACTACCCAAATAGAGCCAGAAATTTTATCTCTGCTTTTGCTCCATGGCAGTGTCAAAACCCACCAGAATCTGGGCAACCCAACTCAGCCAGTGCTCTCCCTGTTTATAAAAGCTTTACAAACTTTTATACAAGTGCTATTTAAATATATATATATATAAATACTGTATAAACATTACTTAAATTACATTTAAACATGGGATAGCCCAGGCCCCCATAGGCAGGCAGCTGGCAGGAGGTTTTACAGCAGAAGTTAAAGGAGGACAAGGGTTGGCACGGGGGAGGTTTTAGGGTCAAGTTGACAGAGGGAACCTGCATTTTATTTCACGCTGCCTTTTTTTTTTTTTTTTTTTTAATCACATTATGAAGAGCAGAGGGCGCCAGGAGCTCAGAAATGCAGGTGAAGAGCTCCTGGGCCCTTCTTGCATGTTGCTCCTGCTGTGGAGGCAGCAGCAGGGATTGGCCGGGATACAGGCTCCATCTTTCCTTGAAATACCCCAAGCCTGCAAGGGAAGGAAGTCAGAAATCAGTGCAAAAGTAAATAAAAATTGCCCCCTTTCCAGATGGTGGAATTCAGGTGTTCTGAGGTCTCCTCTGCCTCTCCCCGGCTGCATTTAGAGCCCCCAAATTCCTGTCCCATGGTTATATCCCTACCTCTTTCCAGCATCCTTCACACCCTGATGAATCTCCCCATCACCCTCCTTGTCCCACATCCCTGTATCCCACCTCTGAATGGGCCCACTTGAAGCCGAATCAATTTTTGCCCCATTCCTCAAGAGCCAACTGTTGAGATTTGAATCATCAGCCTTTTATCCTGTTTGTGGTAATTACAGGACCAGCTAATGATGCCTCATAGAAATACTCATGGCCACCTTATTGTTTGCAGAGAAATGCTCCGCTTCAGTTATTTTTCCACGACTGCTGTCCCACAAACAGCAGCAAACCACAGGGCAAAATACTTTCCTTGCTGCAGAAAATGCATCGGTGGGCAGTAAAGTGCAGACCAGCCGTACCCTGCTGTTTAGCCAGGCTCCTTAGGAAACAAATCTCACCCCCAGCTGTGGGCACAGCAACTCCCAAAGAGCACAAATCTGTCGCAAGAAGATGCTGCCACTGGGATTTCTGTCCTCAGAGAGCTTCAACAGCCTGGGCTAATCAGCCCTTTGGAGCTGATGGAGAGAGAGAGGAGTTTTCACCCCCTGGTGCAGGCACTCATTTAGGTCAGGTGAATTGCTCTCTGGAGGCATTTCTTTCTCTCACTACTCTAGAGAAAGCTTAGTACGTCAGTTTGCTCTCCAGAGCTACAGAAAATGCCCTCTGAGCAGGTGCCTTGTTGACAACACTTGTTTACCCCCGCTTGCTTCTTTTTTAATCCTGTAGCCACTTAAACCAAGTCTGAGGGAGAACAGCATCCTCGCTCAAGGAGCCCTTTGGTCCTCAGTTCTCAAATACTTGATGCCTACGCCAGAGCCACATGCATTTTATTCCTTTGTGTAGGATGTGTTCCTTAGTCATAACCAGAGGAGGGACAGCCTGGTCCCCATCAAAACTTTGAGCCATGCCACAGTCTTGTTTATGTTTTCTCATTTAAAGGGATGAAGCACCAGCTGTGCAACCAGACCTTCCTTCAGCTGTACTGCAGTAAGGAGACCTCACAACAGCAATAACAGTTTTGCAACAATTTATTAGCAATGTTCAGAGAAAATACAAAATCCTATTTACAATGAAACAAGAAGAATGGCTGGACAAAGGGAGCATGGGGATACAGAGCAGGGCCCGGATGATGCAGACCTCAGACAAAGGACATCCACATGGAGGAAGAGAAGCAGCCCTGCACCTTCCCTGCATGGGTGGTCGGGGAACCTGGGAGGAACATGCCCATAGCTATATGCCATCCCTAATCCTGTGTTACTCAGCCTCATGAGGACTTACACCTCTCTAAGCACGTAGATATTACTCACTGCTTCAATGCAAGTGCTTTCGGCAGGTCTGGCTTGGATGGACTGCAAGCTGTGGGGTCAGCACAGAAGAGGTACCAGGACACATGCAAGAAGGGAGCCCGGCAGAGGGGCATGGGAGAGCAGCAAGCCATTCCCACTCAAGTGGCCTGGAGATGGAGCAGGTGCCATGCAAGCTTTTTCCACACAGGAGCAGAAAGCCAGGACATAGCAGAAGCTCAGGCAGCAGCAAAGTTACTCCACACCAGAAGAGAGAAAAAAAAAAAAAAAAAAAAAAAGAGAGCAAGAGATCCAGAGTGGGCTGCAGATCCGTGTTCTCCTCCCCAGGTCCCAGGGTATGCAGGGCCAGTTTGGAGGAGTCCCAGTGCAGATAGGAGGGCTGCAGAGCTCTGGTCTAGATTGTCCTCCAGAGGAGGGGTTTTAAGACTATCTCAGAGTCAGAACTCATCATGTAACTCCATACACCCTCCTCAAAAGCAGAAATATCTGCAAGGCCTTTTGCTGTGAGCAAAAAAAGCTACACAGCCAGTCTGCTAAGATATTTCAGAAATGCCTGCATGGGTCTGAGCCAGAAAATTCCCTCCTTAAACTGCTGTTTTATAAACTTTTAGGGTGCTTATCCTGCTGTCCCCTCTCCTGATTCAGCCTGCTCAGCAATTTAAGGCTCTTGTTTCTTCTCTGCAACACACTGCAGAAATCAGTGGGTCATGAACGTAATGCTGTCATCACTTAGTAGTAACCTTTACCCCTAAAAAGATTTTGGCTTTGGGGTTTATTATTTTGGGGGGTGTTGGGGAGGTGAGCAAGGTGGAAGGCATCACTTGTGCTGCTGTATGATCACGGACAAGGTCAGTGCAGCCACAGAGGGGCTGAAGCATTTTTTGACTCTCTGCACAGTAACTTTCCTCTGCCCAGCTCAGGGCATTGCACACGTGTGGCAGGAGGATACAACATGTGAAGGGTAAAAGCCAGGGCAGCAGCAGAGGAGGAATGTGCAGTATGGAGCATTTTGGCATAGCCTCTCTCTAACAGGAAGGGATTGCTAGAGGCAGCTCAGTGACGCACTTGCCCTGGCATTCCCAGAGAGATTGAAGATACAGGTTTCTATCAGCAGGAAGGATCACTTTTTAAATAAGAGCAAAAGGCCTCTTATCTCCACCTGGAGCTTTACAGTTAGAAATTAGCCAGCTAATCCTCAAACAGGGGAACGTGAGCAAGGGGAAGATGGAAAGTTACCTGAGCACTCAGAGGCATCCAGTGCCCTCACTGACATCCCTGTTTGGGAGAGCAAAACTGGAAAATGGCCGGAACAAGAGGCAACATTGGTGTTTGCTACAAAGCAGTGCCCGTTCTGAGCAAGAGGCATTCACCCTGGCCTCAGTCTCTGGGTAGTAACCACTTAGGACTCTTAATCTCAAGCAACCAAGACAATTTTGTGAAGACATCAGATCTCATGATGGGTCACAGGATCTCAGCCAGCCATTTCCCACATCAGGATGCGTCTGGCTTTGCATGGGCTCTGAAACAGCCTCTTTCATCGCCTCTGCCAACAATCCTTACATGGGATCACAGCTCTCCCAGGTGAAGAGCCACATGTCAGAGAGAACTGTCATACACATCCCCCTTGGGTGGGTAGGGGAGCCCACAGCCAGTGGTCCTGCCATCCCACTCTGGGAAGGAAAGCAAGTACATCCTCAGCCCCACAGCCAGATGCAAAGGATACAGAAAAATTCTTCCTGCAGGGGCGTTCGGGATGTCCTCAAAGAGGCTGCACATCCTGAACAACAAGTTCCCTTGTGCCTGGAGGATTGCTGATTGCTGGGACATCCAGACTACGTGATCCCACACTCTGCATTTCTAAAAGCAGGCACTATCAGGAATATATCTCTGCAGAGGCCACAAGGCTCCAAATGAATGCAGGAGAGAAATGGGGGCATGCAAGGATTTCCCTAGCCTTTTTCCTTTGTTTAGCTAGTTTTCCTGCCAGGATCCTAGCAAAATTCCCTACTCTCTCTCCTTAATGTTATTTTCCCTTTGCAGAGCTGTTCTCAGCACTTCAACATCCCATGATGTGCAGGACTCAGACAGGCAACTCTGACAGCCTCTGGGGAAAAGAAGATCTTGGTCTCATGCCTCCCAGTCTCTGGTCTGGTTTGATCTTAGTAGGAGCAGAGGGAGCAGAAGAGACATAACACTTAAGCCCTGCTTTGCTTTCTGGGTCACAAAGGCCTAACAGCATATATACAAGCTGCATAAGGAACCCAGGGGCTTTGCTCAGCTGATTGGATGGAGCCTGCTAGTGGGCCAGAAAGGGTGGGTTGGTTTGTGTTTGTTTTTTGTAACCCTCTTTTCCTCTTCTTATAACTTTTTTTTTTTAAAAACACATTTGCATCTTGCCAGCAAAGAGAAGATACTCTTGCTGCACTCATTCCTGGCTGGAGCCAAAGAACTGGAGGAAGAAGGAGAAGATGTAGATGATGTCCAGATAAATATTGAGGGCTCCAAAGATGTATTCCTCTGGGTTCAATGAGTACCGACGATTCCCCATCAGCATCTGGGTATCAAGTGCCAGGAACTGTGAGGAAAGATGAGGAAACCCAATGACAGTCACATGGAGATTTGGCACAGCAAGGCAAGAAGTGCTTTAATGGCAGGAGTTCTCCCAACTGCTTCACTGTGCCCAGAACAAAAATGCAGCCACTTTTTATGGGCTGTAACTGCAATTTAATCGTTCAGAACAATGCATGTTGTTTCCCCTTCCTTCATTTCATTCTTGATAGTCAAACCCTGAGCCTGTTACTCAAATCCTGCTTCCTTCATGCTCCACCTATCCCAAATGTGCCCCAGGATCAGCTCTGGAGCAGTTCTCCCTGTTCCTCCTCAGCCAGTCCCTACGACTTATTATTCCAAGACTTCCCCCTGCTCAGAAACGCCTGCCAGGTAACAAGGTGACCTGGACCCAACATGACATTGCAGCAGCAGCACTACCAGAACAACAAAGAGCAATAAACCCCAGATCCTGGGCAGCACCAAGGTCTGCAGAGCTGCCAGTGGAGGTAGCCAGACCCAGAGGGGAGCTTACGCCTTTCTGAAGCAGACACAACTGTGTGCAGGGCAGATTTTACCAGTGAACCCTTACAGTGGTAACAAACACAGGCTGCAAGGCAGGCTGGCGGCCCAGCTGCAAGAAAACCTGCACCTTGTTGCATGACTTCAAGCCCAGTATCTTCCCCCACCTCACCTTTACTCTCCCTGTTAACCCAGCCTGCAACAGACACCTTGGCACGGAGCTCTTCAGGGCTGCCAGGGCATCTTCGCCATCGCCTGGGGTCAGCTGGCAGCTCTGCCCTCCCCAGTCATAAATAACTGCTGAACTCCCCAGACGCTACCAGCCTGAGCTGAGGTTCTGACTGAAGTTTATGGGGTAATTATAAGATGTTTAGCCTACTTGTATTTCACAGAACAGTCTTTAATCATGAATCACAGAAGAAATACCCGAGCTCACTTGAAATGACTTTTATAGCTAATAAATGAAATTGCTCAACTGTTCTTATTCACAACATGCCCAATGGGCACCGCCTTGAACCCCAAGGCAGCCCTCCTCCTGACCCCCACCTCAAGGTAATGCCAAACATCTTCCCAGACAACTCCCACAGCTGAACGGCAAGCACATCGCTGCCGGGACGTGCTCCGGGAAGAGGCTTGCAGGAGAGACTGCCGGGGAGCCGTCGCAGGAAGGAATCAAGACTTTTCAGCTCCCCTCGAAGGAGCTGCACAGTCTCAAGGCTTCGCCTACCTGCAATGAACCTTCCTAATGCCCCTTAATCCCAAACCACGGCCTGGGTCTTCCTGTACCTCTGTTGCTGTTAGTCAGACTCACACCCAACCCTTGGCTCACTTCGACTCAGCTGACCCCAACCCAACTTTGCTCACTTCTGCAGCCGCAGTGCATCCCCAGGCTCCTGCTGAGCCCTGCAGCCCAGCTCCTGCTGCTGTGTTGAAGCTTTTCCCACTCCAGAGATGCCTTTTTGCCCTTTGCCTACAATGCTTTCTGCTGTTCACACCTAGTATTGCACATACAGCACAGGTTTGCTAATCACACCATGCTCTGCACCAGCACCGTCACGTACACCAACACCTTCTTGGGACAAGGCTGAGGTCACTGCAATAATTGCTATTCATGAGCCACTGGAGGATGTAGAGCTCTCTGCAATCCTGCACCTCACACTCCTCCCTTCCCCAGGCACCTTCAAGACTAAAAGCATTTGCTCCTTGCTTATTTTTCCTGCCAGCACACTCCCAGGCCCCATGACCAGCACCCACTTACCATAGTAAAGATAATGGCACCAAGCAGAGCATAGATCGCGTGGAGCCAAGGGACCTAAAGGAAACAAATCCACCAGTCAGTGCCTGGGAGAAAACTGGTTAATTGGGATTTGACACAGAAGAGGGCTTAGCTCTCATGTGGAAGATAGGACACAAGTTAGGGAAAGTGCTCTAACAGCCCAGGATGGACTTGCACCACTTCCACCTCCAACAGTTTCTATTGCGGACCTTTTCACAGCAAGGAACAGGTCCCTGTGCCTCAGTTTCCCTTCTTACTGTGGCGTTTATGTCCAGTTGGTTCACAAGCATCCAGAACAGGTACTTGGGCTTCCAAATAGCCTACTCCACCACAGCTGCTGTCTCTGTGGAAAAGTCTTGGCACTATCCAGATGGAAACACATTTTGCAGCAGCCCTAGCAGGTGTTTATTTACCCAGACAAGGCTGATCCCACTGGAAGAAACACCAAATGCTTCCAAGAGCCAGAGCCAGCTTTAATTAACAAGCATCACTTAATGTGTTCATCTGCTGGAGTCGCAGCAGGAAATTCACTGGAATTAGGACCAAACCTCAAGCCCTGCTTGCCGTGGCACAGCAGCACACTGCGGCAATGGAGAAGTTGCCTGTATTCCAGGAGAAGGTGCCCACGTGGACAGCTGACTGAACCCAGAAATCACAGCCTGCCTCCCCAGATAGACAAGCTCATTAGAAGGGTGCCTCGAGCTATGCTTATCTTGACAAGCTGCAAGATAAAGAGTAGTTGTCTCAACAGTTTAGTGTCAGTGGCTTGGCACTGCAAGCTGCTTTACCCTCACGTCTGCATAGGGGAGAGGTGGATCTCAAGTCAAGGCAACCAAAATCCAAGCTCCCGTTTTGGAAACACCAGCCTGTGTATTTGTCCATCATCAGACCAACCCCAGGGCTAGCGGGAGTGTCTCCTGCAGGTCTGTAGGGCTGAGGTCCCCAGAGAAGCCAGCTGAGATGGGAAGAGCCTGGAGGCCACTTAAAGGCTGCTGTGACCAAAGCTGGGTGTCTCGGTCTTCAGCACAAGCAAGAGTTCAGGGTGATTAATGGTGGCTGCACAGCCCCACACACCTTCCCTCTTTCATCAGCATCTTCCAGGGTCTGTCAGGCTCTTGCCTGAATGATGAGTCGCCTAATGAAACACTCTTGGATGGAGACCAGACACTCCGTACTGCCACACCAAACCCTCTATCAGGTGTGGTCACAGGCTGCTCCAAGAGTTCGGCTGGGCAGAGCCAGCAGCAGCTGTGACCAGTGAGACCAGAGGAAGGGTACGGAACCATGCAAGAGGGGCTGGCAGCAGCTGGAGGAGCGATAAGGTGGCCACTTGTCATCAGGACTTGTCCCTGTGGTCTGAATCACCCTCCAGAGGTGCTTATTTATGAGAAATTTGAGCCTTAAGATGTAAACACTCCAGGACGGTGCCTGGTGTTAGTGTCGATACGGCCAGGTCTGGCCACACAGGCATCCCACTGCACATATCCAGAGTTCAAAAGTCCTGCCCTGAATTTGGGGCAGAAGCCCTGAATTTGGGGCAGGAGCCCACTTGAACGTGCTCACCACCCTGGTTTTACTGGAGTGGAAGCTGAGGCACAAACGGATGACGTGACCTGGCATGGAGTCATTACGCAGGTCTGGGAACAGAAGCAAACTTCCTCAAGCCCCAGGCCAGCACTGTCCTACAACCCGATATCTGGTTGTTCAGCCACCAGGCAACAGCCACCTGGTCTCACCTTTTCTTTCTGTTGGTGTTTCTACTCATTTTCAGAGAGCAGGCTGGGACCTCTCGAGCCCAGCCCTGGAGTTTGCTCACATCAGGCTGATCAGCTCCCAGCCTTGCACCAGGACTGGTGGCACTGGGTGAGGAAGGAGGTCCAGCAGGTCGGTACTCACGTATTGGTAGGGCAGTATCACAGCCAGGATGATGCCACCAAAGAAGAGCACCATGAGCATCACGAAGAGGACGCCCTGGTAGGAGGTGAAGTCAAACTGCGGAGGTAAAAACCATCATGTTACATGTGCACAGGTGCCGAAACAAGAGGCAGCGAGGAGAGCCAAGCCTCCTGGTGTCCACGGGAAGGGACTCCCCAGCTGTACCCCCATCTTGCTGTCACATGGCAGTCACTTCGTCTGCATCCCAGGTCCTATAGACACATCTATACAGCACAGAGCCAAACGCTTGCCACATCCCCTTTGTTGCCATGGGCAAAACCTCAGCACCCATTGCATGCCTGAAATCCAAAAGCCCATCATACACGTTTGTGCAGTGCCCTTCTGTACCCCACAGCTTAATCCTCCAAAAAAAAAAAAAAACCAGGTTACCCCCCCCACATTAGCAACTTCCAACCCCATCTATACCCCTGACGGATCCCTCACCCCAGCATCTGTCCTAATCTTCCCATAACCTTGGCTTCACATCCCAACACTCCTCAAATTGCTCCTGTGGGCAGAGCCCTACAGACCTGCCCCTTCTTCACACCCCATCCCCAGCACAGCCTGACCCTGTTCCCAGGAGGTGCTTCTCCCGGAGGGACTGATCAGCACAGGCTCACCTTGCTCTGGAAGCTGAAGATGGTGACAGACAGACACACCAGGGCTGTGATCCCCAGGCACAGGAGGACTGACTTGGTATTGTAGTAACTGCAAAATTAACAGCAAAAGCACTTTTCAGTGTTTTCCACAGGGAAAAGTAGAAGGAGGGATTAAGATGGGCAGAAGCTTAGCAGAGGTGTACAAGGAAAGCAAGAGTCCAATTATCAGTGTGTGTCATGTCGTGTCCCGTCCCCCCTCCCTTAATGTAAAAAGGGAAAGGTGGAAAACACTAAAAGGAAAAAAAGCTACAAACTAGATGGGTTTTCCTCCTGCTTTAAATAGAAGAGGGTAGGCAGGAGGGCATTTCTAAGCTGCTCATGAGTTCCTCCCAAGAGGCAAAGATGGGGACTTACTATAAAAATCTATCTGCCCATGGACAGATGGAGGAGGAGGAGGATTCAAACTGGGAAGTAATAAAAATAGGCTTATAAATGTCATTGCAGCACAATGAGAAATCAGAAAGCTGCAGCCACTGTTATGCTACTGATGTGCTTGTAGCAGGGGTCTGGGTCTTGGAAAATGGCAGGGAAGGAGGGATGTGAACAGGCAGAGAGACTGCAGGCTTAGATTATGATTTTTTTGTGTGTCTGACTGCTGGTTTTGATTGCATCACCAGGCTCAGCCCTAAGAAAAGCCAGTCCCCACTCTTCAGTTTGATTTGAAAGTGATATCACTGGTATTTTCCCCGAGTTGCTGAAACCGCTACTTTCTTTGTCTCCAGCACGCATCCATCAACACCCACTGGCTCATCTGCCTCATCACCAGGGACCCACGTGAACCAGGGCTGATCTTGTGAGCAGATTGTAACAGTAAAAAAAAAAAAACACCAAGCAAAAGGGAGCAATCTATGGACTACAAAAAAGCTGAAACTACTGGAAAAAAATCCTTGTGTCACTCCAGCCCCATCTGCTGAAGTGCTGCTTAGTGGAAAAGGCGAGACCACAGGGTATGGCGACTGCCTTGTCCCTGGCTCCCTAGTGCTTTCCTATAGGAGAAGCAGGGAAGATTTTTGCAGGAAGAAAAAGGACATGGGAGCAGAAGACACCCAGAGACCATATGCTCAGCCTACCTGGAGAGCATCCCAGTGAGATAAGCCATGGAGAGTGTCTGGGAGGGAAAGAAACCCACATTATTTCTGCATTCATGTCCCAGGGAGAGATACGCAGACAATAAAACATTTCAATTACAGTGATAAGGGCAGTGAAACCTCTTAAACAGATGCTCAAGAGAAACAATTTTTGCATAGTTTCTAATCCCCCAGCTCCCACCACTGACCAGCCTCTGCAGGCTTTTTTTTTTTTCCCTAATTGTTTTTAAACAGAGGCTCCCTTCTTTCCTGCTTATCACATTCTAGTTCAATTACAGCTCCTCGGTCCAAGTGCAGAGCAATTAGAGGATGAAATTCTTGCTTTCTGTGTGAACCCAGACCAGACACGTCTCCTGCTTGGAGCCGTTGCAAACCCCATGCTGGCTGCAGGGGTAAGGCAGACACTGTCCAGATGTGCTACTTACAAAGATGCTCAGCAGGATCAGATTCCATGGGAAATACCTCCTGCAAGTAAAGAAACAAGGGCTGGTCAGCCCCATGCTGCAAAGGGCAGAGGCAGGCAGCAGCACTGCACAACAGGTTGCATAAGATGCGCCATTAATTAATGGCCTATGCAGCAAATGGCAGGGGTGGTGCAAGGGGACAGTCATTCTGTTGGGAATGAGAGCACATCTAGAGTGCTCCTAGACCAGGAGGGTGAATATCCCCACGGCATTCCAGCAGAGCAGCCAGCAGTGCCCTGCTCCGCTGACAGCGAACCCGAGCAGCCTCTGCAGTATTTAATAATGAAAACTTGGGGCCGTGCAATTTTTGCTACCACATAGCTTCTCTCCAGTTGCACTTTGACTCCAGCTTTTAATGCTGCATTGCAGCAACCCGCAACTGCATCAGGCCTGAAAATACAGCTGCCACCGCAGTCCCTACATCACTGTGTCAGCACGACCCTGTCCCATCTCCAGAACGTTGCTGGTCATGTGTGAAAAAGAGGAAAACAGTTTGCAGGGCTGTTACAAATCCAAAAAGAAAATATTTTACCTGGGTCCAGAGCAACAGGCAAGAATCAAGTAGGTCACAAAGAAAACAGCACTGCAAGAAGAGAAAAAGAGCAGTTTAGGGAAGAAAACACAAGCACGGTGTGTTGATGCAGGAGAGTCTCCAGCTGACAAGTTTCAGTGCTCTGCTGCGCTGTTTAAAATGCCAGCACCGTGCCAGAAGTTGAGGCTGGCTGGGAAGCAACGCAGTGCCTACCTCTCACCGAAGTAGTTTTCTGCCCACTTTGCATATGCCAGTCCCCAAGAAACCTGAAGGATGGGGTTAGAGCACAGCAAGGGTCCAGGACAGACAGAGCACCCAAATGTCTTTGCTGTTGGCACCTCATCGTGCAGGAATTGCTCATGCAGAGGTGGCCAGACTTTGCCCCTGGCTTGGTGGGATCAGGGCATCTGCTGGGATTTCAGCAACACTTAAAGCAAGGTTCACAGGGCTGGTAGTGGGACTTGCCTAAGGCCAGGTGGAAGGTCTGTGTCGGAGAAGGGAACTGGTCCCATGTTACCGCACAAGCGCTTGAGGAAGAGCTCAGGAGCAGAAGGATCCCCTAAGCTGGGTGAAGCTTGCAGACCCAAGCCTAATATGCTGTTGCACAAGCCATCCCCAGGTCACAAGAGTTATTTATCTGACATGACTTGACCCTTCAGCAAAGCAAAACAAAGAATCCAACAGCTGAGGGATGGTCTCCCTCTCTCCAGCCGTCACGCAGCCCAGGTGTTTTTCCACATGCTGGATGGGTTGTGGCACAGTGGGAACCTGCTTACCCGCTTCACCCAGAGCCTGGGGGGGGGCAGGGGGGAAAGCAGCTTCCAAGCATGCCGATGGCTGCACGATAGCCAGTCACCTTGGGTCTAATAAATGAACGTGACGGCAAAACCCACGGGCCATGATAAATGCACGAGAGATAAAGCTGAGCATTGCTCTCCCACAGGGAAACCAGGAACGCTGGAGTGGACATGGCTGAATAGATGGAAAAAAAGCACACAGGGAGCGGAGAGCGCCGCTGCAGTTGTTCCATCTCCTTTGCATCCCTTGTTGCACACCTGCTCTTGTTTTATTCCCTCTGAGCCATCACCCCAGCAGCAGGAAAACACCCTACGGCACCCCCTTTTATTTTACAGCAGTGTATCTAAAGTTGGGGTGTCTGCGTATGAAGGAGATCCAGACCCAGACCAGGGCAAGCAACTGGGGACACTGGGATGGAGGGAAGGGTTGGCTGGCTGGGAGGCGAAACTTAAGTCCCTCAAGTACAGACCCTGCCCCCAGCCGGGCCAAGACTTGTTTGCTCCTACTGGGAGGTAGTAAGAAATCAATACTAACCGACCAGCGAGCTGCAAGAGACGAACCCAAAAGTCAGAGCATAGACCTGAGCAGAGCTTGGTCTCATCTCCCTACAAAGCAGCGCTGCTTCTCCAGTCCACCAACCGGCCAAGGAGGAGCACGTTATCTTCCCTTGAGGTCAAAGGGGCACACCAATGCCAGTTCCCTTCCATTGCTGCTATTTTGGGTCTTTTTTTTTTTTTCTAAGTTATATAAGCTGGTGTCTCATCTCCGGACCTGGACATATTTCATGGTTTGGGTGTGAACTAATTAAAGCCGAGTTCACAGAGCCTTGTTCACAGACAATTACATCGCACACTCTGCCTGCTTAATTAGCAGCACTAACACAACAGGCATCCAGGAAACCAGCACAACTGCAAATATACCAACGCACTGAAGCGCAGCCCACGCTACCTCCCAGCTGACCTTTTGGACCAGGCTTGGCTAATGAATGGCATCCAGATTCTGGGCACCGAGAGCAGCTCTGCGATGCAGACCCAGGCATGACAGCCCCACTCAGACACAGCCAGAAGCATCCTAATACCCCCCGTCGTACCCCCACTCCCTGCACCCTTCTTCACATCCATTGCATATCAAGGCATGAGATGTAAACCCAAGCAACCCCCTTGCTTTGAAGGGGACAAGCCCAAAATTAAGGCTCTAAGGTACCCTAGGCACCCTTTCAGGTCTCACCTCTGTGTTCCTGCACTGGAAGCCCCCCAGTTTCACCTGGTTTGCTCTGCAAGCAATACTCATGTACTTACTTTGACCCCGGTTTGTAGGGCCCTTTTTTGGGGAGTATTTGGAGATACCCAGCATCTCCCATGTCTTATACTCATTTAGTTTTTTTATCTTTCTATCAGAGTTATCCATGAATTTTCCCGGCTTCCCCTGCACACATATTGGAGCAATTCTTCACATGCAAGATGCAGAAGTGTTTGGAAGGTGTCTCCACGTCACTGCAGCCGCATCCAGAGCCGTTTGGAGCATACATGGCCATAGGAGAAGAAAGAGATACTCACTAGGAAGCCCAATACCAGGCAGAGTGCGTCTGAATGTACCCCTTGACCGGCTCACTGCAAGACAGGAAACAAATGCTGAGCAGAAAGCATAAAAAAGCTAATCACTTCACAGGCTGCTGCTAAATTAAACCTGGGAACACACACAGGGTGATGTGGCACAGGGTATGTGAAAGAACAAACAACAAAACAAAACCAAAAACCCAACAGAAAAACCACAGCTGAAACTACCTGGCAAAGTGACCAGCTGGAAAGAAATTCAACCTGTCAAGTCAGAAAGACAGCCCTGCTGTTATCCATTACACAGCCAGGCTTGCCTGGGGAACGGTCACTGCTTTCTCTGAGAAGTGATTAAGGAACCAAAAATCCTCAGGCTGACAGTGATTCATTATTTATTTTGGAGGCAACAAATGAGCCCCACGTGCCCCAAATGCTCAGTCATCTAAACCACAGAGCCACCGCTCGAGTGTGGGGTATCTGCTTCTGCAAGGTAACCCAGCCCCTGAAGCCGAGGTAGGCTGGGATCTGCTGGCCGTGATAACTCCCGAAGGAAAAATGGAGCAGTCAATGCTCAGGGGCAAGCAGCCCAGGCCTCCTGGCTGGGGATGGCACCAGAAGGGACGATGCACTGTCCAGAAGAGACACAGGAAAGGCAGATCAGGTACTGGAGGACCTCTCAGGGCTCCTTCAGGTTTGTTTTTCTATTGGAGCACATGGGTGGGGAAAAAAAAAAAAAATCAAGTACCTACATAGCAGACAACACCCCCAAGTAACAGGTAATTCGGGAGCAGGTCATATATAGGACAAAGCAAGCATTACTGCTACACAAGAGACCTACCAGAAGGTGAAGAAGGCCACAATAACAACAGTGACCAAGAGCTGGACCATCAGGATGGCATAAACCTGCAAGGAGAGGCAGCCCATGGGCAACCCGCAGGCTCTCTGCTTCCCCCCCAGCCTGGGGAGGGAGCAAAGCCATCCCAGCCAGGTCCCTCCAAGAGCTCAGGGCTGTCCCCTGCCTTCACAGGGGAAAGCTGAGCCTGGAGACTCTTGCCCCTTACCTTCCTGATGAACACTCTGCGCACATTCCTGTCATCCCAGCTGAAGGTCGTGAGCATCTCTGTGTCCCCTGGGTACCCGCCACCGCCATAGCTTGGGCTCGTGCCTGAAGCAGAAGCCAGACAGATCAGCTCCTGTCACCCAGTTCCCTCCCCAGCTGCAATAACCTGACCCCAGCACTGACTGCAGCTCAGGATGCCCAGGTTTCAAGGTTTTATTGTTGCACTGCAAAACAGAAGCTTGCTGGCATGCACTTTGCTGCCTTCCCACTGCTGCATCTTATTAGGACCATCTCCAGGAACAGAGGGGGAAACCACTTCTGCAAACTCCAGCACAGCAAGGACACCAGGGTTTATTCCTGTCCACGGTGCCACTGTACCTTTAATGGCAATTAGAGGGCTCGTATCATATCCTTGCTCACCTTTCACTGAATATTAAAGCATCCCACCCCTCCCGAGGAGCAGTGACTCAGCGCCTCAGTCATTCCCATCAGGAGCTCGGGTGCGGGAGGATTCCCTGGCTGCTCTGTGATTGCCTGAGCTGAGGCTGTGTCTGCATCACATCTGATGTCAACCGTGTGCCCTGTCCTCCTTGAGAAGCTCCTTGCAGCCAGCTTTTCTGTAACACCCCGAATCTGATTTCCATGCGGGGAGTCAACAGTTTGCAGCAAATCTAAACGAGGGGGAAGACAACCCCAAAGAACCCCAATGCTGCTGCTGCTGCTGAGGGTACCCACCCCCCACCCCCAAATAATCGCAACACACAACCCAGCTCTGCTTTGCTGGAGGCTCTGTAGTACAGGCGGCTGCTGCTGGAATTTCCCTGCAGAGGGGCGAGCTGGACCATAAAGCATCGGTTTGCTCTGCAGCCTTGCGGGGGGGGGGAAATGTCAGGAAAACCTCTGCCTGCTGGGGAGGGGGCTGTGCCGTTCAGCCAGGGATGAAGGTAGCCGTGAGGATACGCAGGGCAGCAGGCTGCAAGGAGAAATCCAAAGCAGCAGGTTCTCCCTAAAATTAGCTGCACAAATTAGACACAAGATTCAGCCTGCTCCATCTCCTGGAACCTCATGCTCAAGAAAAAATACAACAAATACTGAAACCTCAGCTGTCTCAGCCCATCATTCCCCTACGCTATTTGCTTCTCTTGCAGATACCCCTTCCCTGTTACTAACAGTTTCCCTGCCGGAGTTTCCTATAGAATGAAGGCTTGTGCAATTACACCAGCTATACATTCACGTCCCTGCCCGTTTGAGAGGTGCCTCCCCTCCTTCTCCAAGCTTTTTAGCTCAGTGATACTCAGATCCTTCAGGCTGATGGAGGAAAGACCCTCTCAAACTCAGAGGACCAACTGCAGGCACCAGGAAAGCCAAGTTCAAGGTCCTGGATTTTGCCAGGTTTACCGGTCAAAGGTTGTTTGCTGTGACTGCAGAAGCCTCATCCTAAAGATGACCCTTAGCAGGAAATAAATCCCTTGTGCTCTTCTTGTGCCCAACAAATCTCTTGTGCCTTCCTCTATGCTCCAGTGGAGATGAAATTCCTACAGCGGGTTGTCTCTGCATTTCTGTGAGATCTGTCATCACCCCCACCTGGCGGGGAGCCCCCGAGGCCCATATCCCCAGGACACTTCAATGCCTCCTGCGTCAAAGCAATCAGGGCATCTAACTTTGCACTTAAATGCCTCAGAGGAAGGAGGTTTCCTCCTCCTGACCAGTGTCGCCAGCACCCAGCATCTCCCACCCATGGCCACGTCTGAGGCAAGACAGTGTGTCCCAAGTTCGTTATTAAAGAAAGCAACCTAAAGCACGTGCTGCTTTTCTCCAGCTACTTCCAGGCTCATAGAAGCTGCTAGACACAGCCCCATGGCATGTGCCCCCTCCCCCCCAGACCCTGGCATAGGAGCCACAGCTTGCAGCATGGCTGAGGGCGGGGGAAGGGGAGAAGGACACAAAACCAGAGGAAAACAGCAGAGAGGATCAGGGCGCAGGCACAGCTGCAGAGAGGAAGCCCTGCCAGGCTTGTCAGGGAGGGGACAAGAGATGACACATCACCTAAACAAGTCCTCCAGGATACCAAAACACCGGCTTCCTAACCCATGGTGGGCTTTACCCATCCTAATTCATCATGACAGTAGAAAGGCCCAGATGGTCGTTGTAGCAAGCTGGGAGGTTATTTATCCCTCTGTTTCTGGCCCCTGAAGGCAAACAAGAATGGAAAAAAGTCTGTGGGACCATGGGAGGTGCACAGGCACACATGGCTCAGAGGGGTTTAGCTGGCTCTTCCCCTTCCCTAAACATCTTCATCCTGCAGCTGCGACCATCCCCGCTGGATGATACAGGCAAAGCGCAGCAGAGGGACTGAGCAGGAGCGAGGACTCAGGAGTCATTAAATCCAGTCCCTCCAGCACTCCCTCCTGTTCGAGCCGTGCTGACTGAGCAGTTGGCCACCCCAGCAGACTTGCTTGCTGGCCGCTGCATCCATCGCAGCTATTCCCCTGCACCGGGCACAGTCGAGCCTTTGTCTGCTCGCCACGACCAAGCGGATGCTGTATGCGGCACCCGGGGAAGAAACGCTGTTTGTTGGCCGAGGAGCCAGCACACAGAGCAACGCTGGAACATTCAGCCCTCGAGCCCAGCCGTGTTCCAGCCTCCAGCGGCTCAGAACACCAGCTTGCAGCAGCCGGAGATCACTGATGCTGCGACATGATTTTGCCAGTTCAGCGGCTTCTTTGAAAGCCGGGGCTGAGCAGGAGCTGGAAGGGGGGTGCTGCCTGCAGAGCCGTGAGCGCCGCACCAGGGCTCTCCCCAGCCCTGCGAGGTGGCATTGCCCAGCGCAGCAAGCTGGGAGAGGGGATTTTTCCCATCCTGGTACTGGGAAGGGGAGCAGGGACAGAGCATTGCAGTTTAGTTCCCCCTCTGGAAGGCAGTGGGATCTAGTGTTTGGGTGGAATGGCTTTCCCTCACAGATATAGACTCACAGAGTCATGGAAGGGTGTGGGTTGGAAGGGACCTTAAAGACCACCCAGTTCCAACCCCCTGCCAGGGGGACCCCCCCCCACCAGCCCAGGGTGCTCCCAGCCCCGTCCAACCTGGCCTTGGACCCTTCCAGGGCTGGGGCACCCACAGCTCCCCAGTGCCAGCGCCTCGCCGCCCCCACAGTAAAGAATTTCTTCCCAACAGCTGCTCTACATCTCCCCTCTTGCAGTTTAAAGCCACCCCCCTTGCCCTGTCACCCCCTACCCCTGTAAGAAGCCCCTCCCCAGCTTTCTTGCCAGCCCCTTCAGGCACTGGCAGGTGCTGTAAGGTCTCCCTGGAGCTTTCTCTTCTCCAGCCTTCACGACCCCAGCTCCCCCAGGCTGTCCCTATAGGGGAGGCACCTATGTGGCCCAGAGCCACAGCTCTGGGATGAGGTCTATCACAGACCCAAACTGGGCACCACCTCCCTGGCTCCCCCCTCCTCTACAAGCCCATAGGGTGAATCTCTGCACCCCTCTACCCCCTCAGCAAGGGGCTCACCCTGGGTACCACCATGGAAGAACTTACTGGGGTCAACGTAAGCCCAGCTGGGGTGGAGTGGGACCGATGGGGGAGGAGGATAAACACCAGACTTCATCCCTTCTCCTGCTGTTGCCTCCTCATAGGTCGGAGGAGCTGGTGGAGCTGTGGCATTGTCCTTCTTCTCCCCCTGCCCCTCAGAGTTGGGGGGCTTGTTGTTCACAGAGAGCTGCACAGAAAGGGGGTGGGGTGGGGGTGTAAGAGAGCAATTAGACTGTAAAAACAGCACAGAAACTGCCCTGCAATGGGAACTCAGGGGGACACAGACAGGGGCCTGGGGGTGCATCTGTTGGAGGAAGGGATCGGGAACTGAACAGACACCCAGCAACTCCTGCGGGCTGGCAATGGACTCATCCCTGCACTCCCAGGAAGGAGCATCCTCTGATGCAGTTGAGGGAAGAGATGGGAGAACACCTGACACGTTAAAGGGGATGAAAAGTTACAGGCAGCCATGTCTGAGGGGAGACACAGCCTCGTCCAGGGTCCTCCACGGTGTCTCAGGCACATATACAACACTGGAAAGAATCCAATTCTCTGCTTTTCAGCCTACTTCTTTCTAAATTTCCCCTTTAAAAAAATAAAGTTTTCACTTACTGGGCAGAAAATCATGAACACCTTCATTTCCACTTACACCCACATTTGGGGGAGTTTCTCCTAGCCCCCAGGAAGTGCTCTAGTTTGGCCCTTCAACATTTTCTTCCAGCTTGTTC
Source organism: Falco rusticolus (assembly GCF_015220075.1). NCBI lineage: Eukaryota > Metazoa > Chordata > Aves > Falconiformes > Falconidae > Falco > Falco rusticolus. The sequence continues at coordinate 5,198,422 of NC_051205.1, read as the reverse complement.
CTGTCTGCCCATCTAGAGGCTCAGCCTTGTTCCTTTCCAGAATCTGAAGGTGCACGTAAAGGACTTGGGATCCCAGGACTTCAGACTATGAAATCCCACCGAAGAGCCAGCCTCGGGCCACCCGAGAACTTGCTTCTCCTTGGGAACTTGATCCACTTCACCTTCTAGATCTTTGTCATCCTGGGATAAGCTATGAGCCTGACACCCTGCCCTTGCTGCCAAAACGTGCCAGCTCAGTGTCAGGGACAGCATCCCATGGATCACAGTGACGTGGGACTGGAGCCACAAGAAGTCCAAAATGAATGTAACAGACTAATTAGCACTGCAACAGACAGCATGGTCCCTGTAAGTATGTCTTAAATTTAAGGTGTAACAGGCCCTTGGAAATAAAGCCAGGGTACCAGCACGGGATGTGCACCACGAGCTGCATCAAGATAACTGTGTCACCTCCCCTGCCAGCCATAGGGACTGTCCTCACCCCGTCCTTCCTTACATAGCCCTTGGGCACAGGGTGGCTGATATCATGCAAGACCCCCAGAGATAACCAAGGAGATACAAGAGGGATGGTGCTGCCTGCATCCAGGCAGCCTCCATCATCGTTGCCATGGCAATGGTGCACTGTGCTGGCAAAGGATGCATAAACCCCCCTCTCCCTTGCCTCAGAGCATTGCAGAACCCCCAGACTCCAGAGCTCCCTGGACCAGGAAGGAGGTGCTCAGGGCAGGTGACAAGTGCTGACTGCTGGGAGCACGGATGGGAAAGCACAAACACCCCATCAAGCTCCCTGACATCCAGGATGGGTGGAGGAAATGGCCACAGGTCCAACAGCTGCACATCCAGCACCAGAAAAAACAGCCCCCAACCCATAACAGCGCATCCCTCCATCCCCTTCCTCTGCAAACCAGCCCCATAGCAGGGGGCCAATGTGCTGTGCCACAGGTACCGCTCCCCCCGCCACGGCGACTTTATTCTTAAATCCGCCCCTTCAACCCACTTTCCCCACTCCAAACATGCAACAATTATGCAGCATGACAACTCATCACCCCAGCACGGCCTCCCACCTACCCTTCCCCTGGGTCATGCTCCTCACTAATGAGCTGCTGGAACCCCGCGAGCAGCAGCAGGGGGAAGATGCTGCAGCTGAGCACCAGCCTCCCGGCCAGGTCCTTTCTGCCTCCTTCTCCTGGGATGTGTTCAGGGCTGGCTGCAACCGCTCTGCAACCTCCCCAGCCTGCGCTGATGCCTTCACCTTCTAGCAACATCCACGGAGCAACGGGCGCTGGAGGGAGGACCGTACATTCCCAGCCTGCAGCTACAGGGGGAAGCTGGGAAAGAAAACAGCTAAAACGGAGGCTAGCAGCCACCACAGCGATGGGGGACGATTGCCTGGATACAGCACTGGGTAGGCGGCAGCAGGGCCCCACACCAGGGGTTCAAAGCAGCCAGCTCAGAGATGCTGAACTCAGGGCTGGGATGGCAAAGGCAAGGGAGAGGCCAAAGGATGCTTCGCTGCAGCATCTCTCTGCTGCTGCATGTCGGAGCCAAGCCTGGACCAGGGAGCGTCAGCTCCCACAGGCCCTGCTGCAGCCAGGCACAGCAGGGAGGGCTGCCACGGGGGGCTGTGGGCTCTGCTGGTGGCAGAGACAAGGCCTGAGCCAAGCTCTGTTCACGGGAGAGCAGGAGGGAGGAATTGCACGCAGCCCTGGCTCCTTCCTGACCCTTTCGGGCTTTGCACGGAGCAGGGATGGAGGGGATAAAGGCTCATTCACCCCACACACTGTCCTCTCTGGACCAGTGCGCCCCAGCAGGGGTGGGGGGGCACGAGGAGGGTGTGGAGGGTGTCCCCAGGCAGCGAGCAGACCCCGAGCACTACCAGCCCCCATCACCGAAGCAAGATTATAATTCAGCCCATGAAGGAGCGGGCTAATTGGGGAGTCCGGCTCCCAGCCCAGAGCATGCCCAGGGGAAGGGCACAAAGTGTACGAGGTTTTTGCCCATGTCAGGGTCCTGGGAGGTGGGGGGGGTGGGATTACAGTCTCTAGGGCACAGACAGATGGAGACATCGTCCTTTTACACCACAGGCAGCAGGAGAAGGGGAAAAAAGGAATTGTCCCTTTACATAAGGAGGTGCTTCACATGGGCAGCAAATTTTGTCCAGGACAGAGACAGACAGAATCCTCCACCCAAACTCATGGCAAGACCAGGCTTGTGGCGAATGATAGGGTGCAGCAGAGCAGTCTTGCACTGTGCTCCCACACAAAGAAAGCAGAATTTTGGGGCAGTTCTGGGACTACACTCTGACTAGGATCTGTGCCCCTACCTCCAGCCGCTCCACGTCCTCCCTCCATCCTTCCCCAGCCCTCCACACATTCCTTGCTTGTCATGCCAGCAGCATACATCACACCTCAATTAGTTTTGCCAAGCCTTATGATACAGATACAAAAAATAAATTAGCTTCTCTGTTACTCTGGCATGAAAAATGGCCCTGCCACCTTTCAGGCTTCCCTAAACAAGTCCTAGAGAAGGTGAAGAACAAGCCATTTGCAAGGAGAGGGTATTAAAAAGACCATCCCACCCACAGCTTCCATGAAGAAGCAGGCAATGGAAGGGTTAAAAGGAAAGCATGAGCTGGAAGTGAAAAGAATGCAGCCAAGCAATGTACAGCTGGCATCCATACAGACCTAGCCCGAGCTATTCAATTGGAAAGGGAGGCAATTAACCGCAAGGACTGCAAAAACTTGTCAGGATTATTCAGAATCAATTAAGTGCCAGTTAACCACAAGCTCCTCAAGGGCTTTCATTCTCCTCGAGGTTGAGCAGAGGCATAAAACTGGGCAGGTCCCAAGCGAGGGAGAGAAACTCAACCCAGCAGGTGGGGTTCTCACTGCTCTGGGCAAGCACGAGGGCACCCTGCTTGGCTTCTGACCCTCTTCAAGCATGGGATGAGCCACCGTCTCAAGGGTCTGGGAACAGAAACTCCAGGTGATGAGTGGCATCATGGTGAGAGAGGAGACACCCATTTTCTTAACAAACCCCAGAGGGACTCATCCCAGCTGCAGCCCCTGGCCAAGCCAGATTCCTTGGTGGGATAACTCGGGACCTCACATGCTCCATCCCAGGCTGGAGATGCCTACAAAGAGGAAAAATATGGGGTCTGGGAGAGGAAAACCCTCAGCAAAGAAAAGCAGATGGCATTGCCTACCGCAACAGCCCTCCCTCTGAATGAAAAGCAGCAGGGAAGAGAAACCAACCCCACCACCAACCCCATTGTCTAGAAGGCCATTCCCACACCCTGAACTCCCAGAGGGCATCTCGGTCTTCCCTTGCTGCCCAGCCCCCAAAACAAATGCAGCTCCAACAGGCAGGGTTTTCAGGGGGCTCTGAGGAACTGTCCCTGCCTTTCCCCAGCCAGGAAAATTAGCTGGGAAAGCCCATGAGCATGCAAGGCTTGAAATGAGCCTCATCTCTGCCATGGAGAAGGCAAGGATGACTGTCCAGCTGATAGGAACGAAAAGCAGAGACCTTCAGCCCTTGCAGGGACCATCCTTCCCCCAGAAAAAGCTGCTCCAAGCCTGGTTCCTTGCTTTCCTGTTTGAGCTGGAAGCTCTTAAGTGTGCCAAAGTGCTACCAAGCAGGTATTTTCTCTCTGTTTCCCTTTTTCCCCGATTCACAGGTGCACGAGGAGGATAGGTACCACAAGACCCAGATTCCAGATCATGATGCTCACACAACAGCATCACAGCACTGTTCAAGCATCCCACATCGAGCTCCCTGACCAACCGCTGGTGCGGCTCAGCATCAGGCCATGTGAAAGCAGCCATAAGCACATATACCTTTAATACTCAGGGGGGAAAGAAAAAAGAAAAATAAAGAAAAGAAAAAAACCCTGTCCAGGCCACGCCCTGCCAAATCCACAAGGGATTTCACAGGGATTAAAGCAACTTTGCTGAATACTGAATCACATGAAAAACAAGGTAAAGAAAACCTGATGGGATAATTAAGGGATCTGTTGCATCAACATACATGATGGCACACCCAGGAACCCTCTTCTCCCAAGTCCCCAGTGGCAGTGAATGCTCTGTCATGGACTAAAAAAAAAAACAACAACAAAAACAAAAAACTACAAAAAACTCCAACAACAAACCATTAAACCCCCAGGTAATTTACCCTAGGCTTTCAGGCTGCTGACTTACCCACAGATTATTAATGCTAAATCCTGCCACCAGCCTTAGTGCCTAGACGGGAGATTAACATGCAAGCTGCAAACATCAGGGCATGCACAAAGAGGGGTTTGAGAGGATGGAAGAAATAACCCCACCCTTAATCTTGAGGGGCAAAGACCCAGCCTCATCCACACCCTGCCAGCATCCCAGGGTGGGCAGGGAGACCAGACCCCCAGTGCCCACCAGCCCCAGGTGGGCCAGCCCAGAGCCTCACCTCCCTGGGAGGTGGAAAACTGCTTCCAAGAGCCAGCAGCTCCCTTCCTGGCCAGCTCGCACCTTCTTGGTCTTCTGCAAAGTCCTCCAGTGAAACAGCCCTCCTTCCTCCCCAGGCTGTTTTGGAAGAGCAGGAATAACTTCACCTTAATGTGCGATATGAGGAGCTGGAGAAGCCAGAGCTCTTTGTGGTGGGATGTTCTCCTCACTGGCTTCCACAGCGAGCATCAGCCCCTAGCTCAGACCTTGACAGCCAGCACTGGTGCCTGAGCTTAAAAAGAAGCCCAGCCCTCCATCACCCCCTTTATAACCCCTTTATAGTTTCCATTGCCTGGAAGAAAATCCTGCAACCTGTGCCCAGCTGTGCTGTCACACCTGATCGCAGGCACCCTGACTGCTGGGTAAATTAATTTCAGCCCTCAGAAGGGCATTTTAATTAGAGAGGGCTCAGCTCAAATCCCAGTGGTGGGTAGTAGCTGTGTGTCAGCTGGGGACCATTATCTGAGCAAACCTCTCAGTCGCTGGCAGTTGTTTGCTCATGCTGCAGGGCTAAGGCAGTGCCAGGATCTGGCTGTTTTGAAAAACTTTGCTCAGTTTTCTTTAGATGCCTCCAGAGCTGCGGTTTGCGATTTTTGGTGAATTGCTAAGAGGTTAAAAAATAAACAGAAGCGAAATCTGTGATACCTGCAAACCACGTCAGAGAGTAACAACAGCACATGCACATACACCGACCAAACAAACAGACAAATATAAAGAGGAGGCACTCCCCAGGATTAAATCGTTCAGCTGCTCAGGAGTGCGTTTCACTCATCGCTGCCAGAAGAACATGTTCTTACCACCATCATGTGCACTTGAGGCTGTTAAATGAAAGGAATTGCACAAGTATGCAAACTTGCCTCATTTGGGAGTGGGGGAACAGAACAGGTTTGGGTGACACTTAGAGTGACACCTTCATGCCACTGTGCAGTTTCTTCTTTAAAATATTATGAAGGAACTTTATATAACACAGCCCAGGGATGTGCAGAGGGTTTGAAAAAATTCTGGGAGCCCATACGACAAGTGACCCATGGCCCTGTGGTGAAGCAGCAGCCTGACACCCAGGACCGTGGCAATCTGCAGGGAGGAGAGATGAAGGAAAGAGCTTTGCTGCATTTCTGGGCACAAATTTCCAGCCCTGAAACTGGCCTAAAATCCAGGTTTTTTGGCGCTGTCCTGGAAGGAGCCTCTGTCTTTGCCCTAGAAGCAAAAAGAAGTGAGGGGGTTTCCTGTCTGGCTTAATGACATCCCAGGAAGAGCTTGTAATGTGTTCCCTGTGCTCCAAGCCCATGATATCTGCCTGCCTTGCCTTTGACCAGAGTGAGCAAACACCTTTGTGTTTCCTCCTTCACACAGCTCTGGAGTTCCTGGTGAGCCACATCCTTCCTCTCTTCCCTCCTTAAAACACCTTTCCGGCACCTTCCCTGCGCACATGACTTTGCTAGGTAGGGAGATGACACCTGCCTTGCTGAAATAACTTTATTTCCTCAAACTCTGCCAATTTCTCTCCCACCGTTATACCACGAGTGACCCACCATGCTCTATCTGGGTCTGCACAGTCATGCACCGCACCGTCCTTGCCCGCGAGCAGGATCGGGGCTCCGATGCTCCACAGGAACCGAAGGCAGAAGAACTGCAGTCTCAGCGCGTGCTGGTTTGAGTGGGATTTTCTGGTGTGTGACAATGGCCTCCCACCCGCCTCAGTGAGACCTGACCCCTCTTGGAATGACACTGCAGCAGATGTACGAGCTCCATCAGGCCAGCAAAAAGAAACTCGGAGCTCCCTGGGCAACTCGGTGCTTTCCACATGCTGGACTTCGCCAGCAAGGTCGTGGAGGAGCTGCTGATGCTCCTCTCCACTTTACACAACTCAAGCAAGTGAAGCAAATTGCACTGACACTCTAGGGCCAGATCCCATCAAAACAGGCGTAAATGCAGAAGAAAATCAGCACAATAGCTCAGATTAAGAAAAAAAATAAATAACTTTTTACCAAAGCAGGATGGCACTTCACACTGCTGACAACAATCCCTGCGCTGCACCCAAAAACCCTCACAGAAATCAAATAATGAGCCACAAACAAATATATCCCATGCTGAACCTTTATTCTCAGAAGTGGAAAGAAGCCAGAGGCTTTATGAAACCAATGTGTGGTTCGCTGGCTGTCGCAGCCTTGGCGAGGGAGCTGGTGTCTGGGCAGCACCAAAAACCAGAGACAGAAAGAGGCACCTGGGGGAAAAGAGGATGAAAGGTAATAGACAGGCAGAGAGTTAAAAAAGGATGGAAGGAGGGAAGAAAAATGGCACGTTCCATTTCAAATTTAAAAGCAATAGGTTGTATCTTCTCCTACCTGCATGCCTTATGTAAAAGTGTAAGTTTTAGGAGCAGTTTTGGAGCCTGTCCTAGCCTGTCCCAGTGTATGTCGATCACACAGACCAAAGGAGACCTCTGCGGAATCCAGCACAGTGGAAAGGGTTAATGGCCAGCTCTGAAGGCTGTTGAGGACTTTTTGTGTGGTATCCCATCTATCAAACTGTCCTGCTCCTTTCCCTGCTTTTCCCACCTTGCCAGATTCCACACAGATCTCTGTCTGGTGTGGGAGGAACTTCCCGAAGCAACATGGAAAACACGAAAAGCATAAAGCTGGTGTTTTATGTGAAAACGATCATCACCACAGCAGTCCTCAGCTAGCAGCTTGGTGGAGAAGACCTTCTGGGGGCTCACGCCACAGTCCTAACCTTGTTCCTGATGCTGTTCCAGAACAAAGTTTCCAAGCCAGGGTCCAAGCCCCTGCATGGATAATTTCAGCAGCTGGTGGATGCCCATGAGCAAAGTCGTTCTCCCACAAAACCGTTCTCGCCCTCATGGCTCTGGGCCAACCACCCTGTTCACCTGCTGAGCTGCTTCTTCCCTGGAGCCCACCTAGGGTGGGATCCCAACCTTCTGTTCATCCTTCAGCTGGTTCTCCCAAACCCCTTTGTGCCTTTGGGCACCAAGCACTGGAAACCCCAGGGTGGAAGATGACCCTGCTGCGGCTGGGAGCGTTCGGTAGCTCTGAGGGTTATGGAACAGGTGACGCTGCTTCGTAACCAGCTCTGGGCTGCTGGTGGGGTCACACGTGCCGAGCTTCACATTTTTAGGGTGATGCTGAGAGCTGAAGACCCCTCTGAGCAGTGGCAGCCACCAGCTTCCTGCTCCACCAAAGCAGAGGCAGAAGCAGCTTCTTACTCAGCAACTGATTTTAAAATGACTGTTGGGTTTAATGGCTGGGAGGGATTTAACATGATCTGACACCTCATCTGGCTTTCTCCCTGTGTTGCACTGAAGTCTGAAAGCGATCCTTTTTATCCCCCTGTGGACCACAAAGTTTCTTCCACTGCTCCCCTCGCCTGGCTGTACAATGAGGACCACGGCACCGACCTTGGACTCAGGTGAAAGACGCTGTTTTCAGAAGCCAAGCACCTTTCACTTTCTCCATCAATCCCAGCTGGTTGTTACGGGAATTTGGGAAAAAAAACACCCCTACTTTCATCCATGCACCATTCATGTACCTCCTCACCACACCCACCAGCAGCTCCCCAGGAAAGATGCTGAGATAACAGCCTCTCCTCAAAGGTGAAGCTGCCAGACACACTCCCGCTTCCCTCCCAACAAAGATCAGGAGATAGCAGCCAGAAAAGCCCTGCAGCACTGTGAGCAGTCCATACACAACCTGGTGCCCACAGTGCTGATATTGCAACAGCCCTAGCTCTGCATCCCGGTGATGCTACAGAGACCAGACAGGAGGAGACACGGGACATGGTGCCCAGAGCCACCAGCAGGACCAATTCCTGGCAGCATCCAACCTAGTTGTTTTTTGGTTGATTTTTTTTTTTTTTTTTTTTGTCAGATCCAGGACAATTACCTGGAGAAAGACATCTGAATCACTGATTTTTCCTTCATGGACTTCAACTTGATTACTTCTGATTTACATAAAAATGAGGAAAATAGTGAAAAGGCCAGCTGCTAGATGCTCTCAGGCAATGTCACTGCACGATGTCAAAGCCACGTCCCCAGTTTACACCCGCTGGGAGTTTGGCTCCTTAGATGGGATTTGTTTTGCAAACATGACACTGGGTATCTGGTGAAGGGTGAAGCTGAGGTCTCCTGCTCCGTTCTGTCACCCGAGGATGACGTTGCCATCTGATTGATTTGAACTAATGTAATGTTCATTCCTGCAGCAAAGAGTTTACAAGACCTGGTGAGGCCACGGGGTCCACGTCCCTTCAAAATCTGCTGGCTGTATGAATCCCCTGGTGTCCGGCTTTATGTGTTTCATGGATTCAAGAGAAAAAACGTTGATTATTTTCCTATAAATGTTTATGCAAAATATGCCATGGCCTAGCCTTGAACTTCAGTGCTCAAACAAGGGCAGAATGCCCTCCTTTCTTCACCCCTTAAGGCATGATTAACAGAGGTCATCACCTAAGTCAGCCCTTTCTCTGACCTTGCGGTATGTTGGGACTGGCCATATCTTGCCTACTAAGTCTCTCTGCAGAATTAGAAGCCACGGTTTCTCATTCTCTTGTTTCTGCACAGTCTGGGACTTATTAGCACATTGTTAGCAAAAGAAAAATTATATTTTCCTGCAAATCACAGGAAGAAAGAGTTAAATCCCTGCCTAGGTGCTTTATGGAGATCAGATCATGCCAGGGTGGAAGGCTTCATGGTCTTCACGGATGTCACGGTTTTATACAGCCACCAGAAGTGTGGACTGCTCCTGACATGGTCCCTAGCCCAGCTCCAACGCCACAGTCTTGCTGTTGACCTTGATAAAACCCTAGGCAAACACGCAGGACTGAACTTGCAGATCCTTGAGATGGGATAAAAAAACAAAGCCAAGCCTGCTCCCAGCACCAGGCCCAGCGCCTGGCCCATGCTCAAGCTCAATTCATTGAAGTCAGTGAAGGAAATCAGGGCTGCATTAATCCTTCTGCTTCAATTAAAACAAGAAGAATAAACACTGCAAGAGCCAGCAGAAGTTTTGCATGAATAGGGATTTAGGATTTGGCCTGAAATGCCAGAAAGGGTGCTGATTTTTTCCCCATTTTGCTCCTCTGGGTCAACGTCCTTTCGATGTGGTATGACAATGGGGGAATAGAACTTCTCCCGATGGCCGCTTCGCTTTGGGGAATGCAGATGTTATCCTCTGCTCGGCTCTCCAGCCAGGAGGGAGGGAGGTAAGACTCCCGCGGTACATCTGTGAAAGGCAGTTAGATACGTGCTTTGGTTTGCATTGCATCAAAAGCTGTGCTGCTGCATCCCACCCCGCGGGCAGCTGCAAGGGATGTCAGTCCACTCCCTCGATGCTCTGCAGCCCACCGTGACCCTGCATCGCCCTGCTGCATCCTGCAACCGGTGGCGGGGGCTGGCAGTTAACAAACCCCACTTGGAGGAGGGTGAGGGACCTGCGCTTGGTCCTTCCCTGCCGCAGGACCCCACACCCAGAGACCCACCTGCCTGGGGGATGCCCACAAGGGTCAGGACGTGCGGGGTGGGAAGGTCCCTGCAGGTCCCTAACGCTGCAGGTGCCCCGAATCCCAGGTGAGGAGCTGGCTGGGTGTCCTGCCCCTGTGGATCCCAGCGCCAGAGCGCCCGTGCCATCATCCCCATCCGCTCTGCTCCCCCACATCTCCTCCTCCAGCCCATGGCTGCCATTCCCTGCACTCTGCGGCAGCGCCAAGGGGGCCGGAGGCACCAGCACATCCATTTATCCAGGCAGCAAGAAGAAAACCTCAACTGAGAAACGAGATTAGCCACGATACCAGAATTATGAGGTTTTGCCTTTGCTTCTTTTAAAGGCTTCCCCTCGACAGCTCTTAGAGGCAGCATTTTCCATTTTACATCTCCTTTCTTGGAAGGAAAACATGAGTTTCAATCAAGAGCAGACCCGATAGTAGCCAGGGTTCTATCAAGTTTTCCCCCGACACTTTCTCCTGCTGTGGATTCTCCAGTGTCTAATAAAAGGGGCGCGCTGCCCTGCGGAGCGTGGGTGCCAGCTGTCTGTTGGGCTGTCAGAGGCGCGGGAGCTGGCTGCCAGCACTCTCTGCTCGCAGGAAAGAGTGAAACAGAGTTTGCAGTGAGGTCTGGGCAGCACATGCACCTCCTGCATGTCGGGTCTGAGCAGGAAAACTTGCTGTTGTTTATGCAATAAATCTTTTATTCGCTGTGGCTTGGAGGTATTTTAGATGGAATGGCGATACCTTAAAGATGTTTATACTTTCCTGAAAGCCAGGGAAGCAAAGATATCTGAGCCATCTAAGTCACTCGAGAAGCAAGTTGTTGTGCAAGCACAGTTCCCTCACTTGCAAAATGTTCCTCAAAACGTGTCACCAGGCCATTTTCTGCCATCAGGAGGAAGCACGGGGTATTAACCCTCCGCAGGCGCCAGCTCGCTCGTAAGGAGCATTTGCATTTGATCCCAGGGGAGGGCTGATAATGCTGCCACACTCCCAGGGCTGCGGATTACCAGGTGAAATAATGCATTTTCCCAACTCAGCCTGCTCTGCAATGCTCTTTGCTGCTCCCGAAGCTGCAGCAACTTTGGTGTAAGGTGTAAAGCCACATCACCATCACCACCAGCAGCTCCAGGAACCCCTCCTAGACACAAGCTCTCAGCAACGCCAGCGCCAAGCTCTCCCGTTTCTGTTTCCCAGGCATACAGCAGGACACAAGGCAGGAAAACCTGGCTCTGCCGCTGGCTCACCGCCTGGCTTTGGCACCAGCAGCACTGGCTTCGTGCCATGGACCCCCTTCCCGTGGACCCCCTCCCTGTAAACCCAGAAGGACGGCAATCACCGCAGGGCTAGAGGTCCCTGGGTGAAAGCTGGGATGAGTTATTATTCTTGCTGGAAAGCCGCATCTCATAGCAGCGGTCTGCTCTGCCCCGCAAAGCCCACGAGAGCAGAGCTCCCTTCCAGCGAGCTGGCGCCCAGCGCAATGCCGACCCTTCCTCACAGCACGCAGCCGAAACCCACCGCCCACAGCACAAACAGCTCCAAGCACAACGCAAACAAGAGCTGCCATGAACTTTTGCATCGCCAGGGAAAAGTGAGGACCACGAGGCTGCGTTAGACTTTTAAGTTGCTGGGAGCTAATCCTGCTTATTTCTCTTTCCTTTTAATTAGTCTTCATTAAGCACTGATACATCAAAACTGCTCACCATGTATAACTATTAATCAAATAGGGTATCAGCTTCAGTTAATTGCCCATATTTGTTCTCTGTCATTCCCCGTGCTAATAACAGCCTGCGTTCATAACCAGTCCCTGACATAACTAGTTGTTGAGTAATGCTGAGCACACCAGTCTGCACCAGGCAGGAGCAGGAGCCCAGGGACTGGATGCGACCACGTTTCCATGGCTCATCAGCACCCCAAATACACTGAGCCTCACAGCCTGTTGTATGAGACTGGCTTCATTGCTGGAAAACCGGAGGCCAGAGCAATACTGTGATGGGCCAAAGTCCCCAAGGAAGTCCAAAAGAAGGATTTCCAGAGGAGAAGGTTTCCTAGGAGCACAGTCCCACGCCCTTCAGAGCCACCCCCAGATCGGGCTTGCTGTCCCCGCAATCTCTCCCTTGTTAAGAGCAACATCCCCATAAGCATCTTGTAAAAGAGGACAAGAATGGAACAGAGCAGTTTGGTTGGACAGTACCTACAACAATCTTCTAGTCCAGCCGGCAGCATGGTTACCCATCTTTTGTGGAGGAAAGAACAGACCTTCACAGATCCTCATAGGTCCCTTCCAACCCGAGGTATTCTATGATCCTATGATCTAATTCGAGCAACACGGAATATTTTGCATCAACCTTTCGCATCAGTTTGGTGGCACTTGCACGGTTCCTCTGGAGGGGAAACATATTTGGTTTGTCGTACAGGAGAAGCCTTTGTTAGAGCCAAAAAATGGGCTCAGTTGTGGTGCTCTGCATCCCTCTGAAATAAAATGGTCCTTTCAACTCCAGCTCTGCCCTGGGGGAGCGCTCCTCCCAGCCCACCGTGCTTTAAAATAACCTCAGAGGCTGCTAACAAGGCCGGGGGCGGGGGGGGGCCGGGGGGGGGGGAGAAGAGAAACAAGCACTTTCTTCCCAGCAAACCCACCAACCCCAATGGCACAGGGAGCAAAAGGCTATACAGACATTACCCAAGGACGGGCAAAAAAAATTGCTCAGTGCCCCGAACAACGGAAGAAAAAGGAAAATAGACTTGTTGGGCAATCAGTGGATGGTTTGATGTGAAGAACCATGCTCCAGAGGAGAAAATACCATTCCTCTTTTGGGGATTAACACCAAGGAGTAAAAAGACATTTCTCAAGAGCTGAGAGGGCCAAAATCCCCGTAATTAGAGCACAGCCGGTCCTCCCGCTGTGCGTGTCATTTTTTCACACTAGAATTTACTTCCTGACAGTCATTTCTTGGGGCTGGCTCCCATTTTTCTGGGTAGGAAATCCATGCCCAGGCTGTAAAATTCTGACACTCTGAGGCATCAAGCTGCAGTAAGTCACTTGGAGTTTTGTGCCCGGACAGACTCTCGTGCGTTCAGTTTTGCCTGGTCATTTAATCACAGCCCACGTCCTGCTCTTCAACAAAACCCACACTCAGCTCCACCTCTGGGTCCGCAGAACCCCCCTTGCTCTCCTCTCCATGCTGTGGGTGGTAGAGCTTGGAGAAGAGAGGAGCAACAAGCACCTCCAGGGATAGGTCCCCTAGTAAGAAAGCACAGGAGAAAGGGAACAGCGTTTCGTGGCATCGCTCAGGGCTGATTTACAACCTCCCAAGGGTGGCGAACGCTGCATTCCCCAGCTTTAATAGCGGGGGCAGGGTCTGATGTTTCCTCAGCTGGAACACAAATGAAAAAAAGCATCAGGTTTCCTAGGACCACACTCCCATTTCCTTCAGCAGGTGATCCCTTGGCCCCCCTCACCCAGATATATATATATATGTTGTCCCCTTGTCATCCTCAATGGACACAGCAGCCGTGGTAGCGATTGCGTGAAGACACCGCAGGCAGGGTCAGTCCTTGCAGCCTCCAGCAATCACCATCCCATGATGTGGGAACTGCGATCCGTAGCCTTCACCCGGGCTGTCTTTGCAGAATTTCTGGCAACTTTGGTCTTCATCCTCTTTGGTCTGGGCTCTGCTCTGAACTGGCCCTCAGCTTCCTCCCCAAGCATCCTTCAAATCGCACTGGCTTTCGGCTTGGCCATCGGCACACTGGTCCAAGCCCTGGGGCACATCAGTGGAGCCCACATCAACCCGGCAGTGACGGTGGCTTGCCTCATCGGCTCCCAAGTCTCCTTCCTCCGTGCGGTCTTCTACGTGGTGGCGCAGCTCCTGGGGGGCGTTGTGGGGGCTGCCATCTTACACGAGATCACCCCAGCGGACTCCCGGGAAGGCCTGGCCATCAACAAGGTAAGGCTTCAGCCCATGGATGGGCTTGAAGGGGAGCGGGAAAGACTGGGTAGAGCTTCTGGGAAGGCTGAGGGATATGAGGAAAGGTTTTGTGGCCAGCAAAGACCTTCTTTATTTAATGCTGGGTAGGAAGCCATCATCAGCTGCAGCCCAGCACCATAAGCCTGCTGCACCAAGGGTCCTTCCAGGAGCAGGGATGAAGGCAGAACTCCAGGCTGTCTCCTCCACTTTTTAGACTAAAACCAGAGGTACAATTCAGCTGGCCATGTCGACACCTCCCTTAGAAGACAAAGCCACCGGCATCTCAACTTTATGAAGGGCTGTATTGTGGAGGAGCAGGGTTGGGAGGAGACCTGGTGTTTAGGGAAGGATGTGACCAGAAGTATCACCTCATCATTCCTCTGGCCCCAAGCTCACTCCTTTTTCCAGCCTTGCCATTGCTGCAGGGAGCCTCCTCTCCCCTCTGTGTTAACACCACCGCTATTTACAGGCTGCTGTGCCAGACCCCCAGCAATGGGGATGTTGTGCCAGGGGATGAGGGAGCGGGGGGCATGGTTTGGGTCTAAATCCCAACTTTTCATTAGATAGCACTGCTCATTAAGTTGCTTCCTGTTGTGACGGGATGGCCGCACCAGATCCAGCTGGTTCATCCCAATGCCTACCACACATGGGTGCCCTGGCAGTGCCGTCGCACAGTGCCAGAAGCATCACAAGGATCCAGTCTGGTTTCAGGAAAAAAAACATCCAGGGAGCCTGGTTTCAGAAAAAAAGAAAACCAGGGAGCCTTAAGAAGCCATGAGGGGACTCCCCAGTGATATCCCAACCTCCAGCATCCCCCTCCCCACTGATGCACATAGTACAAAGGGTGGGGAGGGGGATCATGGGGTTCACCACCCCCTCTCCATGTCCTACCACTCCTCTTCAGACAGGTAGTCAGCTGCATCTCCTGGAGATGCCCGTGCCAGGACCAGCATCACCCCAAGCCAAGACGCGAGGGAGGAGGCAGGCGGTGTGCTTTAGGAAGCAGCACACAGAAATCCCCCTCGGTGCGGCAGGGAGGCACTGCCAGGACCCAGCTTCACCGCCAAAGAGATTAGGAGGGTTGAAAAAGGGATTGGGGATTAATCTGAACAAGACTATAATAGCCGAGGTTTCACAAGTTTTAAGAGAGACTTTCAAAATGCCCAGCTCTGTTGCTTAAACCACCAAACAGAGGGAACAGGAATTTTGTTGGTTTGTTGTTGTTGGTTTTTTTTTTCCCCATGGGCTGTTCATCTTGTAGCTGCCTGCACACACACACACACAAAAAAAGAAAAAAAAAAAAGAAAAAAAAAAGAGAGGGAATATCCAGAGAGGAGCACAAGCAATATCTGACTCTGGATCCCAGCCAGGAGGGCAAATTGCCACTTTCATGTCATCACCGAGCCAAGTGCTCTTGGGAACCAGCATCTGGGAGGATGCACGGTGTCTGCAGCAGGAGTGACACAGGGAAAGAAAGGGCAGTGATGTGCCAGGACAGGCTGGGGGAAGCGACAGCAAAGGGAGACCACAGGCAGCAGGACTGCTGGCTGCAGATCTGGCTGGCAGGGCTGCCAGATCCACCCAGATCTGGATGAAGAACCACCAAGGTGGAGGAATAAAGTATCAGAAAGCAGAGCTGGATATGGGGAGCAACCAGGCAAAGCTTCAGATCAAATCTGACAAATCCTTTCAGTCACAAGAGTGTGGCAAGGGGAATAGGATTTTTTTTTTTTTAATGCCAGACATTTCTTTTTTACATTTCCAAAATGCAATCTAAACTTTTCCAAAAGGCATTTTGCATTTTACTTAGAAGGAAAAGAAAAAAAAAAATATATCCTTGGAGTGGAAAGCAGAGTGGGAAAAGATACCCAAAGAAATGCCAATAAAAACATTTCTGCCAGGTCAATCAATTTATTACCCATTGACCCACTTTTCTTTTACCTGAGAAATTTTTCCCTCCTTTTCATATTCCGTGCCAAAACCCTCACCTATTCCCTAGTCTGTTTGGTTCCCCCCTGATCTGGGATCCCCCCTCCACATTTCCCAATCCAGTCACCGAATTTTCCTGTCCCTGAGACCCATTTTTCCTCCCCTTCCAGCTGCACAACGAGACGACGACGGGGCAGGCGGTGACCGTCGAGCTCTTCCTCACCTTCCAGCTGGTCCTGTGCATCTTTGCTTCCACCGATGAACGCCGAGAGGACAACCTGGGCTCTCCTGCCCTGTCCATCGGCCTTTCTGTTGCCGTGGGGCATCTCCTTGGGGTGGGTAGAACTGGGCTAAAACTCTGCGCTTTAGGTTGTCCTTGCATTTGCGCCCAAAGCTGCTTGGCTGCATGCCCTGGGGTGGACGGGGGATTTGAAACCCAACTGGTGGCCAGGGCTTCCTAGTGGAGAGAGGAGAAAAATCTCACCAGAGCCATAACAGAGACGTAGCCTGAGCTCTGCTTTTACTGGGCTCTTTACTTCTGCTGGGCTCTGCTGCTCCTGGAGTGCTGTGGGGAGCTCCAGGGATCAGTGGGGTCATCAGTCCTGGAGTGAACGTGTTAGCAACTGAGGCACTCTAGACCACAGTAAGGCTGGGAAGTATCTGGGATGCACGCCCAGGGAAATCCCTCCTGGACGACAGACTGAAGCAGCCCCCGACACTCCCAGCCTCTCAGTGCACGCACTAAACCAGCAACGCTGCACCACATCTTCCATCCTCAGTGCTCTGCAAGCCCATGTGTCGTTGAAGATTTGGTGGATGTAAGATGGAAGAAGAACAAGGGACTGTTCTTCTTCCATCCTCAGCAGCAAGGAGCAGCGCAGGACCAGGCACAGCAGGGGCTCATCCCCGCAGTCCTGTCACACCACAGGGCACATCACCCAGCCTGCAGCTGAGTGGCCACCGTGCTCAGCACACATGTGCTTGCACAGAAGATGCACAAATGCGAACAACTCACCCATGCTGGCTCAGGTGGTGGGAGCTGTTTTCCATCCCTTTTCCTGGAACAGGCGTGCTGGAGGGTGAAACGTCAGCGTGGGGAATGAATCATGCTAATAACACACCAGGATCTTTTTTTTAATTGTGCTAAAAGGACATAATGCTAACCCTAAGCGTGGTGTTTCTCGGCAGATCCGTTACACTGGCTGCTCCATGAATCCAGCCAGATCTTTCGCCCCTGCTGTGATAGTTGGAGACTTCAGCGACCACTGGGTAAGAAGTCAGGTCTGGATGTCATTTTGGTGGGACAAGCCCCCCGGATTACCTATATTCCTCGAACCCACAGAGCCAGCCAGATTCCTGGCATTTCCGTGGCAGCTCCAGCTGGAGGAGAGATGTAGAGATTAGCCAAACGAGGTGGGGTGCTGGGCGCTTAATTGGTGCCTATCTAAGCAGGGAGCATTGCAACAGGAAAAGGGCGTGCGATTTGTGACTGTGACTTAGTAAAGCAGCAAAAGCAATGGCGAGTGGAGATCATCTTGCCGGTGCTGGGGACCTTCCCAGTTCCAGCTGGATCTAGGCACACATTCTGCATCAGTTGGGAACACTGGCAGGCACTTCCATCTGCAAAGAGCATGCTCGGAGCCAGAGCTGCAGCGGTTCAGGCTGGCGTGCTCAGAGGTGTCCAGCCCAAGCTGGCAGCCTCATCTTCTCTACACTCCTCTCTACGGGTAGGGAGACACTTCTCCAGAGGAAGCCAAATCATTAAGCATGCTCCTGATGGGCCTGTCATTAAGATCACGCAGCCCTCAACAGAGGAGGAAAGCCAGAAGAGGATGGTTAGGTATAATCAGGCACAACACAGCGGATGGGAGCTCAGGTCAACAGTGCTGGCCCAAGCAGAGCTGGCTTCTGCCTTTGGCTCCCAACGCACCCAGGGTAGGAAGGAACATCAGTCCCCTGCAAAGCTCTTCAGAGATCCAGATTCTTCTCTGTCCTTCGACCTCAGGTGGGTTTTTGCTCATCTGATTCTTCTCTTTCCTTTCCTCCAGGTCTTCTGGGTGGGCCCCTGGTTGGGGGCAGCAGCAGCCTCCATCATCTACAACTACATCCTCTTCCCACAAGCCAAAACCTTCTCGGAGAGGCTGGCCATCTTCAAAGGCTTCGAGCCGGAGGAGGACTGGGCAGAGCGTGAGGTCCGGCGGCGGCAGTCAGTGGAGCTTCATTCCCCACAGACCCTGCCGAGGGGGATGTCCGAGAAGGTGTAGCTAGACTTCCCCCCAGGCCAAGAGAGGAGCCGGGGAAAACTCTGGCATCCGTTTCAGAGACGGTGCTTGTCCAGATCAGCATCTCACCGCTCGCTCTTTCCTTCATTTTTGCTGGCCAACTCAGTTGACTCATGTCCTGGGGAGATGCACCGTGGTGGTCCAACCCCACTTCTGCTGCCCAGCTCTCCCCGTGGCTGATGGTTTTCTGATGCTGGGGGAAATACCATTAAATCAAAGCCACCAGCATAGCAACAGGAACAAGGACACTGGGATCCTACCCTGGGCCGGCTCCTTCCACGTCCTCCCTGCAGCAGGTAGCGCTCGGCGGAGCTTGTTGCCCTTCACAAAGAGCTCTGAGGTGCCACAGAGTTGTTATTATAGCCATTTGCTGGGTGTGGAGGTTGCCACCCGATGCCTCATTACTGTTGAACTCTACTCACCTGTCTCCCACTTCTTCTGGCTGCCCAGCTGTTTGTGCACACACACACACACATGCAGGAGCGCTCGCTCCCTGCCACAAATATCTCACAAACTGCAAGTTTTGCTGCTGCAAGGAATCAATTCACTGTTTACCACCCACCACGGGACACAGATGCCCTTCGCTCACATGGAGGCTTTCTGAGAAGTGGGACTGGAAGCGTCTCCTTGAGTCCCTGCTGGCCCCACTGGGGAGCTCTTGCAACAGCTCTCTCCTGTGACCATGAGAAACCTCCTGATTTTCAGCCCAAATTCATTCATGGCTTGCTTGTTCTCAGACCAGTGTTGTCCTTTAGCTTCAATGCTTGATCTTTCTCTCTGATTTTTGCTTTCTTTCCTCTGTTCCTGTTCCACTCTAATTCTCAGATGGGTAACACAAAGTGTTTCAGGTGGGATCTTCATCATTTGCTTCCTACAGCCCAGACCTTTTCCATGGCTACACCACGCCAAAGCCTCATAGCCATCCCACCCCTTTCTTCGGCTGTATCAGGACCTGGCTGTGGTCCCCAGCATCGTCAGAGCATTTGATTTAGTCTCTGGGATGCAACTTTGTTCTTTCAACCATTCATTTAATCCTGTTTCTATTACTTAGCCTAAAAGTCCTACATTTCCAGCACGACACCCTAATGCTTTTTTCTGTTGGTGATGTCTTCCCAGCACTGCACCCTCACAAAATGTCATCACCACATTCAGGCTTTTTCTGCTAAGTCTGTTAATATTCAGTGAGATTGGACCCAGTTCCAAATCACAAGGAACATAATTGATCATTTTCCCCTCTCTGACTGTTTTGACAGGAACCACCACTAAATGATGCTCTCCTCTACCTCTTTGTCCACCGTGCTCTACTGGTACCTGTCTCCTTCTACTGAATTCAGTTTCCTCTATTCCTCGCTGGGCTCTTCCCCAAATGTGTACTAATGGCTATTGCTGGAGAGAAAAGGAATAAACAAGATTTTCACCTGACCCAGACAAGGTGTTTTCATGGTCTTCGTTTCACCATCCCAAGTGAAGCATGAAGCTGCATCGCAGCAGCTCCTGCATCACCTCCTCTAGCTGTTATTTGCTGTCCCTGATGCCAGGCTGCAAAGCAAGGGGAGAAATTCTATCGCAGGTATCACGCTTTATTTGTTGAGCCAAGGATCCATTTTACTCGATTAGTCAATTAATACAAATATCCCCAGAAGGCTGCTATTGGTGTGCAGCAGGTTTAGCACTGGTTTAACCTATTCTCCACAGCAAAAATATTGATTCTGGTCCTCCACGTTGTTCCTTAATGGCAAAGGAGCATTTGAATATTATTTCAGAAACGGCTTTTCAAAAAAATCTGCCTGATCCCAGCAATGGGAATTAAAATCATGTTTCAAATCAGAGTATAAAACTGTATTTAAGTTACCACATGCTCAGTTTTAAAAGCAGTTTGTATTTTTGTTACCTTTCAAAGGAAAACAAATCTATGTATGCCAGGAAAACCCAAAGAAACTTACCTAGAAGTTATCCTGTCAATGATTTGCTTTTTAAAATGACATACAGCTGAATCTTCTTTTCTTTTTGGCAATGCTCAAGTTAATTACATGCCTCTCCTCCTTCAGATCTAAGCATTTAACTTATTATTTACCCTGACAATGTTTAAGACTCATATAAACTGCACAGAGCCCAAAAATGAGTTTTAAAGTCTAATAATCACTGTACTCTTTCAAATAAAGTTCTTTAAATTCACTTCTACCCACTGAATTAGTACATGCAAACCAAACAATGACATATTTATGGACATATAATATATATACAGTCATATAAAGCAACCTCCCAGACCCTAAATCCCACAGCCACCAGTGCCGCCCAGCCCAGTCTGGCTTCAAGCGCAGCTGCCTCATGCCAACAACCTGCTGATGGGCAAAAGTGGCGTTAAAAGAACATCTCCCGTCTTCAAAACAGGGACTCACCAAACAAAGAGCATCCCTGCTTCAGCAGCCCTTGGATGCTCTGACGTCTGATCTGGCCAGATTCTGCTCCTGGCACACCAGGGCTGACACAAAGCCATCTCACTACACCACATCTTCAGGTGGCCAAAGCAGCCAAAGCCTTCTCTAGTCACTCACAAATTTGCTTTCTCTGCGGAGCCGTGTTGTTGATTTCAATGACACTGCCAAAACCTGCACCGTCAGGAAACCGAGCCAGTCATTCCAGGTTTACACCGGTACGACTCGAATTAGAGGGCAGGATCGGCAGCCCAGGGATCAGAGCTGTGACAGACCAACCTAGAACCTCGCTAAGCTGATAACACTTTGCATGTTAGACCGCAGGAGGAATGCTTTGAAACCACCCAGCCATGCCTACCCACGAGCTCCTGACTCTCCACAATAAAGATCTGCAATATCTATTGCACCATACGTTAACAACTTCATCAGGGACCTTTAATGAACAGTACAATCACGAAATCCAAGTAAAACCCACTGTACGACACGTCTCAGACCACATTGCTGCTTATGTCCTGCCATCACTCGAGACCACAAGGCTCTGCCTCACCTCCCACTGTCCCACCTCTGGGTTACGGAGGGCTTCAGCATGATCGGGTTTGGGGTCATTCTGCAAAGCACTACAGGATCCTTGGGAAAATTCAAGAGCGTTTTGGACATGCCCAGACCCCTTTCCTTAACTTTGCTGTTTGGCTGCCCTACTCAACCCGTCCCCATTGCTTTAAGATACCAGTTAAATGCCAAAATACTGAACTACTGTATGTTTTCAGCACAAATACGGGATTTCACAGAAACATCATCTGGACCACTGTGTTGTCACCCAGGGCACAGTCATGCAGCTCTTGGAGGTGACTCCCCCGCCACCTCTGCTACGCTCTTCATCCCACCGGGTCTGCAGGCATCCAGAGCTACACAGCCCAAACACCGGCTACATTGCAAGACCTGAAGAGGCTGCCGGGACCAGCATCCTTGGAGCTTCTCCACAGAACGACAGCAAACCAAGGCACCACAGTGTTTCCCAATGCACCAACTCTACCTGGGGGAGAGAGGACAGATGCAAAAGGTGACAGACATGCAAAACGTTGTTTTGAAAAGTAACGTTACATTTTCAAGCAAAGGAAATCTCCCCTTCTGCACGCTCCTGTGCCTTCAACATCAGCCGTTCCCCACTGACCTCATGAGATGCAGACTGATGCCTTTTACAGGCGTCTTAGAATGACAGAATCATAGAATTGTTTAGGTTGGAAAAGACCTTTAAGATCATTGAGTCCAACTGTTAACCTGTTAGCCTTTCAGTACTTACAGGGAGCTTCTGAGAAAGATGGGGACAGACTTTTTAGAAGGGCCCATAGTGGTAGGACAAGGTGCGATGGTTTTAAACTGAAAGAGGGTAGATCTAGAGCAGGGATTAGGAAGAAATTCTTTACTGTGAGGGTGATGAGGAGCTGGCACAGGGTGCCCGGAGCAGCTGTGGATCCCCGGAAGGGTTCAAGGCCAGGTTGGACAAGGCTTGGAGCAACCAGGTCTGGTGGGAGGTGTCCCCATGGCAGGAGGTTGGAACTGTAAAGTCCCTTCCAACCCGACCCATTGGCTTGCAGCAAGTCCTGCTTCACAAGGCTCTGCCAAAGGGTCTGGATGCCAGACCGGAGGCTCTGTTTTGATTTTCAGCCTGATTTTCCAGGAACACAAACAACCTAAATAAAAATCAGCCATTTCTCCTGAGACCACTGAGTGCAAGAATATTGCTCCAGACCTGATGCAACAAGGGATGAGTCTCTTCAAATCCTAATCAGTATATACTACCTAAATTTTTAAGTTGAGAAATTTCTTGATGCATTTTCTCTGGGTCTCAGAGGCAGAATGGGGTGAAAAACTGATTTTCCAGTTCACCAAGGTAACCAGCTGTCCCTGTACTGTCACCAATTTTTCACTTTGCAAAGTCTTGGGCTCCTGCAGCCAGGCGATTATGCGAGAATTTCGTCTTTTAAGAGTTTCCAGATTCCTCTCTGTTATTTATGGCATTCATAGGTGCTTTGGAGCCTGGTGGTGCTTTCAGTTCTGCTCTGCCTTGATGCAACTCAACCACCTCCACCCCAGAGCTGGCCGTGCTCTCCGCCAGCTCCGTGCCTCCCCGTCCCAGCAGTGTGGTATTGCAGAGGCAAAATGGGGGGATGGCTTTCCCGGTGGCAGCCCTCCCCCCACACCATTTCAGCATTGATTCCCACATGTGGTCCTTGCAATCTTGAAAGAAGCCTGCATGGGCGAAGACGACATTTCCATGGCAAAGGCATTTCAAGTGGAAAAAACCCACTGCTCCACACACAGCTCTGCCTCCATCCCGAGGACATCCATAAATGGCTGCTGGCCCGTAGGAATTCCAAGTATTTCACCAGGTGAGCAGAAGTGCAGCCTCTCGACGCTGCTGGTGCAGGTGGCTTCACTGGAAAGGACCAGACCTGAAAATCAGGACACCAGGGTTTCAAGCCCGGCTTTCTTACTGCGTGATCTCGTGCAGGTCTTTTTTTCTAACCAGCCCTTTGCTTTCCCTGATACACATTATTATCCCCATGTGATCATTTAATGATGATTTCAATGCAAATTAATTAAGGGTGCTGGTGTTTCCACTGCAGACCAACCGCGAAGCATTTGCATCCACTTGCACGCCTTAGAGACCGTCAAGCCATTTCTAAGCAAGGAGCAGAGCGATGCTGTAATTAAGCATTAACTCGATTCAGCATTTAAAAAGCATCATCCCTGTTTGCAGGCTCCCCTGTTACAAGGTCACTGCGACCACCCAGCTCGGCACAGCAGCCACCGAGGGCTGGAGGACACATTCAGGACCGGCTCCTTGAGCCAAAACAGTGGGTTGGCATCAAGGGACACTGAGACATCCCCAAAGCCAAACTCAAGTCTCACCAGGGTTTTTGCCCCAAAGCTGGGTCAGTTTACTAGGGGAAGCGAAAGCCTTGTTGCTCCAGGGCAGGAGAAGGTGGAAACACCACCAGCCTCAGGCCAGCAGAGTAATCCCTGGCCTGCAAAGGGAGCGTGGGCTGACGGTGGGTTAGATAAGAGAAATCCTTGAAAGCCCCATCTGAAACACCTGTACGGAGACATCACGTTGCACCAGAAAGCAGCAAGGCTTTGTGCTGATACCGTCACCTTCCCCACCACCACGGCAGGAAGCAGCCCCAGGGACTGAGGATGAGGAGGGGAAAGTTTGCTGCTGCTTGCTCTACTTTTCATTCCCAGCACATATTATTTTTTTCCCCATCAACGGCTTGCTGCAAACTCCCAAAGCTGAGCCAGCAAGATACACCCTCTCTCTTAAAACCAAACTTTCTCCTCTGGCCATCTAATCCCAACTAATCACAGATTCCAGCAGAAGCAGTTGTCTGATATTACTATTATTATTCCTGCTTGTATTATTGCGCCAGATTTAAGGTCCTTGGTCAAGATACAGAGCCAGGTGAGGGAGGAAACCCAAAAACCAGGCTGGTCTAGGACCCAGCAGCATTTAAATTCTGGATTTAGCTGCCTGCAACACCACCTGCCAGGCTCTGAGGTCCAACACGGGGTTGAACTCATCAGAAATCTGGACTGCCACGGAAATGACAAGTTAATAGCAGCCCCGTGAGGGCTCAGAAAATGAAATCAGCAAACTGGGGACAACAGGGACCGACACACGTATTCAGTTAATAACACACACGCCTCCGCAGGTGAGGCAGAGCCTTGGGAGGGCCCCAGGCGAGGATGAGGCACCAGCTGCCTTCCTCCCACCTGGGCATCCTGCACCCCAACCCGGCAGTGGGCTTGGGTCTCCAGTGCCCACCTTGCCCAGCGACGGAGTGGTAAACGTGGGCGATTTTTGGTCGTGTTGTTTGCCTGCAGATGCCAGCGAGGAGGAGGAGGGAGACAGCCAAACCCGTCCTCCTTGCAAAAAGCCTCCTCGTCGTCTTTCCTCCAAAAGCCTGGGGTGAAACAAGGCATGCGTGACCCCACCACGTAGGTGTCCGTCTGTCAGCAGCGACCTGCATAATGCCTCCTCAAGGTCTTGCCCAATTCAATTAAGTTTGACACATCAAAGGTACTTTCAGTTCACACAAGCTCCTCGGAGGGCAGGCAGCCGGGGAGAGGAGAAGGAGCCTTCCCAACGCATGCTCAACACAGACATCAGAGAAGCCAAGCAGGAATGTCCCAGTGGGGCAAGTCTAGCAAACAGCCTAGCAAACATCTTGCTTCTCTCCAGAAGTTCTCCCCATCATTTCCAGCTTTATTTGATTGTAGCTCCTAGTCAGCCAGAGGATTTTTCTGGGAGGTTATTATCCACAGCTGGGATCCTGGAGAGTGTCTCTCGGCTCAACGCTGCTTTTTAGCTGAGGTGAGGCACGTGGCGGAGGAGCTGCCAGCAAAACACAGCCACCTCCAAGGGAGATGGGTGGTGGGCACGTTCCAAAAGGGTTTGGAGGATGGGAACAAGGCACGTTTTAACCAGCTGGAGCCACAGACAGGGCTGAAGGGAAGCGGCAAGCAATTACTCCAGCTGGAACCTGGCCAGAGGTGTCTTGAAATACCAGGTTGCAAAACTTTCACCAAAACGCGCCAACGGACCAGGTGTTTCTAGGATAACAGATCTGGTCTTTTAACTCTGCAATCTGCCCCAGGATCAGCAGAACCAGGAGAAAACCATTATCAGGAATTAATGCTGTAACGGATCCTTGGTCCCTCAAGACTCACCAGGTCTGTTTGCTGAGCTCAGGACTTTGGGTACAGCTGGAGGAGAAAGGCTTATTTATTTTCAGCTCTGGAAGAAGTCGTCCACTCTTTTGGCTCTGAAGAAGAATCCCTCCTAGCTTTTGGCCGCACAGGACACGTGCAGGTCTGACTGCACCCAGCAGAAGGCAGCAGTGAATGCAACTTTTTAAGCACTTTTTAAATTTAAAGAGGGATTAAAACGGTTTTACCGATCTCCTGCATGTACAGCGCTGCTCACCAGGTGCTGGAGTACAACTGCTTCTGCGGAGGCGCGTGGCAGCTGTGGAGAACCTCAGCCTGGGCTCTCTGCTTTCAGCATGGAGGGATGGCATCGCTTGAGAAAGGCGAGATGCAATCAGCCAAGCAAGGAGAGCAGATCTGGCACCCAAACCCATTTAAAAAAAAAAAAAAAAAAAAAAAATCAATCAATTAATCCTGGCACAAGGCTACAAGGGCTACAAGGGAACCAAGAACTCATTGTTAAGTGTCACCAGAGCCTTTTTCCACCCCAAAACATCAGTCCTCAACAGCTCTGTGTTGCATGGTGCTGAGAGCCTCCCCGCTCCGCTCCCTGCCTGCCAAGGGTTTACAGCTGGACAGGTTTAGGACAAAGGGCAGCACCACAGGCGCATGAAAGGAGACGTGTAAACATGGCCTGTGCCCATGCAAAGCCCGCAGCTTTACGCTGGCGTTCCCAAGAACAAAATCATTGGCCTTGTTGTGCAATAGCTTAAAAGGCAAAAAGAAAGAAAAGAAAAGGGCCCAAGATGACAGGAGTAGGATACACCCTCGCTGGCTACAGGCAGCGAGCACCCTGCACCCCCTGACTGCCAAAACCAAAAAAAAAAAAAAAAAAAAACCAACACACTGTAAGGAGCAGCAAAGCAGTCCACAGCCAGGCTCTGCAGTGGTCAGCCTTCTTTACCCCAGCCACCCCATCCCACGCAGCCCGCATCCAGGCAGAGCATCCCCCAGGCGCTGCCCTGCTCCCAGGACCATTGCAAGCCACCCGCTCCCTGGAGTTGAGCCGTCTGGGAGCAGCTCCAGGTGCTTAACTTCGCTTTACATTTCAACATCCCGTGTAAACTGAACGCACAGGGAGCCCTGCCCCAGGAAAACTCCACCAGCCCGACACCGGCAACAAAGCTTCTAACAAAAACACAGCCCTCTCCAGTCTGCAAGCAGGCAGAGGAAGGGAATATGAACTACACCTCTACTAACGAAACACCCAGAACCTGTCGAGAGGTAGTAAAAGGGAAAAGCAGAGGAGAGAGCACAGCATCGTTATGCAACCGCGTTATCTAACAACCACAGAGACACTCTATAGGGGCTCTTTGTTTGCAGAGAGAAAGAGAAAGAAATGCCACCAATATCTGAGTCACTGGTTCACCAAGAGGCTCCGAAGTTATTTTCAGATGGAAACTTTTCCAGTTTCACATGATAATTTGGGAGGACTGGCTAATTCCATGGCTCCACCCACCGCCTTGTAAGACAGCTCCCTGCTGCTCTTGCATATATAGATAGGTATGGCCCTACAACTGGGTGCAGGCAGAAGAGCCTGGAGACAGACGAAACCTAAACTTTCTTCCTTCCTAGCTGCTCTCCACCAGCTCCCACCATGAAGAAGGAAATATTAACCCTGGCCTTTGCTCGCTCTGTCTTCGTCGAGTTTATCTCCACGCTCATCTTTGTCTTCATCGGCCTCGGCTCAGCCCTGAAGTGGCCGTCTGCCCTCCCCAGCATCCTTCAGATCTCCCTGGCGTTTGGCCTGGCCATCGGCACGTTGGTGCAGGCGTTTGGCCACATCAGCGGCGCCCACATCAACCCGGCGGTGACCATCGCCTTCTTTGTCGGGAACCAGATCTCCTTCCTCCGGACGCTCTTCTACGTGATCGCCCAACTGGTTGGGGCCATTGCTGGGGCTGGCATCCTCTACGGCGTGACACCAGCCAACACCCGTGGCAACCTGGCCATCAATGCAGTAAGTCTCCCTACCCTGAGACGGCTCACCTGGCCACGCGGGCTTTCCTCTCCTTCCCTCTCCTTCTGAGCAAGGACCCGGTGCCAGCATCAACCCCGAGCACCAAATCCATAAAGACGGTTGGTCTCGGCACGTCGTCCTGCATGCACAGAGGGATGGGGATAGGACAGGAGCAAACACCGGCACAGCCAGCAGAGCAGTGACATGACAGCTTTATTGTGTGGGGTAATGAACGGCGTGTTTTTTTCCTCCTTTAATGAGCGCTTCCTCTATCCTAAGGGCCTGAGTGAGTCACCTGCACCATTGAGATGTTCTTGACTGCAGCCTCTCCACCTGGAGATTAGAGCTGGGATAGGAGCTGTGCCAGGATGCAGGGGGGAGGGCAGGGAGCAGAGCCCAGTCAAACCAGTATGGGCAGGGGGAGCAGAAGCCCACTGGAACCGGTGTGCTGGGGGAGCCTGGTGGAGAGAGGTGATGGAGAAGAGCTCACGAAGGAGCAATGATGGGAGGGTGCAAGGAGGCTGCAAGCGGCAGGGGCTGCTCTGGGAGGAGAGACAGTGGGACCCTCTGCAATAAAGCAGGGACAAGGAGCATGTCTCAAACCCTGGGCAGCACTGGGAAACCACCTGAAAAGGGAGCGGTGGAGCTACTGCTCCAACCATGGCTAGGTCTGGACCCCCCCCCCCGAGCAGCACAGCCATGTTGCAGAGGGTTCCATCACTTGGACGAGGTGCTGCAGCACCTTAGTCCCACACGCTCCATGTCCCAAACCAGTCAGCTTTAGCTCAAAAACAAGCTGCAATGACAACTCAGGTCACTTTGCCCTTCCCATGCCCAGGAGGGTTGAGTCCATCTAACAGTCCCCAGCGGTTAGTGCAGAGGCACTGGGACAACAACCACCCGTCTTGCCCCCATGGCTGCACCCCCACATTCATCCCAACCCTCACCCCTCATCCTGCACGCTCGGCGGGGGTGCTGGCTGCTCCCAGCCTCCTGGGAGGTGCTCTGCAAAGCAGAGGGGAGAAGAGTCAGGATACGACCACTTGCAAGGATCAAGGGGGAGAGGAATGAAGGGGAAAAGGGACAAATCAGCATGGGATTTGGTAGGAAAGGGCTGAGTGTTGCAGAGACAAGCAAGTGGAGAGAGATGTGGAGACCCCCAGAGGAAGGGAAGGGCTCGGGGAGACAGATTTTGGAGCATTAAACAGAAGGAGAGATATTTTTTTCCCTTTCGGGCAAAGGAGCAGTGAGCCTGAGCAGCGGCCGGCACAGCACCTTGTGCCCCAGGGGAACTCCTCATGGTGGCTTTGCCAACCCAAACCCACCAGAAAAAGCACCCAAGAGCCCTGCTGGTGATGCCAAGCCCCAGGGGTGGTTAACTCTTGTCATTCTCAATGGTCTACAGCTCAACAACAACACAACCCCGGGCCAGGCCCTCGTGGTGGAGATCATCCTCACCTTCCAGCTGGCCGCATGCATCTTCGCATCCACAGACAACCGCAGGAACGGCAACGTGGGCTCCCCGGCGCTGTCCATCGGCTTCTCCGTTGCCTTAGGCCACTTGGTGGGGGTGAGTATCCAGGCAGGAGGACAGGGCAGAGGGTCCTGCTCAGAGGGGGCTCCCCACAACACTCTCACGTGGTTTATCCCAGAGGGAGTTGCACTGGGAGAGCCAACATGGGATATACTGGGGCTCCTTCTCCATGAGGATGGGGGGACCTGCACCCCTCTGCAAGTGAGAGCATCAGGGGCCATTTCAGTCCCTGCTTCTGAAAAAGCTGCTTGTGTCTGCTGAGTGACGCGATGCATCTTAACCCGGTTTCCTTCCCACACCGACAGATCTACTTCACCGGCTGCTCCATGAACCCAGCCCGGTCCTTCGGGCCCGCGGTCATCGTGAGGAGGTTCAGCCCAGCACACTGGGTGAGCATCAGCAGCGCGCTGGGGCGGCCAGCTGGGAGGCTGCCAGGGCCATATGCCGGCAACGAGGGGAGGGGGCAGAGATGACCCCAGGGGTTACAGGGCTGGGTGTTCTAGAGCCCATCTCAGGCCTGAAAGGATGAAAGGGGGTTGGAGAATGAAGGATGTCCCCTATGCATCGAGGGGGACAAGAGGTTACCCCCACGGCACAGAGCCGGCGAGGGGACGAGCGTAAACCTGCAGTGCAACAGTGTGCGCTGAGCAAGGGCATCATCTGAGGTCAATAAAGTCTACAAAGAAGCCCAGTTTAGGCTTTCCACTGGCCCAGCACCACCTGCAGGCTCAGACCCAGTCTTGCAGAGCAGCATTGGTGCCTCCTCCCTAGCACACCGCATCTCTGCGTCACAAAGAGCTCGATGTCTTCAGCAAGCAAAGGCTGAGGTGAATTCAGCCCAAGAAGTCTGCTGGAACGGGTATCTGCATCTCTCCAAGGGCTAGGATGTGGAGCAGTGAGGAATGCTGGTGTGATGGCTGGACCTGGCACACCAGCCTCCGAGACCTGCTCTCACTCTCTCCCTTGTTGCTTTCTAGGTGTTCTGGGTTGGACCCATCCTTGGGGCTTGCTTGGCTGCTCTGCTCTACTTCTACATCCTCGTCCCCTACTGCATGAACATGTCAGATAGGGTTGCCATCATCAAGGGCACCTATGAGTCAGAGGAGGAGTGGGAAGAGCAGAGAGAGGAGAGGAAGAAGTCCATGGAGTTGACCCCACCATAGGAACAGCTGGGGAAAAAAACCCCAAACAACAACCAACCAAGCAGAAGGAGGGGAGGAAGCCCCACACGTGGGCTCATGTGTGCACCAAACCCAGCTACGGCAGGCTCTTCAGCAAAAGTCTTGTAACTCAAAGACCTAAGTGCCTAAGAAAGAAAGGACTATTGCAGTGTCTGTATATAATCCCTCTACCTGAGCGCTAGAACCTCTCCTAGCTTAGCTGCAGCCACCTAAGCCCACCAAAGGAGCCTCAGCCCAGGGCAGCCCACCCAGGTGGGACACAGCCACAATTCCCAGAGGCTCAAGACCACGCGTTCTGGCACACACAGGATTTCACCCCTGCCTCTGACGGCCCAGGGGATGGAAATACCGTGTAGGTACCAGCACAGAAGAATGACAGCTTCGGGCAGGTGGGTGTAGCAGCCCCCCCCCCCCCAGCTTTCTCCCTGCCACAGGGCCCACGCTGCTTATAGATGCTCTTTCATGCATTAGCTGATGCTGGTGAGTCCTACTTATTTGTGGCTGCAGAAGGAAAGTGATTTTTGGATTTTATGTGGAGATCTTTGTAATATAGAATATTATTTATTGTGAATAAAGGAAATTTTAAAGGAGTCACGGGCACAAATATGCTTGGCTATCAAATGTTAAGGGGAGAAATTAATTAAGCTGGATGCCAAGCCATCCCAAAGAGCCAGGGTAAGAGCAAGCACTGGGATCCCAGATCCTGCAGCAGCTGGTACCACAGGCAGGTGGTTTGGGAGGCAACAGTCATTAATCCTGACAAGGGAAAACAGGCACTAGTGTTGGAGAGGGGCGAGAGCAGGAGGTTCCTCCAGCAGGGTGCCAGGTCCGGGCAGATGGGAGCCCATCTCGGAGGCTGGCAGAGGCTGGGAGGAGCCAGCAGCAATCTTCCACGCACTTTGCCAGTTTGACTCAGGCACAGCTTTCTGCCATACCAGTTCTCCCAGACAGCTCCATGGGTGCCCTCAAAAACTGACCCACAATGCTCCCCAGCCCCCTTGCCAGGTGTCAAACCCACACCTTCGCCCTGACCTTCTGCTGCAGCCCTGCTCTTCCAGTTCTGCCACAACCCTCTGCCAAAGCAACTCGCTCCCAACCTGGGCATGGGGACACCGCATGCTGGCACTGTCCCAGCCGTCCCTCCCTCTGGCTCCCTACATCCACCCCCATGCAAAGCTCCACCATCACAGCCCCTCTTCTTGCTGCAAAGACGAGGTCTCCACTGAGTGCAGACCCCTGAGGAGGTGGGATACCGTGGCCTGGGAGCTCCCTGATCCCAATCAGGTGAGTTACACCGCCTTCGCACAGCGGCGCTGGGGACAATTGGGAGCATCAGCTGTATTTTCACACACCTAAGCAGATTTGCAATCCAGGCTGCGGCACTGCATGAGCCTGGGCAGCAGCAGGCACTTATCCCTTGTTTTCCTTTGCTCACCCCCAGTTCAACAGTTGGTAACAAGCAGGAGGAGGAAAAGCCCTTAGTTTGGCTCACAGGGGTCAGCAGCAGATCTACGAAGCTAAAAATGCAACCTTGTGCTGTCTTAACCCCCCCACCTCACCCCTCCCCAGCAACGGGCTGAGATCTACGACTCTTCCGCACCTCAGGTTCCTCTTTTGTAAAAGGGAAGGACGTGAAGCCCCTTTCTCATTGGGAAAGGTCAGCGTGGTCGCATGTGGCGTGGGAAATGCTCTAAACGCTGGGCCTGGGGAAACACTAAAGCACCTCCAGATCCCAGAGGCACCCCTGCCAGAGCAACCCACGGTGCAGCGTGGGGCTGGAGCAGCTCAGCATCCCCAAAAGCGGCATCTCACAGTCTCCTTCCACTGCACCCCTAGACCCTGAAGATTCACCCAAAGAGTGCATCCAGCTCCCCCCAAGGCAGGGAACCTTGGGCATCCCCCTTGCTTTGCTGCTCTAAACCCCATCCACCCAGCACCAGAGAAGGGATCCAGGAGCCCTGGCATTCCCTACACACCCCATCCCACAGGGGGAATCAGAGACCACCACAGCACCCCGCGGAGGGCCCAGCCCACACCAGCACCATCAGCACGATCAACAACCAGAAGAAGCCCAGCCTGGGTGTGAGCCCTCCGTGGGGATGAATCAGAGGATCCTGCAGCAGCAGGTTTGCGTCAGCACGAAAAGCATCCAGGGCCTGGCTTGAAAACACAGGCAGGATGGCCCCACGCAGGGCTGGGGGCAGCAGGAGGGGGGGCACAAGCACTTAACCCCCTTCCCCAATGCACAGGCGGACCATAAAGCACAGGGTAAGAGCAGGCTGGCACCTGGTGAGCACGCCGGTGAAGCCAGCAGCATCCCTACCCGCTACGGAAGCCTGGTGCTCCTTCCCCACCCAACTTCCCACTGGTCCACGTCACATTTAATCCAGACCAAACCCTGGCATCCAGCGAGCACCGTGACCTCACCTTCACCAGGGCAGAGCCCAGGCCACAGCTGGGAAACCCGGAGGTCCTGCCTGCTCTCACCTGCCCAGAAACAGCAAAATAATTATTTTTTTAAAATATTCAAGCTTATTTGGCCCCATTTTTAATGCGATTGTTACTGCTGACCACCAGCCACTCCAGACTCCCTTACAGAAATAGCCATTCCACAAAAAAATACCTTTATTTCAGCAGACACAGCGAGGGCTGGCATAATCCCTGTGCATTCAAACCAGATTTACCTGTCGTGCACAGTAAGACAGTCACAGCTACGTCACGCTCCTTTTCCCAGCTTCTCCCCAAAACAGGAGCTCCCACGGCAGCAGCATCCTGGTGCACCCCCAGCCCACGCACCCGCACTGCCGCCCACCCTTCCTCATGGCCGAATAGATCCAGCACCTTTTCATTTTATTAATAAAGTCAACTATTTTGGTGATTTGTATTACCAGCTTTTTTTCCCCCCCCTTCTCTATTTTAGGGATATATCACCAGGTGAAGCTATTACAGCAAAGCACATCACCATACCATTCTTGTACATATTTGCCAAGAAAGGGCAATGGATGCAGTTGTTCCCTGAACGTGCCTACTAGCAATTTCTTTGCACTGAGAGGATTTCACAGACTATTTCTCACTCTTGATTATCTTTTCCATTAGCAGGTAAATACTGCACAGCTTTAAAAGTTTGTGGGTTTTTTGTTTTTTTTTTTTTTTTCCTGGAAGGTAGGAAAACCATATTTTCACATGTTGTGACAATTTAGAAATGTTCTGTCTTTGTACACAAAGGGCTTTCAGTCTGCTTAAGGAAGGTCTCTAGTGGTTCTGTGTCTCAGCTAAAGTTCACTGGGCCACTGTTGAGACTGGAGAAGCAACCAGGTGCTTGAGGAGAGGCAGGACCCGTTGGTAACATCCCAATTAAAGATTTTTCACTGGGCTGCAAGTGCCTCTTCGCTTCAGTCCCTTGCAAAGGGTCAGCCCCTGCTCTCACCATCACTCTGCCCTGAGCAAGAACAGATAACGCTCCACAATTTGGGAGCACATCCCTTCCACCAGCTCAGACTATCTTGCAACCATAAGTGCTTTGCTTAAAGCCACAGTTTCTGACTCCATGTGAAGAGCACGAGGCTGGTTTCACCTGGAGACCAAAGCAGAGCACTGCCCAACCCTGCTCGTTGAAAACAAGGTGAGAGATGAAAGAGAAACGCAAGAGGATGCCAGGGAAGATGGAAACACATTGCAGAGGGCTACTGCAGCCCAAGTGCTGCGATAAAGCGCAGGCGGCACAGGGAAGCAAAACCCCCTCCAGCAGGATTTATTTCAACCGCTTTGCTATGGAGTCCGCAGCAGCCAGGGACCAAGGTGAGCCACAAGGAAGCCAACCCAAGACCCCCCACCCCCACACACAGCTCTGCACCGCGCCAGCAGCTGCGCCAGGCTGGCAGACAACGTTCCCAGTGCATCAACCACAGCTGCCGGGCACTGCCACCCTCCAGAAACACTACCGACAGAGAAACCTTGGCGCAGAGAAGGGCAGAGGCCAGGCTGGGTGTCGGCGTTAGTCATGGCACAGGCTCTGCCAGCACCCACAGCGAGTCCTCCCCCTCCTACTCGGGTGCTGCAGTGCCGATTCACTGCCAGCCAGCAAACAGCTCACGCAGCCGCCGAGGGCCAGCAGCCACCCTTCCTGTTGTCGAAAGGCATCACCCTGGCCGGGCAACGCAGCCCCCGCCTGAGGGTCAGCCGCCGTAATTTGTACTTTGCTCACTGGCTCGCATCACACATGATCGGGGGTGGGATGCAGCAGCGCATCGCGCCAGGCTTTGGCACCCACCGGCAACAGGCACCGCTGGGACAAGTGGCCACGCTCATGGGATGAGCACGGGCAGATGCAGCACCATCATACATGGAACTACGGGGTAAGATGAGTGTTACCCCCAAATAAACTGTGCAATTAAAGAGATGAAGGACAGAAGATGTCCAGTGAGACCAGGGAGGGCAGGAGCAGATCTGCATGGGTTTGCTTGTTCCCACCTCAACACATTCCTACAGCCCCAAAAATGCCTTTCCAAAGCCTGGAAGAGTTGGGATTTAACAGCAGGTGCCCCAAGGTGGGGTACCAGTAGGTGACAGGGGTCAGCCTGCCCTGGCACCAATCATGAGTGCTCTGGAGCAGCACCCATGGGACAGCGATGGGTGCCCAGGGCATCTCCTGCTGCCCTCTGCTGGGATGCTCCATGGAGAACGGACAGGGGACCAGGACATCCCTCACCAGAACAGGTCACCCTGAGGGGAAAAAAACCCACTCGTGCTCCCACTCACCCTTCCCCGAACACCAGCCACGGCACCCCGTGTGAGAACAAGGTTCCCTCCCTCGCCGGCACGTGGGGACAGCAGGCTCAGCGCCGGCTGGATCAGGGCTGTGTTTCTGCTGCCAAGTTTCCTCTTGCTCAAACTTTTGGCCTCCGCTTTCCAGGATCCAGCCCGCCGCTGCCCGTTTGTTCTTAATCACCCTCCTGCAAACAAGCAAAGTCCAACAGCGGCTCGTATAATGGATCCTTGTGCTGCTAGGCGGTGACATCAAGAAAAAAAAAAAGGGGGGGTGGGGGGGAGGAGAGAGTAATAAATAAAGAACAGAAAATAAAAAAGCAACCCCACAGCCCTGAGGTCTGCCTGACAAAGGTGCTTTGTTGGAAAAGGTCAACTCCGGAGCCGGGAGGGTTTCCTGGGTGCAGCTGCTGAGAGCAAGGAGAATGCAAGGACTAAGCAAGGAGGGGATTAAGCACAGCTTTGTTAAACCACAGCCCAACGGAGGCCTCCGAACAGCCCCAGCTCTTGCCCAGGGGAGATGCCCACTCAGGATTTGGGCTGGTTTACTCCCAAACGAGAGGTGTCCAAGCTCATTGCCTCCGAACAGCACCACGATGCAGAGGAGCAAGGGAGGACACGTCCTCGCGGACCCTTCCCATGCAGCAAAACTGCAGGGCTGGCCAGCAGATCCAGGAAGCAGTTCAGCTCAGAAACAACCCCTAAAAAATAACCACCAACCAACAAAATAAATCCTCTGGCATCTGTCCTCCAGGATACAGGCCCCTCTCTGCTTGCCTGACATTAATCCTGTTTGGCAAGACAGCGAGAGCTCTTTTGCCCAAGCAAGGTGCAGCTGCAGGTTGATATAATGCCCTCTTGTGCAGCCTGGAAAAAAATAATGGATGAAAACAAACTTAAAGTGTCCCACACAGTTTGCTTTTTTTTAAAAAGGCCACAAAAAAAGAAAAAGCAATTGCCCTTCCCCAACAATTACTTCAGCCTTTGACGGTTGGGATTTTCCCCTCATAGCCAGGTGCTGTATTTGGTGACAGAGCAGCTGTTTTCCTGCCAAAGCTGCATCAGCTAGAGAAAATAAGCCCTTTTTCCATTCTTTTAAAATAATTCCTTATTTTTTAAGCTACTTCTCCAAAAAGCCAATTGCTTTCTCACTGGGAGCCGCTGCCCCCTACTTGGAGATCAGAGTCCATAGGAATTACAACAGCTGCTATCAGCACCAATCACCATCATAAGGGGAAAAGGTATAAAACGCTATCAGCTTATTTTGTTCCAAGCAGATAAGAAAACATCTATGGGTGTTTCACAAAGAAATCCTGTAAGGACAGTTAATCAGTAGATAAAACCTTCATTTAAGTTCCCTGTATAAACAGAACCAAGTCGCACCAGTGACATCAACAGGCTTTTTATCTATAGGTCTTTGTCCTGGATTTTTGCCACATTGCCCCTGTGTTCGGGTTTTGCACTAAACCCACAGCTGAAATCACATCACAGACCAGCAGAGCCCAGCTCTGCCTCTCTGCAGGCAGTGTCCCCACAACAACAGCTTGTGCTTCAGTCTACTCATCCCTTCTCCATCCCCCATTCAACCCCTAAATACTCTTTTATTATTTTTTTTTTCCCCCATGGAAACAGCCACACATCCAAGAACACACCTTTGCTCCAGCAGCCACCCCGACTTTTCAGCGATTCAAGCAAAACACCCCCCTCGTCACATTAATAAGACTCTTCCCCAGCGCGGAGGGCATCCACCCACATCAAGGCAGACTCCAAGACAACCTCTAAATGAGACATCCAGCAAACATCCAGCAGCACATTAGTGACTGGGGTTTCAGCTTGTGCTATTTATTTGACTATTTTATAGCTCTCTATATATATCTGTTTATTTGGCTATTTAGCAGCAGACCTGCGGTCTCAGAACTAGACACGACTACCAGGAGCATTTCCACCTGCGAGCTGCAGGTCTGGAGGCAATGCCCACCCCAGTCTGGTAGGGCTCAAATCCTCCTGTACATGGCTTGAGCATTGCAAGGTTTAATGCTGCACGAACACCTCAGGGAAGCGGAGGGCTCAGACAATTCAAGCTCGCCAAAAAGCAGTTGGTGCGAGTGGGCAGGCAACCCCGCAGCGTCCGGGTGAAGTTGCTGAGGCCAAAGGGTCCGAATTCTGCAGCTGCAGCAGGGTGCAGCTCCCCAGGTTTATCACTCGACATCCCCTGGGGTAGATTGACAACCTTAGCCAAACATCCCCGGCTGAGCAAACACAGCTTCTCTACATAAACAAGCAAGTGAATCTTGAGGCATAATTTGTCATCTAATTGCACCAACACACCCAGGATTAATTGTTGCATTTGAATGCAAAGAAGTTTTGATTTATGGCACGATCAGGTTTCATCAGTCTGGTACCAAAGTTGCTGCCAAACTAAAAGCCACTGCAAACAGCCAAAGAAGGTCTCTAACAGGGGATGTTTTGCAAAGCTGAGAAGTCAAGGGTTATTTAATCACACACAAGCCTGCTAAGGGCCCAGAGAAATCAAGAGGGTGAAATTAAAACCTCTGCCACATCTGCTCCAGCCTCTACTCAGGACTTTTTAGTCCACGCACAATGGTAACTTGTCTCATTAGGGTCTGTAAGATTTTTATTTATGGGCAGGAAGAAGAGGCAGGTAAAATAAACCTGACTACGTTTCCCACATTTCAAAGCCAAGGGGACATTTAGCAGAAATAAACCATTAACCACAGTCTCCTTTGTCTCAGATAAAGGAGGGCAATTGGAAAAACCACCACCCACCCAGATCCTAAATCGGGGTTTTTGGCAGGCTGAAGGCACATCGAGCCAAACCTTCCCACAGCCATCCAGCCCCACGGGCATCGCCCCAGGGGCTCCCAGCATAGCTTGCCCACAGCTGCCCCAGTTCAGCTCCTGCAGGGCTCCAGCATGAGCCAGCAATCGCCTGGTGCTGGGCCAGGGTGCCCCGAGGGGCCAAGCCAGCTCAGCGCACCCACAGCTTGCTCAAAACCACCCAACAGCACCCAGCACCGCTCAGCACCCGCTCTCCTCCCGAAGGGAAAGGGAAGCACCCACCTCTCGCTGCAAAGCATCATGTGGAGAGCACAGGGGGGCAGCCAGGGAGCAGAACTGGAGACCACAGAGGGACCAAGCATCAGGCTTTGTAGGCAGGCAGGGTGCAGCCAGGTGTCCTGCATCCTGCTCCACCTGCCGAGGCTGACTGCTGGTGCTTTAGCCCAGGGAGGCACAACGTGCTAGTTAACCCGGGTGAAAGGACTGAGCCTGGGACCTGACCTTCATGTGATCCCCGAGGACCAGCAGCTCCCACCGACGAGGAGGAGCAGGGACACTCCTGCAGCAGTGCCACCATGGCTGGTACCCACCAGGTGTCCAGACCCCACATGGGAGAGCCCCCTGCTTGACCCCCACGTGTTTTACCTGCAATTCCCCTTTAGCTCGCCCACCCCCCAGCCCAGCACTGGAGCAAGCTGGTTTCTCGTTCAAGCATCTGCTAATGAAGCTGCTGCCACTTCTCCAGGCTCACGTTCAAGTTCCCCAGTGGGAAGCATGCCCTTGGCACCCAATGGCTTGCCTTGCCGTGCGTGTATCGTGGACACTTCGTGCTCATGAACGATGCCTGGGGACAGGAGAGCAATGGGAGCTGGGGGCAAGAGGGATCTC
Source organism: Falco rusticolus (assembly GCF_015220075.1). Classification (NCBI taxonomy): domain Eukaryota; kingdom Metazoa; phylum Chordata; class Aves; order Falconiformes; family Falconidae; genus Falco; species Falco rusticolus. Next base: position 5,159,944 of record NC_051205.1, on the reverse strand, counting down.
ACACCGTTTCCTTCTGCTGCCTTAGCAACAAAGGGAGAAAAGTAACCGAGTCATCGAAAATGGAGATCCACCACGGGGCAGGCACAGCCTGGGCTTGATGTTGGGAAGGGCTACATGGCACCGACCCCTGTTCTTAAGGGTTCATGTCTCCAAATGAGCTCGTCACAGCCTGCCACGTAGCTTGGCACCACCTCTGCCTCCCACCACACTCTTCTTCCCTGGCATTAAGGTCAGCCATGAGCACAAGCCAGGAGTCTGCAGGCCCTTGACTCTGCAGCATCAAAGGCAGATACTGTTTCTTACCTAAAAAAGCATGCACCAAGAGGAAAAGAGGCAGGAAAATAATCCACGACCCTCCAGAGCTGCCAAATTTCTGCTGGGAACACAGAATCTCTTTCTTTAACAGCCCTCCCTTTGCTCTTAAACACCTGTAAAGCAAAACACAGGGAAAAAAAGCCCTAAAGATGCTGAAACCAACACCGTGCACCCCGCATCACCCTGCAGGTGTTTCAGGTCAAACCACCGACCCGAGAAGGTCCTTTGCCCAGTTATGGCTTGGCAGCAGTCCCTGCCACGGCGAGCAGCACGCCCTGACACGCAGGGACAGAACTGCCTCCAATCAGTGGTGGGGAGCGGGGGACACCCCACCACCACCTTCGGCCGTGGAGACGATGAGATGGAGAGCACCGGCTCATAGGGCACCGGGCTCTGAACCATGGGGGGGGGACACAGGGAGGGGAGGGCTTTTCCATCCCCTTCTCTCTTGCACTGAAATGCTCCTTTGTGGGGAATGAAGGTCTCCTTGCAGCGGATCCAAGAAGGTGAAGCCAAAGCCTTTATTCCTCCTTGCTTGCAGTAAATCCCTCCAAAATTAACTATCGCTGGGTATGTGACGCTGCACCAGCAGCTACGGGACGGTAGTACTGGAGCGGTTTGATGTGTCTGTGGTGGCTCTGTGGTTGCCTTCAGGCTGTGGCATGGAGGCATCAGGCATCGAGGGACGGCAGCCAGACCTCAGCACCAGGCTGGGGAGCTGAGCCCCCATGCGCCAGCCGGCTGCTGGCAGAATGGGGCTCAGCAGGTCTGTGTTATAATTTAAGAGCAGGCTTAAGCATAAACTCGTCTTGTTTACAGCCTGATTTCGGACAGCCCAGCACGGCCATTGTGCCACCATCCCCACCGGAGCAGCCTGGCTCCTCCTGCCTCTCCCCATGCTTGCGGAGCCCAGGACACAGAGGTGGGCAGGTCGGCCACACAGCTGCTCCTGGTGGGACTTAATGGGACAATGCACCAAAAGTCGGACAGGGTATGGATGAGTTTATCTGAGGGTTGGTGGAGATGGAGTACAATTCATGAGCCTTCCCTTATCAACTTCTTTGGTCCATGCTTTGGTCCATGCTCCATCAGCACAGGATGCTCCTGTGCCCTCAAAGGTGCTTCTCCAAAGATGCACACAGAGCAAGGACTGGAACCAAAGCCAGCTTGGCTGTGGTACCACTGTGCTGCCACCACCAGCATCCCCCAGCCTGGGTTCTTCCATCCTTCAAGAGAAGCATATCACATCACTTCGGTCCTTGCAGGGACAGACGGGGCGTTTCGGGAGCTGCCCAGCAATGAGGCCGCTGAAGGACGGGCAGAGGAAGGGCGGGCAGAGGAAGGGCGGGCAGGCAGAGGAAGGACGGGCAGGCAGAGGAAGGGCAGGCAGAGGAAGGGCAGGCAGAGGAAGGATGGGCAGAGGAAGGGCGGGCAGAGGAAGGGCGGGCAGAGGAAGGGCGGGCAGAGGAAGGACGGGCAGAGGAAGGACGGGCAGAGGAAGGACGGGCAGGCAGAGGAAGGACGGGCAGGCAGAGGAAGGGCGGGCAGAGGAAGGACGGGCAGAGGAAGGACGGGCAGAGGAAGGACGGGCAGAGGAAGGACGGGCAGAGGAAGGATGGGCAGAGGAAGGACGGGCAGAGGAAGGGCGGGCAGAGGAAGGATGGGCAGGCAGAGGAAGGGCGGGCAGAGGAAGGACGGGCAGAGGAAGGACGGGCAGAGGAAGGACGGGCAGAGGAAGGACGGGCAGAGGAAGGATGGGCAGAGGAAGGACGGGCAGAGGAAGGGCGGGCAGAGGAAGGATGGGCAGAGGAAGGCTGCCACCTGCTGTCCACGAAAACCTCTCCAAGTCATAAAATGTTACAAAAACCTGCGGTGCATCTTAGAACACACATTCGTGCCCCCATGTGCAGTCCTCCAGGGTGGGAGAGCCACCAGCAACTCAACCCAGATGGAAGGCCACAGAGGACACTTGGGAAGGGGAGACCACCGCGTCCCAATGGGCCGGTGAAAATCACCCATGGACAGCAGAGAAAGTGTTCTGTCTCCAACCGACTCCGACGCTGGGAGCCACCACTAAGAAAACCATGAAGCGACCAACAAGCACTGCACTGGCTGAGCTGAATTTCTCTTCTCTCGAGCCCCCCACCGCTGCAGATAGCTCATCTGTTTTCCTGGGCCAGGGGGATATCACAAACACTGTCATCATGAGCTAATTTGGTGGCACTAATAAATATCTCATCCAAGTGATGGGTAGGAGATCCGAACCTCTCCTCCGAAGGTTGAGCTAATTAATCTCATACCTTCCTCCTCTGATGTCAGGCTTTCTTGTAAGGCCATTGTTGGACCTAATTAAAAGGCTCTTCAAGATGACTGTCCCCTCAACACCAGCCACATTTTGACAGTGACAATAATTACAGAAATCTCTTTGGTAGAATAATAATAATTACGCAACCACAAGAAGAAAGGTCTCAGGAGAAGAGGACAGTAAAGGGCAGAAAATCAGGACTTTGAGCCTTGTCTCTCTTCTGGTGGCTGGTGCTGGGTGAGGGAGAAGCACGGATCAGCTTCCTAAGACTTGCTTTGCTCTGCCCATCAACCATGCTGCCGTGAAAAGGGCACATTTAGCCCCCTGAGCACTGAACCATAGATGTTCCTCAGCCAAGAGCTCCCCAGATACCCCAAAACTGCTCCAGAAACACAGCCTGCCATCAGTCCTCTGAATGATGAGCCCTCAAAAGCTCACCTGACCTCCCAGAACCTCCAGGGACCTGAGGGTTTTGCTCCATGTCCACCCAGGGCCGCCAGCACCCTCTTCTCCAGGGCCAGATCTGGTTCTTTAGGGCGACCCTCAGTTTTGCTCTTCTCAAGCCTTTTTCCCTTTGCTGGCCTCAAAGATTTTAAAAAATGAGCCCAAGTTCCCAGGAGATGCCCCTGCAAAAGTGTTGTCCTTGGCCTGATGAGTCCCAGCTGTTCCTCTAGCTCCTGGGCTAAGCCTGGATGTCCCACAGGGAAAGCGCTGACCCAGATCAGCGGCCACCCACGGTGCCTCCTGTCAACCCCAAATCAAAGAAACGGTGGTGAATGGCCCCAATTTCAGATCTGGCCTCGGGGGACAAAACCGGGCTTGGATCAAAAGTGGTGTCTGCCCAGCTGATGAGCTGTAACCCAAATTTTACCATGCAGGAAGCAGCAGCAAGTGCTTGGGTACCCAAGTGCTTCTTTTACACCTTTGCTGAGGCTTTTTTTCTAAATGCTTTTTAACTCAAACCCAAGGCGTTTGAAAGGGCAGAGAAATAATTTCTCCATGCAAGATGCACTGTGGCACTAAGAGGCCATCTCACCTGAAAGGAGGAAACCAACAGGTCACTCCTTTGGTCCAAGAAGTGTTAAAAAATAGAAAAGATAAGAGAAACAGCAACAACAACAAAAAAAACAAACAACCACCTCGCTGAAGGCGTAAGCTGAAAAATACGGCAACAACGATATTTTTTGCAACAGCTCCACTTAAAAAATCCTGTAATGATTCATAATGACCCATCCAACTAAAACCAGGGGTACCGATGACCTACCCGTCAGCTCTTAGCATCCTGCTAACAAGCTTAAAAGCACTGGTAAGGAGAAGAGTTTAGGCACAACCAGCTGGGAGGAGGAAAATAGGATCTTGCTTTTAGGGGAACGGTTGTCTTGGCAGAAGGTAAGTGCCTTTTCCTCCCTTCTTTACTAATTTCTGAAGAAATCAAACCAGAGTAATGAAGTGCTTGGTGATAGGCCACAAAAAGTCTGATTTTCAGCAAATAAAGGGTGGGGGGTGGCATTTTACTCCCCCTGAACTCCTAAGGCAGCCAGCAAAGATAAGAAATGTAAAATTCTAATCAAGCAACTCTTCTGGAAGCTGCTTTTCTGAGCAGCTAATGGTGAGGAAAGTTCTCCAGCACTCTGGTGATAAGCTCAAGACAGAAATATCGCTCCTAGACAGAAAAGGGGAGCTTTGTAATAAAGTTTTTACTGCAAAGAATTATTTCTTTAGATTACATAAACCCCTTTGGCAGCTATGTGCCTGCGCCTAAGCAACGGCAGACGTGCCAGCGGGTAATTGTGAGGATGCTATTTTCACACGCGCTCATCAAAATGCTGCCGGGACACCTGGGAAGGAGGTTGTCTCATGCTGGATCTGTCCCGTGCCATGCTGCCGGGGCTCCCGCACGGACTGGGGCATCAGTGGCAACCACAGCCCCGGACATTTCTATCTCAACTTCTGCCTTCTCTAGGAAGACCCATGCCGATGGTCCGGTGGCTGTACCTCTCCGGGCTGGTGTTTGCCGTGCTGATCCCGGCAGCGTGGCAGATGGGCCCCAAGGACTTGGGTGACATGTCCAGGTATGGGGCGCTGCCGGCACGGGGGTGGGCTGTGGGAGCAGCTCAGCCTCCTCCCCTCCCATCGCTGCTGGCTCTCCCACCGCTGGGACAGCCTCACTATTGCAACGTTCCTGTTTCCTTCGTATTTATCTGGACAAGCTCCCTCCAGGCTCTCTACCAGCACACACAGGGATGCTGCCACCACACACACCCCCACACCCCTCCAAGATTTCTCAGCTGTGTCAGACCAGACAGGGCAGGGCAATGCTGTGGGCACGGTGCTGAGCCCCACTCCATGCCGGTGGCCACATGGGAGGAAAGCCCTTTGGGTACTTTCTGCCATGAACCTCAGCATCAGCTCTCCATCCTGGAGTTGATCTAAACCTCAGGGAAGCACCAAACTCCCTCTCAGGAGCGGGAAGCAGGGAGTAAGGCAGAGGCACAAACCCACTGCAGCTGAGCAGGATGTAGGGCAAATAATATGGGATAGGACATTGCATAGAGCTGATGTCAGGAACCACCCTGGCCAGGCTTGGCAGACCTCTCTGAAACTGCAAATTATTTTCACGTGTTCTTACAGCTTTTCTGGAGGATGCTCCACACAATAAAGCACTTTGCAGGACGCAGCCCCTGCCCTGGGGACCTCATGCAGGTGGGGTGCAGGATTGCATGACGTGCATTATACCACGTTTTTTTTCCCCCCCGTCCTTCTCTCCCGAGCAGGTGGCACTCGTACGAATCCCAAAGCGCCCAAAGCTTCGCATCCAACCTCAAGCGGCACTCGGAAGGCACCTTCACCAGCGACTTCACCCGCTACCTGGACAAGATGAAGGCCAAGGACTTCGTGCACTGGCTCATCAACACCAAGCGCTACAGGTAAAAGGGGAGAGGGGGATGGGACTACACTGGGAAACCACCTCCCACCACGCCACGAGCCCCTGATCCCAACCAGCAGTGCAGTTTTAGTTTTCTCCTGGGAGTTTTCTTATTTTCAGTAGCTCTAAGAAGAGGTACCTGAAGGAGGAGCCCCGCAGCATGCCCTTCCCAGCCATGTTCCCACTGCTGGCGTAAGTCATCCTAAATAGCAAACGTGGCCAATTAAAACCAAATAAATGAGTAATTTTAAAATATAACCACACATCAGTGGGTTTGGTGCAAAGGCAGAGTGCGGTTCCCCACACCTGATGCTGTTTCTCATTTTAACTGGCTCACGTGGATCCTCCAGTGCTTACCTGCAATAAAATAAAACCAAGAAAATTAAGCTGTTTGGGGGGGATTTAATTGTATAACATTGCATGAGACTGTTTTGTTCTCACTGCGCTTTTACATTTCATTGCAGCATTAACACGGTGGGATCATTTACATTTATAGGAGATAATACCATGTTTTGGTCTTGTCAAAGTAAAGCGGCTGCTCTTTTGCTAATGAGCAAATCACCATCACAGTTTAAAAGCTCCTGAAGTGATTTCACGAGGAAGTTTCTACTCCATGAAGCTGTTTGGTTTTTGGGTTTTAGGTACAATTAAATGGCAAATCAAGGCATTCGCTTTCCAGCACCATCAGCCTGGGGATGTGGGACCCCTCCACCAACAGCAAGGTTTATCCATCACTCGAAGCCACGTTAACCCCTTCGGTGTTTCCCAGTCACCTCCTAATGTCTGCACCAGGGATCAGCCTTCCCTTCAAACCTGGATTTCTGCGGATTCATTTTCACTGTAACTGCTCCCGCAGCACTGCAGATCCTGCAGCTTTCCATAAAAATAAATAAAGCTAGCAGCTGGTTCCTGACATCTCCAACTGTTCCGAACATCCCATTGGGATCCCACGAGCCGTGGGTCCCAGGCTCCGAACCCTTCCTTGGCTCAGGTGCCGTTTTTCTCTCAATTCCTCACGTTTTAGGGAAAAGGGCAATTAGGATGTTTGCGACAACACAGAGCGTTTCCAAACTAGATCATCTCTTACAATAAAATAAATATATTTCAGCATCTCCGAACAAAAGCATTTCCTGTATTTCTACATATAACACACCAGGGTAAAATGAAAAGAATAATTAAAATAAGATAGACGTACCAGCATCTTATATCTTACCTTTTCAAAACTTTTCCCCCTGCTTAAGGACTGCCAGCACTTCATTTTAGGAAACTTTTTTGGAGGGCCCATGGGAGATTTGGGGAGCTGTTTTAAGGCTTCCAAGAGGAGGAAAACACCCAACACCCATCCCACAGCCATGGGAAGGGGGGTTGCTGCCAACTAAAGCATTCCAGGTCACTCCAAAAATTATTTTATTTTTTTAGTCCTAAAGCAACTCCAGGAACACTTCTGAGAGAGCTTCTCCCCGTAGAAATTTCCTCCACACAAGGAAATATGGAAATGGCACAAAATCAGGAGCCACCCATGGGTTTATGGGGTGTAAAGGTGGCAGGCAGCTGCAGCACCCACAGCTGGCCCGGGGGCTGGGGGCTTCCAGCGACCTTTTAGGTGGCCCAGAGTCACTAAGCAAGACCTCAGCGCAGAACGCGTGAAGAAACACACCAGCCCTGCACCCAGCAAACCCAGAGCCTCACTGGGCAGGGACAGCTGCACTGGGGCACCCCGAGGACCCTCGTTTGCTTTTCCCTGAGCCCAGGGGCGATGCCCACCCGCGCAGACCCGCACCCCGGCGCCGCATTGAACCCCCTTCCTTGCAGGGGGGCGCCTGGCACGTGCTGAACACGGCCCCAGCCCCCGGGGGGGGAGCGCAGCCCCCAGCCCCCGCCCCGGGGGGGAGCGCAGCCCCCAGCCCCCGCCCCGGGGGGGAGCGCAGCCCCCAGCCCCCGCCCCGGGGGGGAGCGCAGCCCCCAGCCCTCCTCTCTTCCACAGGGAAAAACAAAATAAAAGGGAAAAGCAAAGCTGTCTGTAGTGAAGCCCAGCCAGTGCGTCTGAGGGGCAGGACTGGGACCACGACCACCCAGCACCCCCGCGGCAGGTCGCTGCCTTCGTGCCTGTCCCTCCATGGGAACTCAAGTGGATTTCCCAGCGGCGGAGGGATCAGGGATCTCCTCCAGCGGGATCCTCCCCCGGCGGCGGAGGCAGCAGCTCGCAGCGCCGCGCTCGGAGCCAGGCGCAGGAGGGAGGGCGATCACCGAGCAAGCCCAGGCTCTGCCCGCTCCCTTCCCCCAAGCCTTTTTTCCCCTCCTCCCCTCCTTTTTAAAGGGCTAAAACTCCTCAAAATAGTTTCTTCCTCTGACAGTCAAACTACAGCTCTGCAGACGCTCCCCCCCCCCCCCCCCCCCCCCCGAGAGCAGTGTGGGTTTTGCCCTGCTGGGTGACCTGCCGCTCTCATCCTGACCGAGCAATTTCATCTTTTCTTTCCCTTCCCAAGGTGCAACCCCTCGCTGCTGCGCATCAAACCAACCCTCCAAAAAGGGTCCTGCAGCAGATGGGACAAGCTGATGGCAGGAGGGGTCGTGCACCCCCCTCCCAGCTGGGCAGGGGAGAACCTGGACCATGTGCTGAGCCCACAGCAAGGTAGAGGGCTGCAAAGGGACTTTTTTTTCCTGCTTTGTCCTCTCCTCCCGGCTCCACGGCCACCCAACTCGACCACATAGTGCGTGTGGTGACACCACAGCCCAACACACACACCCAAAATGCAGAGTGTGCAAAACCCATCTCTGCTCAACAGTTTCTTCCTGCAAGGCAGCAGGGAAAGGGGGCAGGAAAAGGCACCTTCCCACTTTCCTCCCGGTTCATCCTACCCTGCAAGAGAAGGGACTTTGCAAGGACAGAAGTAAACAAAAAGACACAAGTCCCAGCGATACAAAAGAAAGGAAACTGGAGGAAGGATGGAGGAGGCAGCCCAGGGGCAAAGACCCAGGTCCCACTTGGCCACTCCCACGACCATACAGTCTATTCAAGGTGTTGGATTTTAAGTGCTCCCTGACACAGCTAGGGGACAAGAAGGTGGCATTTCGGCATTTGCCACTTCCAGGCTGGTGGCAGAGCCAAAGCAAAAAAAACCAAAACCAAAACCAAACAACAACAAAAAAAAAACGAACACAAAACAACCCCCACAAAAACAAAACCAAAAAAACCCACCCAAAGCAAACCAGTGCGAAACTGGAGCACAGAGCAAATGCTCTTCCTTTGCTTTAGCCCAGCTGCTCAGACCCTCCCTACGCTGCCCCACGATGGGGGGCATCATCTCACTAAGAGACCTAAGAGTATATTAAAGCAAGGACCCCAAACCAGACCAAAGACTTGGTAATGAAGAAGAAAGCAGACAACGCATCAGATACAATTATTTTGTACAGTCAGAGTTTATATTTTGAAAAATGAGAAAGGAGAGGAGGAATTAGATATTAAAAAAATAGCACTGAATGATAAAGCGGTAGCAGTCCCTCTACCACTACAAAACTGCAACAACACACACACGTACACACGGAGGCTTAACAACACCGAACTCCCACTGACTGTGATGTGCACCTCAGTTTGCTGGTCTAGAGATACTGAATGCCTGAAGCACACCAAGGACAATTGAAAACATCTGCATGGCTTTAATGGGAATCCTCCAACGGAAAATAAGCCATCTCTCCCCGTGTCTGCGTTGGCACATCCCTGAGTCACATTCTCACTCCTCTCCTTCAAAGTCAAGGCTCCTAAACAGAAAAACAGGGGGGGGGGGGGGGGGGGGGGGGGGGAGAGAAAAAAAAAAAAAAAAAAAAAAGAGAGCATCATCAGTGGAAGATGTGCCAGCTGCAGCTGATCCAGCCCTGTTCAAGGGACCATCCAGCAGAGAGGAGCTGGTTTGCGTGCCGTGGTACTTGCTGCCTGCTCCCAGCACTGCTGGCCAAAGCACAGGAAAACCACAGGCATGTACCACTGCTTGCAGAGGAGCATTGTTATGGTCACATGCCTTCATTTACCTGTTTCCTCCTGGATTCAGAGTGTTTCCGTGTTCATAGTGAGAGCCTTCCATACGGTCGTTTTTGCCATCTCATCGGAGATATTAATCTCTGAAGGATCAGCCCTGCAATAAATAGTTTGCATAACACTCCATGATTACGGGAACTGATGCCACCAAGTGCATTAGCATCAGCAAGAACAGGGGGGCCCAGAGTGCCGACGCTCCACAGAAGCACAGGAGGTTTTGCTGGACAAGGCAATTTGGGGGATAAGCCTGAGAGCTGCAGAGCAGCAGCTCTGTGCAAAGGCTCTTACTGGGGTCAAACACAAATCCTGAGGCCGCTCTGCTTGGGGTCTGAGCCCTGCGTTCACCTCCTGCAGCCCTGCCCGTAAAAACTTTTCCACCCAAGCCGACTGCTGGTTTCTGTGGGTTCCTCAGTAAAGATGCAAGTGGAGAAACCTGGCCAAACTCATCTTGCCAAGGGTCCTGGCACTTGGCGAGGCTTTACCTGTCACTGCTTGGCTTTGGGATAGCAGAGTCGCTGGTCTTCCCCAGTTTCAGCTGAACTGAATTTGCAGCAGCAGCAGCTTCCATCATCTTCTGGGACTCCTGCCCAAGAAGGGACAAATCAAGTTCTGTGTCTTTGATCAAAGTGGAGATCAACGAAACACCCCGTAAAAACATTGCATCCTGCCCTCTCCTCCTGACACGGGGCAGCCGTGTAAAAACACTACTAGGAGCAAAGCTTTCCATCATAATACTAATCACCATCTTCATCATAAGGCTCATTTGAAAAATCATACCTCTATTCAACCGTTCAACTCACCGCTAATTTCAGAAAAGATGGTTACGAGGTGGGATCCTGACTATTAGGATCTATTTCTATTTCCTTCCGATCTTCCCCCAACATTTTTTAAAGACAAACTGCGACAGAAACAAGCAAATCTCACAGCCCAAGGGAGGTGTCCAGCCCCAGCAAGTGTTACCTCTTCTTCTTTGGCTTCATTTTTGGCATCATCCAACTTCTTCTTCTTGCTTTCTGGCATAAGGTCATCCAGAAAGCTGAGCTCTCGCTTCGAGAAGCAGAGATCCATCACTTTCCGGACAAAAACGAGAGCCAGCACCTTCCCGAATAAAAGGGGAGATACGGTGAGGCCAGAGGTGATGCTACACCTCACTCCAATGCCGCAAGCATCCCGACGCCCAGCAGCCCCAGCGCTTACCATCATGGGAAAGATGATGGCGGCACGGGATGCCTTGATGGCCCAGAGCAGGACGAGGCAGATCAGCTGGATCACGGTGAAGAGATGCACCTTTCGCAAGGGGACGTGCCGCAGGTAGATGAAATCTGGCTGGTGTTTTGCTGGCATCCAAAACAGCTTCAAGCGATCGAAGAACTGCAAAATAAAAGTGATGCTGCTTGTTTCCTGCTGCCATGGAGAAGAAATAGCAGGGAGCGGACACGCTGCATGCTGTCAACAAGGCCGTACCTGAATTCCTCTGAGCGACGATACGCCCATGTAGAGGAAGACACCATAAAGCACAGGCATTGGTATAAACTGGGAAAAAAGAATGCAATAAGCTGTTGGTTTAAATTGCGTTGTCAGTATCACCACTGCCTTCTACAGGCACCGCCTAAGACTGCCTAAAGCTTTCCAGTTCCCACAGGGCTCCAGATGTGCCGGACTGTAACCATCATGGATTAGGTTTGTGCCAGTGAGCTAAAGCTCTGCTTTAGGCTGAAGTTTTGAGCTACACTTCATCAGAATAATCCTATTTTCCAGACAGGTAGGAGGAAAATAGGCCATTTCACCCATGTGACGGTAGAAAAACATTTCTACGTCCTCTTGCAGCAACATGCAAAAGCAACGCCCCTACTTTGAGCCCAGAGATGAGATGACTCTCTGGGAGGAACACAGACGGGTGCTGGAAAGCATAACTGAGCTGGTCCCACCATGGGTCAAGCCCCAAGCGCTGGGATCACCACCTCCTCCGCTCCACTGCTCCAAAGAGCTAGAGGGGACTAGCTCTGTATAACCTCCAAAACTCTCGCGGGTGTTGGGCATTTTGCCTTCTCCTCTTACCTTCAACACAGAAGTGAAGAAGACCGAGCAGCCCATGAGCACAAAGATCATCAAGCCAGTGACCCTCTGCTCTCGTATCCCCAAAAACTTGGGTTGTTCTCCTGGAGCCGAGCAGTCAGACTCTACTTTGAGGCTGTTCACGTGGGTGATGGACAGGACGGTCGCAGCCACAAACCAGGGCAGCCCCATCACGGAGCACACCCCCAGCATCACAGCCACCATGAAAAGGTCCAGGTGGTACCCACATCCTTTCTGCGGGGAGCAAAACAAGCAGCAGAGCATCCCACGGCACAGGAGCAGGGATAACATCACAAGTCACATTCAAACCCTACTTGAGCACCAAGCCAACTTCTTGGAGATGTAAAACAAGAACGGGAAACAAACCCGGATCTATCCAGTCTTTGTGCAAGCACCTTGCATGACAATCTGGCAGGAGCTCAGACAGAGAGACTGGGGTTTTCCACTCATAAGGAAATTTCATCCACTTGCATTATCCCTGGCAGCTCCAAGTGTTTTGTTCCCCCAGCTGCTGCTGACATTTTAAAACAAAAAACGGTCTTCCATGTTGCTCTAAGATTCATTTGCTCCTCCAAAAGATTGCTCCTCAGAGCTCCCCTGCCTTTAGCTCCCTCTGCCACCATTAACCCCGGGGAGCAGCCTGCCCTGGAGCAATGCCCTCACAAAGCAGCTGGAATAGCAGCTTCTCCCCATACGTGCAGCCCGCACCGGGTTGGGGACAGGGTCATCTCTTGCAGCCCCTTACCTTCAGCCTGTGCTCCTTCCTGTTCACAATCACAGCCGTGATCTGCTGGTCCATGAATATCAAGATGGTGCACAGCAGAGCTGGGATCAGCGCAGCCAACACCGTCCACCATGGGTTTGGTCCTATGGGGTTGATGAACCACCCACGGTCATCTCTGGTCGGCTGCAACAAAGCACACGCATCAGCGGCATCTCTGCTGCTTTGGCCTGGGGTAGGGGTCATTTTCTGCACCCCCATGTCAGGGCACCTCCCAGCTCGGTCTCTCCCTGGGGTTCAGCAGCGCCAGCGTCCTCTTTGCAAGCACCGGCAGATACTTCTCCCATAGGTATCTACTGTTGGGGCCGTCTCCTCATTTCCAGGAGGAAACGAAGCCCTTGGAGCTGGAAGAGGAGATGGTCACACCAGCACCATCTCCTCCAGACTCAGCCCTGTCCTGCCCCAGCATCACCTTGTGGTACCCCCAAGGGCTGAAAACAGCTCCACCATGCCAAAACACCCCGTTACCTTGAACATATGGGGGACGTGGAGCTTCGGTGATGGGATCCCAATCGCAAAGTCAATGAGCACCATGATGACGATGGTGAGGAAAACCGCAAAGTCACTCACCATGGACCGTACCTGGGGCAAGAAAGCAGAGCGGAAAGGGGCATCACAAACAGGGCCATGATGGGAGACGGAAGAGCTTGGGACATCAGGGATGTTAGGGCTGGGTAACAACCCCACCACCCTGAGGACGTGCAGCCAGATCCCTTGGTTACACATTGTTGCTGCATTTGTCCTGTGAGATCTGCTGCCAGGCCACAAAGGAAGTTTTCTTAGGTTGAAAAAGGTTTTTCTAAAAACAACCTTAAAAAAAAATTTTTTAAAAAGGAAAACAGATGTCTGCCACCACAGCCACACTCAGCTAAAATGGGGGTAAGGCACCACAGCATCATTTGTTCCTCAAGAGGAAGAAGTAGCGGGGTTTGTGCAGCTCCTCATCGAAGGCAACTTGAGCACATAACGCAGAGAAGGTGGGAGAAAAACCCCGACCAGACCACCAAACTTTGGAGGGCCTGATTTCCCATTGCCCAAGGAAAAAATGCCCTCTGGGGCAGGTCGTGGGGCAGGTGGGAACTGCGACAGTCACGCTGCGCTCTCGGGAACGCGCGAGGACCATCCAGGCTGAAGGAGCGCTTGGCCTTCAACGTCAACGTTTCCCAGCTTGACCAAGTGGTGGCAAATACTGCTCAGTGCTCCAGGAAAGCCACCTTGGGAAATGAGCGTGGACACTGCTGCTGGCCACCATCTTCCACCTACTTTGGTTGGGAAGTAGCGGCTGGTCTTGAACTTCTTCAATAAGCTCGACAGGACGAAGGTGGAGAAGAAGAGAATGCAGCACCAGAAGAGGACGTTAGGCGCGTAGGGGCCGTTGTGTCCACAGGCAGGTCCTTGAAACTCACCACGCAGATGCCGGCATTCCTGGAGAAACAGAGCGTCAGGACACAATGGCAGCACATGAGCAGCAAGACAGCCTCGATAACCAGGGGCTTCTGAGGATCCTGCTCCAAGGGCCATGACCTTGTGCCTGCTGCTTCCAGAAGGACAGTTACATCCCAGTGATGCTGGGGACAAGGTGGACTGGACAAGGCAGACTCTCTCCTTCGCGGAACCAAGCGGGTTACCACCACACGTTACATTTAGCAATGACTTTTCAGAGCAGCGCTGGCACGGTTGGAAGCCCATCATCACCTGAAGGGCTCTGGCTTTTGCACCACGCAAACGCTCGTGCACCCCGCGGCCGCAGCGCGAGGAAGCGGTGGCTCGGGGCACTTACAGACACCGTGAGATTTTCCCAGGTGATGCCAGACACATCGATCTTGTTGCTGTCCCAGAAACGCAGGGTGTCATTGCTGGGATGAATTGGTGCCTCGCACTTACAGCTGGGAGGAGAGAGGTCAAGAGAGGGGTAAGGGAAAGGCGATGGAGGTGCAGCCCTGAGCCCCTGCCAAGGGGCAGCGGCATTTTAGGGGGAAAAACCCACTAGTAGGTGGTGAGGAAGTCAAGCTTGCTGTGCATGTGCACAGGGTAGGTCTCTCGCAGGTGACTCAGCTTCTCTAGCGCCTCGTAGATGAAGATGATGCAGATGAGGGAGGCAAAGGCTTCTTCGGTGAAGCGGGTGATGTAGCACACCAAAGAGCTGGCGTCGGTGGCCACCAGCACGATGCAGAAGAAGGCAGTCCACAGCCCAATGCACGCCCGCAGGGAGAGATAGGAGAGCGTGTACTCCCTGGGAAACCAAACCAGGACAAAGGGTGGAAAGACCAGCAAGAGGCTCTGAGCCCTGCCTGCCTTCAGGGAAAACGGGGAGCCATTTCCGAGCGTGTCAAGGCTGCGCGTGGTAAATGCACCTTCCACGTGCTACTACAGACCGCCCCAGGGCTGTGGTGCGCGGTGGGGGCCACCAGAGAGGCCCATATTTCATTATCATTATTGAACAATTCTCTTGAGTTAACGCCTTGGAGGCTAACTGAGGTCAGGTCCCTCTTGCGGAAGGTGGTCTCCCTGATGGATCATCAGGATCACCCTGATGCCCTACGATCAAGACCAGCTGGTTTTCCCTCATTCCCAAACCAGAGGGGATCACCTCCTCGTCCTTGTGCAGCCCACCTCGGGACTCCACATCCCTGTGGTTCCTCCTCCTGCTCCCACTGCTTCACTTGAACCTTAAAATCCCCAAACAATCCCACCCATCCTTCGGAGACCCAGGGCTCTTGCACCGTATCACATGCTAAAGCAGCAGCATGTGATGCCCAGGACACAGAAGACCACTCTAACAACTACCACTAGGAAAAACATCTTTTCTCCATCACTGCCTTCTACTGAAAGGCTCTCGCAGCACCCAGCCTTACTTGCAAAATTTGTAGAGGATCTTCTCAAACACAAGGACGGGTCCAGTGCTGCCAAGGATGGTGAGAGGTTGCCCGGCAAAGAGGGAATACACCACGCCGGTCATGGATGCACCCAGCAGCGACTCCATGGCACTCTGCCCGGGGAAGAGAGGCAGCAGTGAGGAAAGAAATCACTAGCCACTGGGGGAAACAAAAAAAACCACAAAAAAAGCGCCCCCAAAAAAATCCAAAGCAAAGTCACTGCAGCAAGGCCTTTTCCATTATTTTTATCCTCCCCCACGCCACCCAACAGAGAGAGGTGCTCACTATGTGGCCGTTGGTTGCCTCCCCCAGCAGCCCCCCAAAGGTGATGACAGGGGACATGCAGGCACAGTAGAGGAAGAGGAAGGATGCCAGGCACTGCAGGCTCAGACCATCCTGAAAGTCACTCCAGAACCATGGGGCTTTCCGCTTCACATCCAGGACCAAACCCCCAAAGAGCCTGGAGGAAGGAAAATAAAACATCTGTAGGCTCGTCTCTTGGAAGAGCACATGGAGTTTGCTTTGCTGCAGAAGGGCAACCACAAGCCGAGAGGAACAACTGTCCTTGCTGAGAAGCAGCACTTGCCTTCACCCCACGGTGTGGCCCCTGGGCACCCAGGCACACAAAAAAACCCCACCATCTCCAACAGAAAGAAAAAGGACCCAAGCTGAGAGCCCATCCCCTCTTACTGCAGCAGCCCCTCGCTGTGAGAAGCAGCAGAACTCCACCTTGGAGGTATTTATGCATCTGCCGCCACCCAAATCCAGAACACCTGAGTGCAACGATGCTGCGGCTGAGCCTGGCTGCCCCCATCTCCCACCCGCCCAGCCCAGGGGACCACGCTGGTGCTGTGGAGCCCCTTCACTGCACCCACGCAGCCCCAGGCCCTGCTAGAAGAGAAAGGGCATGCTCAGATTTGAGAGGCAAAGAGAAAAATCCCCGAACTATGAAAGCTCACACCTTCCCGTCCGCTCCAGTTCAGGGCCGCTGTGCTTCTCCGGCTTGCTGTGCGCATGGTCATCGAGAGCTCCTGGTATCTTCCGTTTCTCCTGTTCAAATGGAAGTGAGCTGAAGGTGTGTGTCGGTAACCACCAGCTTCTTTTCCTTCTGGTCTGGGTACTGTGTCAAACTGGGACCTTGAGGATCTGGGCTGCCATCCTGCCCGTCCCCCTTGCACCACCCTCCGTCGCAGCACCCACCTGCGAAGGGACGTTTTTTGGGGGCTCGATTCGGATTGATGGATCCCACTCTCCTGGCGGCAAGACCGTGACCTGATCCAGGAACTCGTCCACACCAGCCACAAGGTCAGCCCGGTTCTTGGCTTTATAAGCAACGTCATGGAAAACCTGCCGAGAGGAGACAGCGTGGTCAGAGGACAACCCATCTCCGATGTCCTATCAGTGCAATAAGCTCTTGGCTAAATGCAAGAGAATTTCCCCGTTTCCCGCTGGGAATGTCAGGAAATATTCCCCCAAAAGCAAAAACCTGCAATGTGGTCCTTGTAGTTATCTCCTCCACGAGGCCCCCATCCCCCATGGCACAGCGCAGCCTTTTGCTTAAAGAGGAGAAGGTGTACTGGCCCTGGCCATGCCACCACTGGGGACAGTGCGCTGGGGACCCCGGGGAGAAGGATGAGGTGCAGGATGCATCGCGGGGGGGATTTCAGCCTCCAGGATGTGGGGTGGTGCAAATCGACCCGCTCGCTTTGGGGTGCGAACAAAGGGAGGGTACTTGGAGAGCTGCAGGTGGCTGGGGCAGCTACAGCTCTTCTTGCTACTAGAGAGACAGGAGAGGTGAAGAAATTATTCATATCTCTTATCTCGTCGCACCTCATCTGTCATGATAGTAGCCATGGCCCTGCCAATCTCATGGTACTGGTGGGCTTTTCCTTCTGGTCCCAGCAAAACAAACAGGAACCTGGGCAAGAAAAACAAAATGAGGCAGAAGAACGTGTCCTTGCTCAAAGAGAACCCGAGGAAACCACCGGGAGCTCCCAGGCCGGAGCACAAGAGGGGACACGGAGGCTCACCGACTCCGCAATGACTTTGAAATGCATCAAAACCGATCGCAAATTTAATTTTTGGGCCAACTTCCCGTAAAATTGGCCAATGGGTATGAAAGACACAGCAGGGAAGGGAGGAACAAAGGAAAGGAGATGGGAGTGGGACGACGCCAGAGGCGCGCAAATAGGAGTTGTGTTGTTAGTTTTTCTTCAAATCAAAACTTTGTGCTTCTCGTTCAGACCTGGTTGGGATGGGAACTTCCGTCATGCCCGAGAGGAGGACAGCCGGGGTCAGGCGGACAAACGCCACGATGGGCTGGTGAAGGAAATCCAGGTTTCCCACGAGCACGTTGGACGCTTCAGCCCCGGTGGGAATTTTCTTCATGAAGTGCAGCTCCGCCTGGGCACGACACGCAATTTTCAGGCCATTACCCAAAGGCAAAGCCCACAGCACCCTCTCCAGCCAAGTCTGCAACAGCAAATCTGGCCCAAGCAGCATAAGAAAGCTACGAGTGTCTCACCTTGCTTAAATCCGTTATGTTGGTCTCGTGGTTCACCCCATTTTTAGCTTCTGCCGTGGTGGGAGAAGGATGCGGGGTGAGTGTTTGGGCTGGTAGGAAAAAGAAAAGACACTCAGAAAGACAGGCAAGGACCAGCTGGGATGCTTCTCCTTTGCCAGGACAAGTCTAATGGGGCCAAAGCCCAGCAGAAACCTTCACCTGGTGCCAAAGCCCGGCAGAAACCCTCTCCTGGTGCCAAACCCTCCAGGAACCCTCACCTGGTGCCAAACCCTCCAGGAACCCTGACCTGGCCTGTCGAGGAGGTGCAGGTCTGACTGCTTCTTGCTCACATCAGCAAATGAGCGGACAATGGGGAGAAGGTTGTTTCTTTTCTTCTCGTTCTGATGGTGATGCTTCTTCAAAAGGACATCTCGAACTCTTGCCCGCATGTGCTCATCAAATTCCGCGGACTGCTCTTGCTGGCCCAGGATCATATCTGGGATGGCAAAGGCAAATGAAGCCGTCAGAGCAGAAACCCCCCAAGACCTGGCCCCAAAGCCCCCAGCAATGGCTGTGCCACGCAGGTGATCCTAACGCCAGGGCATTTTAATACAGTTCAGCCTTTGCAGCGAAAGCAGGAATCGTCTTTTGCTAAAAGCCATCATCAAAGTGTTTATTCATCATTCCGCTAAGATAATTATTTCCCATTCTAAATAATGCAATTTTCTTGCCCTGTCTGGCCTTTCTGTCTGACTCTACACATTTAACCGAGCCCTAAGCACTCGATAGCACAGGCTTTCCCAGAGTTTCCTTGGCCGATTGACTGCAAATTGCTGAGCCCAGGGAGAAATGTGCTATGAACGGCTCCTACTTCTCCAGTCCTTGAAAGGGCTGAATGGAGACCTGCCAGTCAAAGATAATTTCTCCAAAGCTGCTTTTTCAATTATTTCAATTCTCTTCCCCACAGAAATACTCTGTTTGGTCATCTGCCAGATAAAATCTGTCTTTAAATCTCTTAATTCCTGGACATTAAGGGGAAAAAAAAAAAAAAAAGAACATGAGGAAATGGCTTGTAATAAATAGCTGATTTTATGAGGTTCAGCTCTTAGGCAGACTCTGTGTTTCTGAGAGCTAAGCCCTGACAGACAGTCCTTTATGGCTGGAGAATATTCTCTAACCACTTCTCTAACCACACAGATGGCTTTCAGAAGGATCCCATAGTGGAAGAAAAAGCTGGTGCAGCTACTGCACACCCAGTGTACACCCAAAACCAAGTCATGACTTAAAAACACAGTGGGACTTCTGGGGAAGGACCCGCCAGTAGGGCAGGGTTTGGTTCAGGAGTGAAGGGCACTGTGGCGAGCCAAGCTTGGCTGTTCCCAAAGCGATGCAGCGCCCACGATACCGGCAATCTCTTCGATGCTGTTGGCGCAGATGTCCAGCAGCACCGTCCCGTTGATGAGGCAGCTCCTCAGCTCAAAGAGGCTGTGCAAGGACAGCGTGGCCACGTAGGGCTTGCTCCAGCGCTCGCCGCCGTCTTCCACGTCCTCCTCAAACTTCAGCCACCTGCGGACATCGGGTGCGATCAGCTCCATTGCAAGAAAACAGCCTCAGCTCTGCAACCCCTTTGATAGAGCTATGGGGTGGCAAGAGAAAGAGGCTCCTCACATCGGCACCGGTGGGTGCAAAAGCTTTGTGTGCCGGAGAGCAGAAGGCAGAGCCCACAGGCACTGCCGGCATGGGGACTCCTCTCCCACCACAGCCAGCAGCAGGGATTTACCTGGCCGTCTCCTTCCACTCGGCATCTTTGCCCTCTTTCATGCAGATCTCATCCAGCTCGGTGAACAAGTCATGAGGGACGTGCTGCTCGTCCTCCTCGGTCCCGAGGATGAACTGCACCCTCTGGGACGGGGTGTCTGGGGGCGGAAGACAAAGTCCGGTCCCGTTACCATGCCCGAATACAGCCTGTCACACTCGCATGCGAAGTGGGCATCGGGTCGGCACCGGGTCAGCCAGGGATACTGGGCTGGCCCCTCTCCCGGGGGTCTGTCCAGGCTTGCACACAGCCACAGAGAAGGATCTAATCCACCTCTGCTAAGGATGGGCTGCTTTCGTCCCCCGCATTTCCATTCCTAAAGCCAGGATCCCTCTAAGGAAGATGACCCCAAATTTACAAAGCCGCTTTCCCTGGGCAGAACAGCAAGCCACACACCCTGGCCACAGGGACCTGCTTGCAGAAGACCCCAGCACCCACGTGGCCCCAAGGAGTTTAGCAAATGCCACGGCAGGACTTACAGTGGTATCCCTGCTCTGTTGGGGCAGACTCCTTCTCCCGTTCCCGTTTCCGATGCTTCTGGCTGTGGGGTCGGTGATGCCGGTGGCTCTGCCTCACCAGCGGCATCCGCACACCCACGTACAGGGTCCGATGTCCTGCAAAAAAGCGGCATTTGCATTGCACTCAGTATTGTGGATATGGTCGACGCAGACGCCAGTTAATTTTTTTTCCTTATTTCCAAGTCTATTTCACTTGAGCTTTGCTACAAGAAAGCAAAAACAAGTGATGGCTCTGGGCCATCTAAAAATGCCCTGGCAGTATCAAACCGCTTCTCCAATTCCAGCTTTGGCTGGACAGCACTCAGGCTTGCTCATTAAGCAGCGACAGAAGGTAATTCTGTTCAAAATCTCTGTACGGCACCAGGTGACAAGAGAAGATCAAATCGGTGCCATGATAATGAACTCCAGAACAAAACACCAAAATTTCACAGCCCCACGTCCGCAGCCATCAAATTATTCTCCTGACCTCCCCAAGCCAGGAGCAGTCCCTGTGAGACAACAAGACGTGAATTATCCAGCCCCGTGGCTAAAACTCACACCATGGCCTCTGGGGGGACTTTCTGCCTCTGTTTCAAAAGCCGTGATACTAATAAATGTGAAAATAATTGTGCTGCTTTATTTGGAAGCACAGCACGTTTTGGTGCACATGATGTGGCACTGAGCAAGGGACGTGTCAGGGACGCTGCGCAATGGGGAGACGCGCTGGGCTGCTGGTCCCTCCACCAGGATCTCAGCAGGGACTCACCTTCCAGCTCCTCCTTCTCATAGTGAATATTGACAACATTGCTCGTTCTTCCCTGGTCAATCACCGCCTCTTCGTCGTGTCTCTGCTTAGCAATGAGAAGAAGGTGAAGGTTGGGGCTGGCTGTGCAGAGCTCCCTTCCATCCTCCCAGCCATCATCCACCCCTGCGTCCATGAGCATCACTCCTCTGCAGGCACAGCCCTAAGAACATGGGCTTGTAGCAGGTTTTTTTCTTCCTGTGCCCAAACAAACCAGCCTATAACATCACCTGTGTTGTCTACAGTGTGATTCTGGAAATAGTTACTACAGGAGGAGAGGGATGAGTGTTTCAGGCAAAAAAAGACCAAAACCAAAACAAACAAACAAACAAACAAACCAAAAAACAAAAACACAAAAACCTGCACTTTTGATCTCAGCAAGTTTCAGTCTCCAGACGTGATACCTGCAGGACTCACTAGATGGCACTTGGCCACAGGACATGGCCACCAACACCCTCCAAAGGCCCCCGAAGGAGAAGCGTCATCCTCAGCCCAACGAGGCTTGGGCTTCCCTTGGTGCAAACAAGGTGCTTTCCATAGAAATCGTCATTTTTCTCCTTGAGAAAGCCAAGGGCTGAGAGCAATGCCCTCCTCGCCTGAAATTCCACTGCCGCACTCCCTGAAGAGCATTTGTGCCTTAAAAGCCGAAGGAGAACAACAGCAGCAAACAGAAATAAGTCTTTTTGCTTCTCTTTTCCCCTTGCCACCAGGGCAGGGAAGGGCATCACCAGCACTGCTGCATTCAACAAACCCTGCGGCTTGAAGAAGGGCCACCTGGAGACTCCCGATACCTCTCTTCCCCTCTTCAGGCTGCACTTCTAATTGCTATCAATTGCTTAAAATACTAAAGAAAATATGCTGCCAATGCTTCCTTCCTTCTGCCTTGCCTGCGTGGACAGTAACTAATCCAAGAAACCCAAAACCTGTTACCCATGCAGAGAAAAACTCCGCGGTGCCCAGACACGCTTCAGTTTTCACTGATTTTCAAATTATTCCTCTATTAAAGGCACGAAGGGGAAAGTTTGGGACTATTGAATTGCTGAGGTTCATCTTTGCAAGCCCATGGCCGTCATCACAGCCACCAGAAACTAACCCAACCAAAATAAGCACCGAGATGCGCACCCAGTGGCTCCATTTCTGAAAGCGAAGTTTGAAGAAGAGCAAAATACCCAGAAAAAGGGGGAACCGAAAGGGCTGTTGGACGAAATGCTGGAAGCAAGAGCTGCACCGGGCACTGGGGAGCAGCCCACAACAACCAGCGCTGTGATTTTCAAGGAAAACCACAAATAATGCGCTGCCCATTGTACTAATAATAAAGCATTACCTATGGAGACTTATTAAAATATAGAGAATAAACAACTTATTATGATTTAAGCTGCAAACGCTAACGTGAAGGCGGCTTTTCATCCCCCAAATTACTGCTTCGCCTGAGGAGCATCACCTGCAGCCACGCAGCAGCGGTGCTCGGGAAAGCACACGCCTCCACGTCACCAGTTAATTTGACAAGTGAGAGGAAGAAACGCTCCTGTCTGGAAATGAGTTTGCTGGTCCACGTGTACTAATTTCAGAGCCGACTTGTTGCTCCCTCCCCAGCAGCTCCCGGCATTCGCCCACATTACTCAGCAGCTGGATTATCGCGCGCCTGTGGCTTTCCAGTTCTCTCTCTGATCGCAGCCTCCGCCAGCCTCCCTCCCTTCTTAGCAACCCATCTTGCTCCCCTCTGGATTTGCCAAAAAACCCCCAAACTCCAACCTTGGCCAAGGAACAGGATGAAAGAGCTTAATAAAACCTCTTGAAATGGCAATTTTAATAAAATAGCCGTTTAAATAAAATCGCAAGCTGGAGCGCATTATGTGGCTGTCAGAGTGGGAATAAACGAAGCAATTTGGGAGTCGCAGCTTTTAGACGCCTTGTGTGTGACATGGGGAAAGTCTCCTCTCCTAGAAACTGTTTTGCCTCTGTGCTCCAACCAGTGATGCTGAACCTGCCCCCCACAGCCCTCCTCAGCACAGAGCATCTCCCCCTGCGCGTCCTTCCGCGCTCAGGGGAAACGCCGATTGGATTTAGGGGAGACTTTTCCCACTTTTTGGGGGGATGCTCAGCCCCTCAGCAGAGCCCTGGCCGTGCTACCTGTAACTCTTCCAGAAGTGTCTTTTTGTAACCCCCATTCCAGTTCATCCTCACTTCTGTCACCAGTTTTGGGGGATAATTGAACCTCCAGGTCCGTCAGGGGGTCAGAGCCCCCTGGGACACAGGGGCAGCCCCCACCGAGGGGAGGTCAGTGCACCCCAACTCCAGAGACACAACAAGGGACCGTTCTGCAGCCAGCATCTGTGACGCGGATCCAGGCAGTTACACAAAGCCAAGCACCTCGAGATTCTTCCCACTTGGAAAACTTAGTGGATGGGGAGAAACCAGCTCTTTTTTGAGCAAAAACTACCTGGAATAGAGAAATGGGTTGTAAACGCCACATCCTGCTGGGGCGAAAGCAGCATTAGTGCGTATGAAAAAGCACACGCTATCACAATACAAGTGAGGGATGAAATGTTATATGGTCATGAAATGTCATAACCATTATGGGGTGGCACTCATGTTCATCAAAATTTCCAGCAAAAAATCAGGGCGTTTCAGGAAGATCTGGCTTTGGCACGGCCTCCAACCCTTTGGTGTTCCAATAAATCCTCATCAGCCAAACCAAGTCCTGGCACGGTACGGAAATGTCCAGAGCAGCGATAGGTCTGACACTCTTCGCTCCCTCCAGCTCTACTTTATTTTCCAAGCTGAGCTAATCTGTCATTTCCATCCTATAAATTCATTTGCTCTAATGAACTTCCTCCCCATCGCCGCTCAGCACAAAGGTTAACTGCCTGGCTTGCCCTGAAAGGCAACACTGGGTGTAAAATAACACGGCGAAGGAAGGTGACACCGAGGTCTAATCAGTTAAAATCCCATCATGATCCAAGCTCGGATCCCCACTGCTTTAGTATTAAAGCTTCAGGAGCAAAAATAGGAGGAAACGGTACAAGTGGGCCCCTCTGGATCCAGGGTGAGATGCTCTGAGCATCCCACCGCCCCTCCCTGGCCATTGCAGCATCCCCGAAATGGTGGCAAGCCTTGCACGGCGATGCCACCGAAGGCAACAGCTCTGCTTAAAACTCTCAGTTCTGCTTAGGCCACTCAAGTGGGCTCGGAGTGGTTATTTCACGGAGGAAATTGCTGGAGGACTTAAGTATTTAATAGACCTGCGGGGCTGCGGACCCATGGGCTTGGGATGGGATGGAGCAGGAAGGAGAGATGCCTCCAGAAAGCAAGTTACCGCATCCCAGGATGGCTACCAGCACTCGCAGATGCTTTGCCTTCCCTCTCCATCCTTCTCCACTGCTGACAGGTGCCTAGAAAACAGCAAATCATCAAAGCTGGGCTGGGAAAGGGGATGCCGAGTTTTGCATCGCTCCCTTTTGAGTTTTGGAGCAGCCAGAGTTGTTCCCCTTCACTGTTTTCTAAGCGCAAAGCTCCGGCTGGCTGCTTTGAAGCTGGTTTTGTTGGGAGGCTGAAAGTCATTATGGCTTGTAAAAATGAAATCACAAATCACGGGCACAAAGGAGGAAAGCCTGTATCGACACGGCTGCAGTGAAGCCCTTGGTGTCATGAGCTCAGTGCATCCTCTCCCCACATCCATCTCAAGAAAACTTCTCCAAAATATTACTTTGCTGTGATATTTTTGTCCCAGCAGGAGAGGGGGTTTGAGTGTCCTGCCTCAGTTTACCTGTCTCAGTGCAGCTCCTCTGGTTAAGAAAGAAAAATCTTTCCCTGGGGAAGCTTTGGTGTAATTGAGGATGAGTAAAAGCACAAAGCAGAAGTTCAGGTCTGGCTCTAAGTCCTCCTGGTGCCGGGGGAAGCCGAAAGCATCGCATGAGCCAGCCAACCTCATGTCCTGGCCCCCTCGCCCCATTGCATGCAAGGAGAACCGGCCCCTGGCAGTGAGGGGGAGGATTAATGTAACTAATCTCACCCGTAGTGTAATTAATAAAACTGATCCCACTGTTATTATGGGATGAGGGTAACACGGACCAAACTGGGGGACTGCTTTGGTGGCGGAGCAGGACACTCCCTCCTTGCCCCTCTCCATCTCCACCCTGCCCGGATGAAGCCACCATCCCTGTGGCTCCGTCCTTTGCTATGGTGGTGGCCAACAACGTCCCCCAGCTCCTGGGACAGGATTTGACCCGTGACAGAGACTGGACCCGGGTGCTTGCCATGGGAGGGGACAGGTCTCCAGAGCCCCAAAGTGGGGCTGTGGCCGGGGAACACACCTCATGGCCGAGCATCACCAGGACATGACTGTCACTCCTTCCTGAGGAACATGTAAATTCCTTCCAGTCTTCCCCATAAGCTGTAATTTCAGGGCAGATTAATTGATACCCCACCTCTCATTTGCCACTGAGAGCAGCTCCTCCAGCTGGGTCCCATGGGTGCAGCGGCCAGTCGGACAAGCCCTCCCCAGGACAAGGAGATGCTGAAAGAGGGGGGACCACCCAGCCGCCTCCTGCCTGCACCCCGGCACCAGCTGCATCCATGCAAGCCTCTGGTGGGGACAACAGCTGAGCCCCCTTTGTCCCCCGCTCCGAGGGCCTGCAGCATCACCGGGGGGTCACATCGAAGGGACAAGGGGGGCCGGTCAGGGAGGCCCCCCAACACGCAGGTGCCTTCGTCCCCTCCTCACATCACTCCTGCACCCACCTTGAGCACCCCTCGTCCCCCCCCTTTGCGCCCCCACCCCCCCACCTTGCAGATGCCTTGCTGATGCCTCACACTCCCCTTCAGAGGCCTGGCAACCCCGTGCACCCCCCAGCACCCCATTTTACAGAGAACTACCGCCCCCCTTACCCCCCCCCACCTTGCAGATGGCCTTCACCCACCTTCGCACGCCCCTTACAGCCCCCCCCGTGCACTCCCCTTGCAGACACCTTGTCTCCCCCAGGCACCCCCCCACCTGCTCCCCCTGTCCCGTCCCCCCCCCATCGGAAATGCCGCAGTGAGCAGCCACGGAGCATCCTCCGGCCGCCCCGGCCCGCCCCGGGGTACCGGGCATCCCCCCCCCGCCGCCGCCGCCCACCTGGTAGCTGAGGATCCCGTCGGGCTCGTTGCTGCCGGCGGGCATGGCTGGGCCGGGGGGGGCCGGGCACCCCCCCGGGGCTGGGGCCAGGGGGGCCGCAGCCGGCTGCCGCCCCGGTGCCGCTCACACCGGCTCCACCATCTCCCGGCGCCGGGGCCAAACCCCGCCCAGGCCGGGAGGAGGCGGCGGGCGGGGGGAGGAGGCAGGGCCGGGGGGGCCGGGGGGCAGCGCCCGGTGGGGGTGCTGCGGCCCCGCTTCGGCAGCCCCCCGCCAGCATCACCCCCCCCGCCCCGTCCCCTCCAGCACCTGAGCGGCCCCCCTCCGGAATCATCGCCCGCGGGGCCCACCAGCAGCACCCCCCCAGCAGCACCCCCCTCCAGCATCCCCTCCAGCGTCTGCCCCCCAGCAGCACCCCTCAATCCCCTCCAGCAGCACCCCTGGATTTCCTCCAGCATCCCCTTCAGCATCTCCCCCCGAGCAGCACCCCTCAGTCACCTCCAGCAGCACCCCTCGACTCCCTCCAGCACCCCCTCTAGCATCTCCCCCTCAGCATCACCCCTCAATTCCCTCCAGTATCCCTTCCAGCATCCCCCCCCCCCCAAGTATCACCCCTCAATTCCCTCCAGCAGCACCTCTCAATCCCCTTCAGCATCTCTTTCAGCATCTCCCCTCCCAGCAGCACCCTGATACCCCTCCAGCAGCACCCCTCAATCCCCTCCAGCAGCACCCCCCCAGCATCACCCCTCAGTCCCCTCCAGCAGCACCCCGGATTTTCTCCAGCATCCTCTTTAGCATCTCCCCCCGAGCAGCACCCCTCAATCCCCTCCAGCAGCACCCCTCAACTCTCTCCAGTACCCCCTCTAGCATCTCCCCCTCAGCATCACCCCTCAATTCCCTCCAGTATCCCTTCCAGCATCCCCCCCCAGGATCACCCCTCAATTCCCTCCAGTATCCCTTCCAGCATCCCCCCCCCCCCAGTATCACCCCTCAATTCCCCCCAAGCATCACCCCTCAATCCCCTCCAGCAGCACCCCTCGACTCCCTCCAACATCCCCTCCAGCATCTCACCCCCCAGCATCACCCCTTGGTCCCCTCCGGGCTCCCTCTGGCATCTCCCCAGCTCCCCTCCAGCACCCCTCCTGGCCCCCTCCAGCATCCTCCCACCCAACCTGCCACCCCCAGCCGCCCAGCGCTGCCCCCACCCCCCAGCCCCCAGCTCCGGGCCAGCCTGGCTCTTTGCTCCTCCAAAAATCCCACTGCCCAGCAGGAAAGGGTCAGAGATGGGGGGCTGGGGGGGGCAATGGGTGTTTCCCCCTCCAGTGGGCATTTTACAAAATGGAACACAGTGTGCCCGGAGCGGTTGAGGGCTCTAGACTGCTTTGGCCGCTCCAATTTTGTGTCCTCTACAACCCCAAAAGCATTTAATATTTTCAAGAGGAGCTGAGCTCAACCCCCACACTGATCACCCATGTAGGTGACCGGCAGCATCGCCCTGCTGCAACCATCACCCCCTTAGCCCTTCCCACTTGCCCCAGTTGCCTGTTTTTCCCCCGAGAAAGGCAAAAAAATCTTAAATGAAACATAAAATCCCCTCCCAAAACCACGGGCCCAAGATACCGCTGTCAGTTAAAACTCTGAAAAGCAATACTTGAAAATTATGGAATTGCTGGAAAATGTACGTTCTTTGCTCCATCTCCCAGTTTCAGCCTCTTTAAGCTCAGGTCCAAACACAACGGGATCAAGAAACATTTCTCTTCCATTAATGGGAGATGAAAATAGAGGGTCAGTTATTAATTAACAGAGCCATTAGCAATTTCCTGTCCTCGCTGGTGGCACAGATGGGATCCTGCTGCATTGGGGGGAGATGATCCCCCTTTCCCTTATTTCCAAGGACAGTTACCAGAATGATTTAGAAACCGGGGGCAACCGCAGTAGCCAGCGATTTATTTTTTTTTTCTTCAAGAAATATTGTTCTTGCTGCAGAAAACTGAAATTTTTTATTGCTCTCCCATTCGAGGGATTAAAACTCCCCCTCCTGTCCCATGGGATCGCCGTTTTCTTTGGCTCCTCTGAAAACGTGGCCCCCAAAAAGTCTGATACCGGAGTCTGGGGGCGTTCACACACGGCTTGGTGCACGGAGTTGGCACATTTGCACCCGCGTATGCCTGGGTGGACGCAGCAGGACGCCCATGCCCCCCCCCAGCACCTGGGCAGCCCCTTGGCCCTCCACATATCCCAGGCTCCTTCATTAGAAAAAAAATGAACAACTGAGCATCTTCCACCCAAATCTGGGTTTCAGCTGCATTTTTGCTGGCGTGGTTTTCACTCGGAGCGTTATTTGCCGGCTCCAGCTTTTTCAAGCCTGGGTTTGAAAACAAGAGCCAAGGGAGGTTGCACGTACCCTTGTGTTTGCCCGACGCATGCGCCCAGCAGCAAGAATTAAAGCAGGTTGTTTAATCCAGTCTTGATTTTCCAATTTCTCCTTACAGGAAACTGCCCTCAATTCACGTTTGCCTTTCCCAAAATGACACCCACCGGTGAGCAAAACCTGGGCAAAACCAGTAACATGCCACCCACCCTCCGCAGGCAGGACAGGCACCCTATACTTAAGGTTATTTAGGAAGCAGAGGCACGTTCATGCTAACGGAAAGTGCTGGATTAAAAAAAGAAGCTCTTGTGTCATTGTGGACCATCTGGCTGGGAAAGGGGTGACTAATTGCACTGTACAACGCAACATCTAAAAATATAACGAAGGACCTGAAGAAAGGCCAAGCAGCGAAGTTAGGTTGTTGCACTTGAACTGCTCAACCGTCCCGAGTCACCAGGGATGGAGCATCAGGCCAAAATTTCATCACAGGTGACCCCAAACACGGCCGGTGCGATGCTTCACATCATTTCGGGCGATACGGCACCTCATGGAGCACAGCTGCCTCGGCACGGCCACTCATGGAAACCAGCGCGGCGCCACGGTTCCTTTGACTCTTGAGAAAAGCCATCTGTGCTTGCGATTTTTAAATTAAATTTACCGGACGTGCTCTCAAAGCAAGAGCCGGGCTGGTTTTCTTCCTTCCGGCAAATTCTGGATGGCTGTTACAATTTTCTACCGAATAAATTTATGGTTTTTTCTCTTGCTCCGGCTCACTTTCTGATCTGGCGCTTCCAGTTACTCAGCATGCTGGGAAACGATACTTTCTTCCAGGCCCTATAGAAGAGCACGAAACACTATAAAATCATCCCACCGCCTAATTAATTTGAAGAGCCGCAGGAGGAAACGTGGAGCAGGAGATGTTAGTGGGAAAGCTGCACCGTGATGGTGAGAAAACCCACTTTGACCTTCAGTGAAATAAAGGTCCCGACTCAGCCCAGGGCAGAAAGCAGCTCCAATACCCACACAAATTAAGAAACGAAGCTCAAAGCTGTGGCTCTAAAGAGAGAAGCTGTAGGATTCGTCCTGGAAAACGGTTCTCGGAGAAGCGGCCTCGCCCCCCACGAAGCCAGGCTGAGCCAGGGACCACAGCACTGTCAGCCCAGCACCCTGCCCCGTGCACGTCGCCTCTGAAAGGACAAGACCCTCAGGACACACAGATGTTTGTCATCAGCTCTGCCACAGCCACAGCAAATTCATAAATGCAGCTCCATTTCTGGGAAGAGACTTGACTCACAACTATTATCTGTGCTGCCAAAGATGAGATGCTGGAGCTGAAGACGGCAATTAGTCCTGATCCGTGGAAGCAGGGAAGAATCTGGCTATCGATTTCAGCGCAAGTTGCCTCAGACGTGGGAGGCCAAATCCATTTCAGAAGCAACTTGCAAAACACAAAGGCCTGAGATGAGGTTTCTCAAAAAAAAAAAAAAAAAAAAGGCCCTTTTGGGGATTTGGAGCTCATCAGTGCTTTGTGCCTCAGTCTCCCCACCTCTGCAGGTGAATTCCTTTGCAAACCACATGGACAGCCACTGATGGAGAGTGCTATATAACTCTCAAACTACGGATGCTGTTAATGAGCGAATATAATCTTAATTCTTGTCACATGGATGACACCCCCACATGCAATTACTTGTTCCTATTATGCAGGGCAAGACCAAAACCTTGCTTGAGGGCAAACCACAGCCCGATGAGGTGCACCCAGGCTCTGGTGAAGAACCAGCCGCAGGACCAGAAGCTGCACCCTCTGCACCCTCTAGTCACATCCACTCACCGCCTCCCAGGGCTTTTCCTTCAAGAGATGTTTTCCCCAGGAGAGTGAATAGAAAGACGAGACCACACCACGCGCGTCGGTCGCATCCCTGCGCTGCAGGAGCCCCTTTCTGCTCCACTGCTCTCTAAACACAGCGGGACTCGGGCTGAGAGCGCCGACCTGGGTGCTGATAAACCTTTTCCCACTTGTAGAGCGCTCAATTAAACGCCCATAAATTACTGAGCTGGAGCTGATGAGGTTTTCACGAGAAGAGCTCTAGGCTCTGTCCTTTCCGGGAACACCGGTGGAAGGTGCGATCCTGCCCGTGCATCGAGCCGCTGAGCCTCCCTCAAAAGACCAATTCAGGTTTAGCAACCGTGAAAACCTTGTGATTCTCCCACCCCACCTTCCACGGTCTTGGGAAAAGGCAGTGTGACTTTTCAGACATCCCTAACTATTTATGGAAAATTCATTTCCTCCCAGTTAAAGGCGACTTTTGAAAAATTTTCATTTCCCATCAAGCTACAGCTCCTCCCCCCCCAGCCCCCCCACACCCCCAGACCCCAGGCCAGTAGCAGCTTTGATATCCACAAAGCTCAACAAGCCAAAACACACCCAGAGCCCTCAACCTCATCAAGCATCGCATTGAGAGCCGAGTCTGGGAGCATAGTGGATCGCCGGGCAGAGCAGCTCTGCCGGGGCTGGCCCCGGCCACAGCTGGCACCACGATCTCATGAAGGTCCGGAGCCCATCACGCTGATCGAGGTGCAAATATGCGAATTTCCGATGAAGACGAGTCCTACTTCATGTGGGCTAAGACGTGCTTTAAATAGCCTGCTTGGCCCGCTGCGTCCGAGGGGAACATCTCCTGGCAAATGTCACAAGCCTGAGCACCCTCAGAGGCGAGGCCAGCGCCTTGCCCCAGTGCCCCATCACCGTCCTCCAGCACCCAGCCCGGCGTCCAGGACGTCTGCAAGGAGCAACGGGGAAAAGCGGTCAGTGGGATCGGCAGAGGCAGCCTTTTCACAAGCCCCCAGCTGTTTCCAGCCCCCATCCCGGGGTCTGCCATGCTCACTGCTCTGTGCCTGCGGGAAGGCTGGGCTGAGGGTGCTGCAGGCAGGGAGCTCGAGTCCCCCCTCACCCCATCCTCGCCAAAATCCACCGGCAGATCCTGCCTCCATATGGCACCTGAGCATCCCCCGTTATCCCCCCACTTATCCCTCAGCAGCTACAACCACTATCCAAGCCAGAACATGAGAAAACTGCTTTTGTAAGAAGCAAATTGGAGTGCATTTGTAATTTCCTTTTTATGCCATTATCATTTAAGTGCTGATAAAGCACATTAGGGCTTTACCAGACAGACACTGCTTCCACTTCTTTCTTTCTCCTCCTTCTCAAAAAGAACCTAGCTTCTAAATATAGCCCAGGCTGAAAATCAATAGCTTTCCCCATGAATATGTAGCCACGGCAGCCGTGAAACAATTTTTAAGGGCCTCATTTGGGAGAGGGAATGAAAGGAAATGAGCTTGGCATTACGGGGACCCTCGCTGGTGGGGCCAGGGTTGGTGTCCCACCTGTTAGACGCATTCTGAAGGCTTACAAGGAGGACCGAGGGGCCAGAGTTCGGGATGTCTTTAGAAATCATCCCTTTGCGGGCATATAAATCCAAAAGAATAAAGGCAATATTTATGAGCTCGTTTAATTTGCAGATCCAAAGGAGTTCAATACCGGTTTTCCCCCCACCAAGGCTGATTCGACTGCTTCAAGGGTTCCTCAGAAAGGATGACGGGAGGGATTTCTCCCCAGGTGCATCAGGTGCTGCTTGGCAGCCAGACCCCAGGGGCTTTTATGTACCTCATTTCCCTGGGAACTGGAGAACTGGGTGCTTAGAGACTTTTCCAGAACATAACCCTAAACCTCTGCTTTGCCACAGAATCACTGTCACAGCAGGGCTGATGGAGAAGATGCTGAAGCTGGGCAGCTGCCATGACGCCAGGAAAGCCAGGCAAAAGTCATGGACAAAAACCCCTGCCAGCCTCACAATTTACCTTCATGGGTCCTCGGATCTCTACTGGGCCTTTAGCCTCCGCGGGCAGAGCACTTTCGCTGGGAGCATCTTCCATCCGAAGGGTTTCTGGTGCCTCGTAGAGGTCCAGAAGAGTCAGAAAGGAGTCCCCAGCGACTGGGTTTGGTGCCACAAATTCCTCTGGGCTGCAGCCAGCTCCCACGTCTTCCCTGGGGGCTGTCACAGTAGGAAGCATCCTACAGGTTTGCAGCCACGTGTCTACATCCACCTTCTCGCTCCTCTCTGCCCTGTTGCTGCCAAAAGCTATGGCAAGAGCTGCTCCTCCAGTTCCACCGCCAAAGACACTGGTGTTCGCCGTGCTTGGCGAGTGTTTGCCATCGAGGGCGGGCAGCATGCCAGCAGCGTGCAGCTGCGCCAGGGGCTGAGCAGAGCCCTCCGGGTCAGACCTGGAAGATGCCAGGGCCTCTGGGCATTTCTGGTGGCTCTCTGGTGGCCTTTCCTCTTCCTGCGTGACCATATCCTCCGTGCACTGGATTGGCAGCGACACGGGGATATCTGTAAACGAAAGCAAGCCAGAGCAGTCATGCCTGGGACTTTAACAACATTTGTGTTGTCCCTTCCCATTGCTTTGTTTTCCTTTTGCACTTGCAAAACAACCAGGCACTACCTCCTTGCTGGCAAAGCTCGCCTGTCCATTACTCAATTAAATACAAGGCTGGACCAGCAAAGAAAGAACATCTGAGGACAGCCGGAGAGGGCTGGGAGTCAGAGGAGCATTAGCCACCTTAGCAGACATTGAGACATTGCCGCATCCCCAAAAGCCGGGCTGATCCCAGTAATGGCTTTGGTTGAGGTCCTATTTGGAGATGTTTATTTGCGCCCCAGCCCCAGGAAGGACACACAGACAGCGGAGCTGCAGGGAAAGGAGGCAAGCACAGGGCTGGGAAGCCCAGGAGGCTGCTGGTTTCACAGCACGTGGCAGCCCTTTGCCCGAGCCAATCCCTCCTGACCACAGCAAACACCCTTTAAGGTTGGGAACAAGGGTGCAAAACCCTGCGGGAGTGATGGGACTGCTGGGGGGGGGGGGGGAGCGGTGACAGATGAGTACATGGACCACAGCCAGGGGACAGGGAGGGAGATTTCTTGGAAAACCAGACCGGCTGCTGGGGAGGGCGACAACATTTCCCCAGGGAAGTTTCTGGGCTGCAGATGCTCTGCCACCACCCCTGCTTCCCAAAACTGCTGTAGGCAATGGGTACCATCTGCCCCATGCTCCTTCCCCCCCTCCCCACGGACAAGATGTGTGAATAAGCAGCCACGTGCCCGCGGCGGTTTTACCATGACCCTGAGCAGACACACGCGCACGTTACTCTGGGTTTGATGGAGAAGGCAAAGCCAAAAAGCCGCAACAGCTAGCACAGGTTGCAGAGCACATTTCTGCCTCACTCCAGTTTCCCATTACCCCAGCTTTTCACAGCAAGCTTCTTGCCGGCACCAGTACAAAGCTTCAAATGACACCAGTCAGCCAAGATTTGCAGTTTCAGTGCACCCTCCCCGGCCTCGCTGCTTACCAAGGATGGGTCCCTTCCTGGCAGCCAGCTTCTGGAGGAGCTTGCCCTGCTTGGTGCACAGATCCTGCAACCTGGTGACCTCCTCACAGAGCTGGAGGAATATTTCTTCCATCTCCATCATGCCTGATCAGGAGAAAAGCAAGAGAAAATAACCGTCTGTGCATTGTGCAAAGGCAGCAAGGAGCCACCGAGGTTACCCGGAGCTGGTGGGATGGGGAGGACCAGGCTCGGTCGTGCTGCAGGATCCCTGGAGATCCCACGTGCTCATGCATGCAGGACTGCAAAGAAAGAAGCACTCCCAGTTCTCTTACAATTTACAAAGGAAAAAAAACTGAAAAGGGAAGTGATTCTTCCCAAGTCAGGGGATAACTGAACAGCCAGGCTGGGCTTTTCCACCTCTCAGCCCACAGCTGCCGCCAGCTCAGCTCCAAACAACCAAAAAGCCCCATTTATTGACAAATCTACCTGGAAAAAGCTGCATTTCCCATTCCCTTTATACCAATGGATCCAATTTTTTGTGCTGTGGCATGAGAGCAAACAAACTCCTGACAACAAGCCCTTACAGGAACGATGTCCAAGCGTGGGGGGCACAATTCCCCTTTCTGGAGATGCTCAGCCCCGAGCTGCCCCTTCTGCTCTCAGAAATACCCTGCAAATTAAAATCCAGCCCATGCCCACACGGTATGCGTTAACCAAATATTGTTACTATGAAATAAAATCTCTCTGCATTGTGTTCAACACATTTCTCCTTGCTTTAACAGCTGTATTGTGGATTAGACTTTCCAGTTTTACCATATTGCATCAATTATTACCAGTCTGAAAGATAATAAATAAAACCAAAGCCCCGTGCAAATCTGCAAGCCATCTGCAAAGTACATTTTAATTTGAAAGATTCGTGCAATCTCAATTAGCATAAATATGCAAATCGGCTTTGCTTCCTGTCATACTTTCCAGGTTCGCTGCTGCTCAGCACTGCAAATTTAAGCTCCGGCTCTGTAATTAGGGGCTCGGCTGATCGGTTTGATGGAGCCTTCTCTGACGCTCTGGGCGATGTGGATTCCCCAGTAGGGGCGAAGGGCAGAAATCCCAACCAGCCTGAAGGAAACGCACCCGGCGCCAGGAAAACTGCAGACAAAATGGTAAGGTCCGCGGCCAGCGCAGGGCATTTCGGTGCTCCTCACACCAGTCGAGCCACGACGGTAACGGCACTGTAGGTCGGGCTCTTTGGGTCTCACTGATTCTTAAAAACCCAGGCCAAACGCTTTGCACCCCCCCAAAGCAGCTAACTTCATAGCTGACATACCAAGTTAACGATTGAGAGGATCTATTTTGTCTGAGCGTTATATATAACTATGCTAATTAATTATTAAGAAGCCTTTGATTTAGAGCTGTCATTCCCAGGCAAGCCTCTATTGATTTTGTCAGATCCCTGCTGTTTTTTTCAGTAGTTAACTGCTTCTCCCTTCATTTCCCCCAAATTACTTTTGTGACACGAGGAGGATGGGGCACCAGGAGATTTTCATCTCCTGCGCCACCTGAAAAGCATTTCACAAACGGCAATTAAAAGAAGCAATCCGAGAAGACAAAAATCCGGGAGAACTCAGATACTTGGGGTTCACCAAGCGCCTCAGAGGGCAGGACCCGCGCTGAGCCACCTTCTCCCTCAGCGCCAGGGAACGGGGCTGGTTTAACGGGGCGAAAAGCCCGTGTCCCCCCCCATCCCGCCCGTGACACAGCCCGGCGTGGACCCCATGAAGCTAAAAAAGCTCCATTTTTCCGCAGAAGCACACTTACTGTGGCGGGGGGCCCTCCTTCCCGCGGCTGGGGGCACGCCGTGCGACATCAGGCTCGGCGAGTGGCAGCTGAAATAAAAAAGTTCAGCGGCAGCAAACGTCGGGG
Organism: Falco rusticolus; assembly: GCF_015220075.1. NCBI lineage: Eukaryota > Metazoa > Chordata > Aves > Falconiformes > Falconidae > Falco > Falco rusticolus. The sequence continues at coordinate 5,124,227 of NC_051205.1, read as the reverse complement.
CAGGGAGTTTCCCCCGCGGATTTTGTGTTAAGAGCGAAACTTCTGCGCGGTGGAGAGGCAGGAAACCAAGCGGCAGTGAACTGCAGGAGCTCGCTGTGCAAACCCGGGGTTTAAATTTAGCTCCTTAAAAGCGCAGCAGACGATGCTGAAGGCCGAGGGTGGCCTCATGGCGGGGGAACGTTGGCTCCTCTCTGCGCCGCGCTGGGTGAGGCAGGTGCCTTTTCTGTGACTTAGTTTCCCCCCACCTTTCTGTGCTTTAATGGGGGGGGGGCTGCTGGTTATTTATGTGTCTGCGGTGCCCCGGAGCCCTGCCCGACTTATCCCCTGTAAGGCAGCTAATATTCAAGCTAATATCCCAATAATCCAAATTAATACTCACTCTGCCTCAGCTCAAATCTCCCAAATCCTCCGTAAGGCACAGCAGCCAAAGCAAAGTCCTCAGCTGGGTGATTAAAACCTGCCCAGGGCTCATCCCCCTGGGATCCCAGAGAAGCCACTGGGGTTTTTTTCATCACCCTCCTGCTTCTCCGCCTTCTCGTGCATCTGCACTGCCGCCTTTCCTGGGGTGCACAGGAGATTTTGGGGCAGCTCATGCCCTTCATGGGCACGGGAATCCCTCGCCAGTGGGCTTGTACCTGTCACATCACCCCTGAAGGGGCTTTGAGCGGCTCTTTCACACCATTAATATCTCACCTGGATTTTCCGGGGAGTTCTGATGCTGCGTCGAGCAGCTGTTGATCCTCACGCCAAAGCTTCATGAAGATGCTACCATCTAGTGTCAAACACGGGGCTTGAGGACAAGGGAAACGGGGTGCTCGGAGCGGGGGGCTTTCCTTTGGGTTGCCACCCCCGTGCACACCAGGGGGGACCACGGCCCCGGCCCCCAGCGCGGGCTGGGGGTGCTGGCAGAGAGCAGCAGGCTGGTGTCATCGGCAGGTTGATGGGAAGAGACAGACTAATAAGGGATGACACAGAGGGATGGGAATAATTAGCCAGCTCCAAGTTGACGTGGCTATTTATAGCCACCGGTACGCTCACAACAAATATTACCAGCAATTATTGCAGCCTGGTAAAACCAACAGTAAATAAACTGCTGGCTGCAGGGGAGCACTGCCCCGGGCCAGGGAGCTCAGGGGCTCCGCGCTGCCCGCAGGGTAATTAATAAATAATAACAAATGTGGCACGAATTAAGGAAGAGGCACACGTAGGAAGGGCGTTCACACCCGGCCAGCACCTCTCTCGCTGCCACCTGACGTGCAGAATTAAACTCTACAACTCAGGATAGGTTCTAAAGCAGTTACGTTTAATTCACCGGCGGGCATCAGGGTGGATAATTCCAAAAGCACCTGCTGCCCCGACTCCTTCGTGCACGTGTGATTTAAAGTATACATTCATACATATTCAATAGATGCCCGAGAATAGGTTGGGTTAGGATAATTAGTCTACTGAGAAGTCATTTTCCTGTTTCCTCCCATTTGGGCTTGCTCATTGTCTCCTGGTGGTGGTCCGGGGGTCGTTGAGGATGAAGGCTTTGGAGTCTCCCTTGCTCTGAACTTTTCACCTTCACTCTCTTCGTGCAGACTCGGTTGTGTCTTGAGTTTCTTCCAAACCCTAAACGGGGACAGATCCAGTTTTCCCATCTCAAGGCACAGATGTTGGGTACCGGTGTTTACCGGCACACAGAGCATCCCAGATCCACCTCAATGAGATGGGGGCCCCAGGGCCGGGCCTCATCTGCAAAGTCACACTGTGAAACTCCTTTTTGTACACACAATGAGAATGTTAATTATTCTAAGGTTTCCATATCCTATTCATCTAGCTATATCTAAGCTTTCTATCACACCCGGCGCTTGGGCAGCATAGGACCTATAGCTCCTGGCAGCAGCCCCAATGCCGGGCCTTTACTGGTCCCCAGCACAACTGGGGTCCTGCCCCTATGGCCTCTATAGGTCCCTGTGGCTCCCAGCACCCCCCAGTACGTGGCCCCTATGGCCTCTATAGGTCCCTGCGGCTCCCAGCACCCCCAGTGCCAGGCCCCTTTAGCCCCTATGGCCTCTATAGGTCCCTGCGGCTCCCAGCACCCCCAGTGCCAGGCCCCTTTAGCCCCTATGGCCTCTATAGGTCCCTGCGGCTCCCAGCACCCCCAGTGCCAGGCCCCTTTACCCCCTATGGACTCTATAGGTCCCTGCGGCTCCCAGCACCCCCAGTGCCAGGCCCCTTTAGCCCCTATGGCCTCTATAGGTCCCTGTGGCTCCCAGCACCCCCAGTGCCAGGCCCCTGTGACCCTTGCGGTCCCTGTAGGCCCGTCACCCCCCGTGCCCCCGGCCCCTATAGCCCCTGTAGGACAGGGCAGCCCCCCGCCCACCCCACACGGCGCCGGCAGCCCCCCGGCCCCGCCGGCACCCCGGTGCCAGGCCGCCGCGGGCCCGGGGAGGCGCTGACGGGGCCGGCGGGCGGCGCTAGGACGGCCGCGTCGCTCCCCGGGCGGGCGGCGCTAGGACCGCGGCGGCGCCAGGCCCCTGCACCTGTACCCCGCGGCGGCGGCAGGTGGCGGCGGCCCCGCCCACGCCTCGCCCGCGCGCCAGCCCCGCCCCGCCCCGCCGGGACACCTGCGGCCCGCGCCGGCGGCCGGTGAGCGGGCGGGGGTCGGGGGGTCCGGGGGCGCTGAGTGCCGCTGGGGGGGCTGCCGGGTTGGTGCTGGGGGGCGCTGAGTGCCGCTGGGGGGGCTGCCGGGTTGGTGCTGGGGGGCGCTGAGTGCCGCTGGGGGGGGGCTGCCGGGTTGGTGCTGGGGGGCGCTGAGTGCCGCTGGGGGGGCTGCCGGGTTGGTGCTGGGGGGTGCTGAGTGCCGCTGGGGGGGGGGCTGCCGGGTTGGTGCTGGGGGGCGCTGAGTGCCGCTGGGGGGGGGGCTGCCGGGTTGGTGCTGGGGGGCGCTGAGTGCCGCTGGGGGGGCTGCCGGGTTGGTGCTGGGGGGTGCTGAGTGCCGCTGGGGGGGGGGCTGCCGGGTTGGTGCTGGGGGGCGCTGAGTGCCGCTGGGGGGGGGGCTGCCGGGTTGGTGCTGGGGGGCGCTGAGTGCCGCTGGGGGGGGGGGCTGCCGGGTTGGTGCTGGGGGGCGCTGAGTGCCGCTGGGGGGGCTGCCGGGTTGGTGCTGGGGGGCGCTGAGTGCCGCTGGGGGGGGGGGCTGCCGGGTTGGTGCTGGGGGGCGCTGAGTGCCGCTGGGGGGGGGGCTGCCGGGTTGGTGCTGGGGGGTGCTGAGTGCCGCGGGGGGGGGGGGGGGCTGCCGGGTTGGTGCTGGGGGGCGCTGAGTGCCGCTGGGGGGGGGGGCTGCCGGGTTGGTGCTGGGGGGCGCTGAGTGCCGCTGGGGGGGCTGCCGGGTTGGTGCTGGGGGGCGCTGAGTGCCGCTGGGGGGGGGGCTGCCGGGTTGGTGCTGGGGGGCGCTGAGTGCCGCTGGGGGGGGGGGGCTGCCGGGTTGGTGCTGGGGGGTGCTGAGTGCCGCTGGGGGGGGGGGGGGCTGCCGGGTTGGTGCTGGGGGGCGCTGAGTGCCGCTGGGGGGGGGGGGCTGCCGGGTTGGTGCTGGGGGGCGCTGAGTGCCGCTGGGGGGGCTGCCGGGTTGGTGCTGGGGGGCGCTGAGTGCCGCTGGGGGGGCTGCCGGGTGCTGCTGGGGGTCTGCCGGGTTGGTGCTGAGTGCTGCTGGCGGGGGGGTGCTGAGTCCTGCTGGGGGGGGGGTGCTGAGTGCTCTGAGTGCTGCTGGGGAGGGGAGGGTGCTGAGTGCTGCTGGGGGGGTGCTGTGGTGGTGCCACTGGGGTGCTGCCGAGAGGTGCTGGGGGGGCTGCCAGGTTGGTGCTGGGGGGGGGGGAAGCTGCAAGGGGGGAGCTACTGGGGGGTCCTGGGTGCTGCTGGAGGTGGAGGGGTGCTGCCACTGGGGTGCTGGGTATGCTGGGGGGGCTACTGGGTTGGTACTGGAGGGGCTGCAAGGCGGGGCTACAGGGGGCTGCCAGGGTGCTACTGGGGGGTGCTGAGTGCTGCTGAGGGGGGCTGCTGGAGGGGGCTGGGGAGCTGCCACAGGGGGGGTGCCGGGTGCTGCTAGGGGTGCTGTTAGGGGGGGGGGCTGCTGGGGGCTCCGGTACAGCTCCCGGTCCTGCTGCAGAGCCCGTGCACTGGGGGTGCTGTATGGACAGTTGCCCTGGGGGAAGCAGGGTCCGGGGGTCCTGCTGTGGACCCCCCCCGGCGGGGGAAGGGTCTGGGGGCCCGGGATGGACCCCCTTCAGGGAAGGGGACCCAGGACAGAGCCCCCCTGGGACAGCCCAGCACCCCCAGCAGGTTGTGAAGCTCCGTGCACCGTGGTGGGCAGGATCCAACCCCCTCTCACCCCCACTGGGGTGGGCAGAGCTGCCCCCCAGCCCACCTCTGGGGGTCCTGGCCCAGGACCCCAAGGGCTCACCCCAGCCGGGACGAGGACCCCCATCCCCTCGCACCCCGGAGCTGAGCTGCGATGCTCGGTGAGCGGCCGAATCCCACCGGCAGCGCCAGCCCTTTCCCGGCAGAGCCCGGCGGGGGCTGGGGGGGGGTCGCAGGCGGGGGCAGGATCCCACCCCACTTCCCGCTGCCACCTGTTCTCCATCCCGAACCGCTTCCCATGTCGCCGTCGTGGCCTCCGGCTCGCTGCCACGTGGAGCGCGCGGCCACGGTGCCCTGTTTGCTCGCAGCGACGTGTCAGTCTTGGTTTGCTTTGATTTTATTTATTTCCGCCCCCCCCTCCCCCCCCCAGCATCTCTCAGCTTCCATCTCTCCCCACAATTCCTCCCTCCCGCCCTGCGGAGGATGCTCTGGCTGCCGCCAAATTTCCACCAAACCCCTTTTTCCCCCCTTTTCCCAACCCGATGGGCTCCACCAGCTCGTTTTGCCGTCGGTTTTCCCGGGTGCTGGACCAGCCCCATCCCGACCTGGGATTTCTGTCGGGAAACCCGGGGCTTTGCGGGGCTGGAGCGGGCAGCACGCCGGAGCTCAGCCCAAATCCCACCCCAGCGCTTTTTTCTTGGGATTTGAGGGGGTTTTATTTGTTTTTGGGGGGAAGGTATTGAGGAGGAGGCTGGGGGTTGGAGCCCTCTGGGGAGCTGCGGTGCCGCTGTTGTGCGCAAACCTGCGCCCAGGTGCCACCCTGGGGTTTATTAGCATCGTGTCACTAACGAGCGAGCGTGCTTCGTTAGCGCGGTGACAGCAGCAGCGGCTGTGGGAGAGGGGCGGCGGGGTGAAAAGGGCTTTTTCCTCCCCAAAACAGGTTATCTTCGCCACTCGCCTCCTCGCGGGGCAGCGGCTTGCACCATGCGGCGAAAGCATCGGGGCGCGGGGGCAGGAGTGGGACGGGAGCATCTTTGTGGAGAGGCGAGCAGAAATTGTGGTGGAGGATTATTATTTCCCCCCCCCCCCCTCAATTCTGCTTCCCTGCGCCCCCCCTGCCCCATGGAGCCTTCGGTGCCCGGTCCTGCCCCGCCGCGGGCGCCCTTGGCAGTGAAGCGTGGTCCGGCCACCGGCTTTGATCCCTGCGGCGCTGAGCGCGGTGACCCCAGGGGTGGCCTCGTCCCTCCTCCACCAGCCCGAGCTCCCTCGCCCTTGAAGTTGCTGGCAGGTGCCCTCCGCCGCTCAGGGGCCGTGCCATTTCCAAGGCGATAAAAAGAAAAGGGGAGAGAAAAAAAAAAAAAAAAAAAGGAGGAGGGGGGACACCCCGAAGAGGAGGAGGAGATGCCGGTGAATGGCTCCCGCAGAGCTTGGCCATGCTCCGGCGGCAGCGGCTCACAAAGAGCAGCCGCGGGAGGTTGGCGGTGGGAAAACCGGGGCAGTCGCGGTGCTGTGGCCACATCCCGGCGGAGCCTTGGTGGCCAACGCTGAGCTCCCGGTGGCCACCGGCCAGGGCACCGGGCACCGACCCTTCTGCTCAAACCCAGCCAGAAGCAAAGCGCCACGGGGTCCTGCGCCTGGTTTCCTTCCCGGCGATGCTGCAGGCAGGGAAAACACCCGGGGAAAGGCTTTTCCCATGTGGCCAAAAATACTCTGGCAAATGTTACCGGCTTTATTTCGGCTCCGTTGCGCTGCTCCCGGTGCATGTGGGGACGTTGTGGGGTTGGGGACACTGTGGCAGCTGGCTCTGTCGCAGGAGAAGCTGCTGGGGATGTCCCATGGTTCTGGTGGCCGAGTCCAGCACGTCTTGCGGCGTTTTTCAAACTTCACTTTCTTTCCTGGCGTTTTATTTTTAGCATGGATTTACAGGCTGAAAGGGCTGTGGGGGAAGTGGATTTTCCAGGTCTTGCTTGCCCCCTTGCAGGGAGTGAACTTAATATATAATTAATATTCTATTAATATGAAGAGGATGGACCTGAAGCACATCCAGTCTGGGAATTAACTTGTGGGTGTTTCTCCTCCCCAGGTTAGCGGAATGGAGCAGAACATCATGAAGCACCACGAGACCCCACATCTCTGAAGCGCCTATCCAGCAGGGAGGACCCTCTGGAAGCCACACGGGGGAAAAAAAAAAAAAAAAAAAAAAATAATGAGGCTTTTCCGGAGACGCTACAGCCCCTTGAAGGTGGCTTTGGCAGGTGCCATCTTCGTCATCTTCCTCTTCATCCTGCAGAAGGACGTGGGGAACAAGGACCCGAGTGAGGAGCCCTGGCTGAAGAACATCGTCCAGGGGAAGGACCAGGTCCTTGACCTGATGCTTGGGGCGGTCAACAACATCCGCGACTCGATGCCAAAGCTGCAGATCGGGGCTCCGGAGCGGCAGGAGGAACTGCTGCCCAGTGCTCGCGCCTGCCTGCCCGGCGTCTACACGGCGGCGGAGCTGCGGCCGCTGATGGAGAGACCCCCCCAAGACCCCGCCAGCCCCGGCGCCGACGGCAAAGCCTTCAAGAAGGATCAGTGGACACCGGAGGAGACAAAGGAGAAGGAGCGAGGTTACGAGAAGCATTGCTTCAACGCCTTCGCCAGCGACCGCATCTCCCTCCAGCGAGCGCTGGGACCCGACAGCCGCCCCCCGGAGTAAGACCCCCGCGGGTCCCCCTCGGCGGGGCAAGGGGAGCCCGGGGATCGAATGGAGGGAGAGCTGAAAAAAATACATCTATTTCTTATTTTTTCCCCTCCGTTTTGTCCCCTTGGGGTTGGTTTTTAATGGCAACGGGCAAAAGCCAGCAGCAGTCCTTTGTGTCCCCGGGTCCCTGCTCGCGGCTGGGTGGCTCTGGCATCTCCCCCCCCCCCCCCCCCCTCTTTTATTTCAGCTGGCTGCAGTAATCGGACTTTTTCTTTTCTTAGCCGAGTGGAACAGCCCCAGACCCCGCTGGGGGGGGGGGGGGGGCGAAGGGAGTGGCGTAAACTTGAGAGAGATTTCCTTGCCTGTCCCCAGCCGTGGGCTGCTGGATTAAAGCACGGACCTCCCCAACCCCTGCCTGCTTGGGGAGGATTTTGGGGTGGGGGAAAAAAAGGCTTGAATAGGAGGGAGAAACCCAGCCCTGGCATGGAAACCAGCCCCCCCTTCCCCCTCCCCTGTGCTGGCAGGCGATTATCCGTGCTTAGCAGGTGTAGCGGTGACAATACGGGGGGACACCGGGGCTGGGCGGGCGGCAGGAATGTGATTCACTCCGCCGGTAGCGGGGGGAGAGGGAGAAATCAGTTGAAATCAAAGTGGTGACGAGCTGAGCGCCACAGGAGCCGCTCTCCTGCCATGGGGTATGAGTGGTGTTTAATTTCTTTCGTGCCCTTCCTTCCCCATCTTGCTTAGAGCGCTGCTTTTCTCTCCCCGAGGTGCATCGACCAGAAATTCAAGCGGTGCCCCCCCCTGCCCACCACCAGCGTCGTCATTGTCTTCCATAACGAAGCTTGGTCAACGCTGCTGCGGACGGTGTACAGTGTCCTGCACACCTCGCCGGCCCTCCTGCTCAGGGAGGTCATCCTGGTGGATGATGCCAGCACGGATGGTGGGTGGGACCCCAGGGGGGATGCGGGGACCAGGAAGGATGCGGGGACTGGAGGGATGCCAAGCATCTTTCCATCCTTGGGAGCCGTGGCTCTGAGCCACTCGGAGGACAAGTGGCTGGCGCTGTCTCTCTGAGCAGCCCAGGAGGCATCTGACTCCTCTTCATGGTTTTTGCACCCACCCGGGAGCATCCTCAGGGATTTTCCCATCTCCAGTGCCACTGTTAACCCGGCCCTGGAGAAAAACCGGGCGCTCCTCCCGCATCCTGCAAATACCTGGTCCACCAGCCAGTTGGCCTGCCAGGCTGCAATCCTCATTAGCTACGCCCAGAGCAAATTAACGATGTGGTTCATCATCAGGGCACTGGAGAGGAGCAAACTTTGCCCTCGCTCCGGAGATAAACGCTCCCTCCCTGCCCAGCACCCACCCAGGCTCCCAGGGAGGTGAAGCCTCAGGGTGACGCAGGGCTCGGTCGCCCTTGAGCTTGGTTGGGGGTGGGGGGGTGGGCGTGGGTTGGACTTGGGGTCCCTCTGAGCACCCCAGCTCTCACTCAGCCGTTCCCAGCTTTTGGCTTGGCATTGGCCAAACCAGGAGAGGAACCAGGTTTCCTTTGGAGACACCTTGTCTGCTGTCCCTTCGCTTGGTGACAGCTTGGTCCAGGTGACACTTTGGCCACAGGGCACGGGACCTCCTCGCCCCGTCACCCCCCTAATCCCTCTCCAGCGGGGGATTAGGTGGAGCCGGTGTCCAGCTCCTTTGCAAAATTCACTTTCTTTCCCCAAAACCAGCCTGGGATTTGGGGAGAGGAGGCTCTGCCTGTGCCTGGGGCTCACGGCGCCTCTGAGGGGCAGGGATGCGCGGGGGGCGGCAGGGTGGGATGCAGGGACTGGCATCTCCCCGTCTGACGGAGCCGGTTGCTGTCCCCCCACCCACCCACCCCCCCAGACTACCTGAAGGACGAGCTGGATCGCTACGTGCAGCAGCTCCAGATCGTGCGAGTCGTGCGGCAGGAGGAGCGCAAAGGGCTGATCACGGCACGGCTGCTGGGGGCCAGCGTGGCCAGTGGGGAGGTCCTGACCTTCCTGGATGCCCACTGTGAGTCCCCACCACCTCCTGGGGGTCCCCAGGGAGCTGGGGCGGGGGGGCTGAACTTGTCCCCGCTCCGTGGCTGACCCTTCCCTGTGTCCCAGGCGAGTGTTTCCACGGCTGGCTGGAGCCCCTCTTATCCCGCATCGCTGAAGAGCCCACGGCCGTGGTGAGCCCCGACATCGCCACCATCGATCTCAACACCTTCGAGTTCTCCAAGCCGGTCCAGAACGGGAAACAGCACAGCCGGGGCAACTTCGACTGGAGCCTGACGTTCGGCTGGGAGGTCGTCCCACCCCGGGAGAGGCAGCGGAGGAAGGATGAGACCTTTCCCATCAAGTAAGCCCTCGCAGCAGCAGGATATCTATCCGCTTCGGAGCTGGTGTGATGGTAGCAAAGGTGGGATGAGCCCTGGGAATGCCGTGTCCGGACCCAGAGGCTGGAATTGGAGCCAGCTGAGGTGTGTGACTGCTGCGGGGTGCTTGGCTGGGGGGACAGCCAGGGGTGGCAAAGAGCTGGGTGCCCTGTGCCGGGAGGCTGCCCCTTCCTCCAGTTGGTTTTGCTCGCTTTTCCTACAAGTTGGTGTTTTCCCTGTTGGTTTTGGTGCCTCTGGGTAGGTGATGCCATCTCTTCCCACCAGAGCTTCCCCCGTGGGATGCTTGGCTTGAGGGATCTCAGGTGGTTTGTGCCCAGGAGAGGCTGCTTGGGCACGGTTGGAGCCGTGGGGCTGGCAGAGGAGAAACCTGCCCTGGGGTTTGGCAAACGTAAAGGACCTTCTACAAAAACGCCTTTAAACTGCCCCCAGCCATCTTGCCACTCAGGCACAGTCTCTCATTAAGGGTTTAATCACTCTCTTCTATCTTCTTGCTCTTGGATGCCCAGCTACCTGGGCACAAAGTGGACGCTTGTGCTGGCACAGCAGCAAGAATGTCACCTGCAGCTCAGACTGCACCAAACCCCCGATTTTTATCCCCTTATTTTGCATATGGAGAAACCCTGAACGTTTTTTCCTGCTGCCCATCTCTCTCGGTGCCCCGCGATGAGCTGGGTGCTCCCACCGGGAGATACCGGACACCCTGCCTGGTCCCTGTCCCCCAGCCGGGCGGCAGGGCTGGCTTTGTGCAGAGGTCAGCCGGGAGACGTCCCCGTCCCCAGAAAGGTCCTTTTGACCATCAGCCAGTGGTTTGGCTCCTGGCAGCGGCTCGTCTCCGCTCGGCAGGAGTGCAGCAGCTCAGTGAATCCTTTTTTTTTTTTTTTTTTTTTTTTCCTGAATAAAAGCAAGGTTCTGTTCCAGCCTCTTCTAAAGATCAGATGGAAAAGATTAGAGAAGCCGGAGGAGTGAATGGGGCGCCGGCCGCTGCGCTCTAATCTCCCCCCTTCTCCCCAGCGATAGGTTTGCAGTAACAATATCCCCCTTTTGCTCGGAGCCGGTGGTGAGGCCCCGCGGTGTCACACTGCCACCGCCCCCCCGTCCCCCCCATCAGCCCAGTGCAGCCCCTCCACCAAAGCCACCGCACCTGGGGCACAGCTGGCTGGGGCAGGGAGGTGGGGGGGACGCTGCTTGCACCCACCATGAGGGCTGTCGTGTCCCCCAGACTCAGACTTCTGCCCTTCTGGGTTTATTTTAGCGGTGCCTTGCCCCCCTTCTCCCTCCCCTGTAGGTCCCCCACCTTTGCCGGTGGCCTCTTCGCCATCTCCAGGTCCTACTTCGAGCACATCGGCTCCTACGATGACCAGATGGAGATCTGGGGGGGCGAGAACGTGGAAATGTCCTTCAGGGTAAGGATGGCTCAGTGCCACCTTCTAGGGGTGTCTTCAGGGATGCTCAGTCTTGGGGGGGGGGAAAGGGAGGGGCACGGGGGGTTGCCTCCCCCCCCTCCCCCCCTTACGTCTCAGACGTTGCCTCCCTGTAGGTCTGGCAGTGCGGGGGGCAAGTCGAGATCATCCCTTGCTCCGTGGTGGGGCACGTCTTTCGCTCCAAGAGCCCCCACACCTTCCCCAAGGGCACGCAGGTCATCTCCAGGAACCAGGTCCGCCTGGCTGAGGTCTGGATGGACGACTACAAGGAGATCTTCTACAGGAGAAACCAGCAAGCCGCGCAGATGGCCCGAGAGGTACCGGCTGCGCCGGTGGGCTTCTCCCAGGGCAAGGGGCGGGGGGGCTCATCCTGCTGGGAGCTCAGGCTTGTGCAGAGCGAGGAGGTGGGCTCAGCCTGGAGGTGGGAAAGCTAATGCAGGTGGGAAGATGCAGCCAAAAAGCATGTTTTTCCTATTATTTTTTCTATTTGGTCAGTGTTTTCTAGTAGAAAACCATCAATTAGAAAAAAAAGATTTAATTTTTGCAGCACCGTGATGTGCTGTGCTGTCCCAGGTCTCTCAGTGAGTGGTGGGAGCCTGGGGGTACCTGCCAGGGGCCGGGGTGTCTGGCAAGACCCCAGCGCCAGTCTCGGTCCTGAGGGTGCCGTGATGGACGGTGGCAAAGCCAGAGGACCCCTCGGCTCTGAGCCCCGGCTCGGTTCTTTTGTTTTTTCCTTGCTGGCTTTGGAGGTTAGTTTAATTTTCTCACGTGACTTTGTCGATAGAAGACGTATGGTGACATTACAGACCGGCGCAAGCTGAGGGAGCGGCTCCACTGCAAGAACTTCACCTGGTACCTCCAAACCATCTACCCGGAGATGTTCGTCCCTGACCTGACCCCAACGTTTTACGGAGCAGTAAGTACAGGGTGCCCGGAGCATCCTGCTGGGCTCAGTCCTTGGCTAGACATAGCAATGGCAGGCAAGTCCCCAAAAAGTTGGATTTGGGGGGGGTTTACATCTAAACCAGCGCTCTGGAGGTTTCCGTGTCTGTCACCACGTCCATCACTGGTGGCGGGGCCGGTTCGGGCTCTGGCTGATGGTGAAAGAGCTGGAATCCGGCAGAGCTGGTTTGGGGCGAGGGACCGTGGCGTTGGGTTAAATTGGGTGAAAGAGCTGACCTGAGCTGGGGACAGGTGGGATGCGGAGGAGCGGCTCATCCCCGAGGATGGAGCTGCCAAGAAAAAGCCCATTTCCCCCAACCCAGGTGTTGGGGTCTGAGCCCACCCCCCTCAGCCGGGGCGGTGTGAAAGCAGCCGTCGCCGCGGTGGCGGCCAGGGCGAGGGCTGGGTGCCAGCTCCCTCTGGGTTTTAATTCACTTTGTTTCCTGAAACCTCGTCCTGGGCAGCTCCTTCCCTTTGGCTCGGTGGCTCCGAGGCGTTGGGGTGGGCGTTCCTGGCGTCCTGGAAAGGACGAGGGACCCGGACGTGGCACCTGGTGCTGACGTTGTGTTTACACAGCGATAATCCAGTGCCCCACGAACTCCAAACCCAAGGCAGGTCCCTACCCCGGGACCTCGCAGCCCGGCTCACCCCCCTGCTCCCGGGGCTGGTGTTTTTCTCCCCGTCCCACTCCCCTGCAGATAAAAAATGAGGGCACCAAAAGCTGCTTGGACGTCGGCGAGAACAACCACGGTGGGAAACCGCTCATCATGTACCCCTGCCATGGGCTGGGGGGCAACCAGGTGGGCACACATCAGCCCCCAGCAGTTCCCCTTCCTGCAGTCCCCCTGTTTATCTCCTGGGGGTTGCTTTCTGGGGGTGCAGTGTGACGTCCCCTCTCTGCTCTTGCACGCACACCCTCCCCCCCAGTATTTTGAATACACGAGCCAGCGGGAGCTGCGGCACAACATCGGGAAGGAGCTGTGCCTGCGGGTGGGCTCGGGCTCGGCCGAGCTGGGCGACTGCCAGTACAGAGGGAAGCCCGGCCGGGTGCCAGCCAGCGAGGAGTGGGACCTGGCACAGGTGAGGAGGGGCTTCCCCACCCCGGGAATCGCCCCAGGAGGTGGTGGCATCATCCCCCCCCTGCTCCTTGTGATGATGCTTCTCTGCTGCTTCCCCTCTGTTCCATCCTTTCTACGTCCCACTGGCATCGCTGAGCTGATGCCGTCTATTTTTTTGGCAGGACCGGCTGATTAAAAACCCGGCCTCCGGCACGTGCTTGACGGCACGAGGGAAGCACCCGGCGATGGTCCCCTGCGACTTGGGAGACCCCCACCAGCTCTGGTCCTTCACCTAGGCAGGGAGCAGAGCGGCCCGTGCCCCTGGCTGGCCCCAACCACGCTCAGGAAGCCAGAATCCAAAAAAAACTTCTTTTTTTTTATTTAAGAAGCAAAAGCCTTAAATATGCTGCATTTCACGGTTGCCTTGAACTCAGTCCCGTGCCTTTGGAGCCAGGGAGCTGATCTTGGCCAGCAGTACACCACGGAGCCCGAGCCACGGCAGCCATCCGGGATGCCTGAGGATGCTCGGCAGCCGTTCGGGATGCCCGAGGATGCTCCTCGGTACCCAGCTCCTGCTCATCCTTCCTTTCCCCAGCTCTGGCCAGAGACTCTTAAATTCATATCGGGCATTTAAAAACGCACCCGTGCCACCCCGCGTGTGGAAGCCAGGTGGGAAACTCCTGCCCGTGAGGAGGAGGATGGTGACTGGCCCTGTGGCTCAGCCCATAGAAGGGTGGACTGTGGTTTGTGGTGGCCCCGTGCAGCCGAAGGACCCCCCCCTCCCCAGTACCACCGGAGGCTGCAGGGTCCGACCTTCACCCCCCATGGCACTGCAGGCGTCGGGACCGCTGCTGGCAGGAGGGGAGGAGCTGGGCTGTCTGCCTTGGGTATCAGGCTTGATTTGGGGTGGGGGAGTTAGATTATTTTTTATTATTATTATACGATGATGATTCCTGGGTGCGATTCTGCTTGCCCTCACGCTGACCCGGAGGAGGGTTTTTCCCCCCCGACAGCACAGCTCGAGCGCACCGTGGCATCCTCCTGGAGCGGCTCTTGCCAGCGCCGGGGGGGGGCCAGAGCTCCTCTCCCCCTGGTTTTCCTCAAGCCCAACAACTATAGCTGCCACTGTCGTGGCCGTTTCATTTCTCGTGGAGGGGGAAAAAAACCTCCTGGAAGTGGCATGTGGGTGGGAGAACCTGTCTGTGGATACACGACCTCAAATAAAGAGATGATTTATTTTACAGACATCTCATCTCCAGCTTCCTCCGAGCTCCCACCATCGTCTGGTTTAATTTCCCTCCCTCTTCTTGCCCTGGCAAGTCCCTTTTGCAGCCCGAAAAGGGGTTTAAAGCCACGCAGTGAGGTGTCACGTTTTGGGGGGGGCTGAAACTGGGGTTGGATTGTCCCTGTGCCTGGGTGGAGGCTTCACTGCTGTCCCTCGCTGTGTTCCCTCCTGTGCTGATAAATACGTGATTATTTGGGGACCATTTTCCCCATGAAATCTTATGTTTTTCTTAGAGATAAAAGCAGAAATGCAGCAGGTGTAGGTTTTCTTTCCTTTTTTTTTTCCATGTGAACTGATAATCACCGCTGCTGCAAATGCTGTTTTCCAGCAGCTGCTCTATCTGTGGAGTGAAAACCTCGGTGCTGCGGGTTTGCCCCTCCATCCCAGAACAGCCTCACTTGCTTTTTAACGGGGGGGGGGGAGGGGGGAAAACTTTTGGCCAGAAATCAGGTTTTTTCTTACAAACCATGTTGGTATTTCATTGAACCTCAAAATAATGTCCTGTGGGGGTTGTGGCTGGTCCCTTGGCTGTGCTGGGTGGGTTTTTTTGGAGGGGGTGGGGGTCTTGCCCTGCATTTTCCTCTCATTCTCCAGCCCGGTGGCAATGCAGTCACCGTTGGTGTGTCAGAAAAACCTCTTGGGAGGCATCCCACAGGTAAGAGCAACGCAAAAGCTGCAGCTGGGGCATCTGTGGGGCTGGAGGCTGGGAGAAACCCAGCGGCGTTGCCAGAGATGCGCGGAAGAGGAGGATGTGAGAGCTGCATCCTCTGCCCGGGGATTTGCGCTGCCTGCCCGAAGCCGAGGGGACCTTGGGCTGCACCCAGGGTTCTGCAGCCCTGACCTTCGTGGCCATGTATGTTTTGGAAGAGGGACCAAGGCAGCTCGGTGCCACCTGGGTTTCTTCCCGTCCCGCCTCCGTCCCCTTTAAAGCCGCCAGCGGTGCAGCCCCCGCCACAGACCGAGCTCCGCCACGGTCCACGATGATGCTGCAGCTCGTGCTCCTCGCCGCCCTCGCCCTCTGCGGTGCGTCCTCTGCGGGAAGCCCTCAGCCTCGTTAGCTGGTGGCAACCCCCCTGGTTGCAACTCACCCCCCCCCCCCAATCCTCTGTCCCGCAGGACGCTGCTCCGAGCAGGACCTCGATGGGGTGCAGCGGGTGGTTGGTGGGACCGAGGCGCGCTCCCATGCCTGGCCCTCCCAGGTGGGTCCTTCCTGGGGTCACCCAGTAAATCCCGGGGGGTCTCACCCTGCCAGGACCATGTGGTAGGACCCCCCTCCCCCCGCCATGTCTTACACCCCCTCCCCTCCCCAGATTTCCCTCCAGTATTACTCCAGTGGCAGTTGGCGTCACACCTGCGGTGGGTCCCTCATCCGGAAGAACTGGGTGATGACGGCAGCCCACTGTGTGGATCGGTGAGCAGGCGTGGGCCCCCCACCTTCCTCTCCTGGAAAAGCCATTTTCCACCAAAAACCTTTCCAAGGAGAAATCTGGGCTGCCCCAGCACAGGGAGCAGCAGTCCTTGAAGGTCCCTGCTGGTCCCCCATCAAGGGGTTACATGGACCATCCCTGGGAGCATCTTCTTGCATCAATCATTTTGATATTAACTCCCTCTTGAAATAATCGTAATTCGGGGCCTGATCCTGTGGTTTTTTGTCTTGCCGGCAGTAACTTGAACTTCCGTGTTGTGGCTGGCGAGCACAACCTCTACTCAAATGATGGCAAAGAGCAGGTCTTCAGCGTGAGCAAGATCATCATTCATCCCTACTGGAACAGCAACAACGTTGCTGGGGGGTAACGTGTGTGGGGAGGGGGATTTGAGGGGAGGGGGAGCATCACTGGGAAGGGGGGGGGTCCCTGTAACACCCTTTCCCTCCTCTCACCAGCTACGACATCGCCTTGATCCGCCTGGCCAGCTCTGCCACCCTGAACAGCTACGTGCAGCTGGCGGCCCTGCCCCGGGAGGGCTCCATCCTGCCCAACAAATACCCCTGCTACATCACGGGCTGGGGTCTCACCCGCAGTGAGTGCTGGCAGGGCGCCGTGGACCCTCAGTCCCCCAAAACTGTGGGAGAAGGGGGGACCTGAACAATATTTTTAAGCCCTTCGAGGTCCCAGGAGGCATCATGCAGGGCTTTGCTCAGGGCATGGCATCCGGGGGGGGGGGTGCTGGGGGTGTGGGGGTACCAGAGGGTGGGGGGATCTGATGCGTGACAAGGGGCTCAGTGGTGGCTGTGGGCTCGGCTGTGGCACGGGGGGGTTGTCACACCTCGCAGGGTATTGATGGGCGCTCGTTGGGTGCAGCCAACGGGCAACTCTCCAGCGTCCTGATGCAGGCGCCCCTGCCCGTGGTGGACCACCAGATCTGCTCCAGCCCATCCTACTGGGGCTCCACAGTCAAGACCACCATGGTCTGCGCCGGCGGTGACGGCGTCCGCTCCGGCTGCCAGGTACGGCTGCGGCATCCCGCTTCTCCCCACCATCCCACCAGCGTTCCCATCCCACCGGCGTTCCCATCCCTCCCATCTCACTGGGGTTCCTTGGTCCGGCAGGGTGACTCGGGCGGTCCCCTCCACTGCGCGGTGAACGGGCAGTACCAGGTCCATGGCGTCACCAGCTTCGTCTCTAGCCTGGGCTGCAACGTCAAGAACAAACCCACCGTCTTCACCCGCGTGTCTGCCTACATCTCCTGGATGACCAACGTAAGGCGTCGGCAGGGCGCGGGCCCGGGGGGCTGAGACCGGACGTGATCGTTGCACCGATGGGCCGGCTCTGGCCCCCTGGCTCAGCCATTTCCGTCCTTCCCCTCGCAGGTGATGGCCCAGAACTGAGGCAGGAGAAGAACCTGATCCCCAGCCCAAGCGATGAACATCCTCTTCCCCCACCTTTTGGACTTTGGGGGTTTACAAAAATAATTTTATTAGCTGGGGCCAATAAAATCATTTCCTCTCTCCAGCGCACTGGTGGGTGCTTTGCCCAGCAGCCCGGCAATCCCTTCTCTCCCAACCCTCAGCATCCTTTTCCCCTTCCATCTTCCAGAGCATCCCTTGGGCCGCGTCCCTCCTCTTCCTCACACCTTAGGAAACTGCCACAAGGAAAAGCTTTCAGGGCAGCCGGAAATTCCTTAGGATAACGGAAAAGGGGGAAAATGCTGCAAATCCTCTTCACGGGCAGCAGCGCAGCTCCTTGGGGATGCAGCGGGGATCCAGGATGGCACGGGGGGATCTAGTTGGGATTTTTTTCCCTGCCATTCACTCCGTTTCTCTTCCAAAACCAACGGGGGATGTGGGACGGGGCGGCTGTTACTGTCTTGCCCCATGGCCGCATCCTGGAGCACCGGCCATGCCACTCCCCCGCCCAGCACCGGCACCAAATCCCGGCACCAAACCCAAACTTTGCACCCCAAACCCAAACCCCCATGGAAGAACCATGAGGACGCGGTTTCTCGTCACCCCCTTGGCCCACCCGTGCCGCTGGGCGCAGGGGGGAGCCTTTGGGGGGGCAGGGCGCGGTGGGGGTGCCCGGGTGCTCAGCGGATGCCGGCAGCTGCCTCGCCTCGAACTTCCTCCACCGAAAACATCAAACCGCAGCGTGCGGCCGCGAGCGGAGCCAGGCTGCAGCTATGGCAGAGGGCAGGGGCGGTGGAGCCGGGCTCTTCGCCAAGCAGGTCCAGAAACACTTCAGCCGGGCGCAGGAGAAGGTAGGGGCGATGCCCAGCCCCCCCTCCCCCCAATCCTTGATTTTTATTTTATTCCCTCCTTTTTCCCTGCTGCAGGGCTGAGGGGGTGGCACAGCAAGCACTGCTGGGCACCCTGGGTGCTCGTGGGGTGTTAATTTGGGCACGTCGGGGTCGATGTCCCCATCGCTCCAAGGTGCTGGGGTTGACGTGGCCCCCAAGGCCCCACGGTGTTTTGGTGGCCGCTGGATTCTCTAAAAATGGGCTTTTTCCACCCAAAACGCCTTCCGGAGGTGCTGGGGGGCCGGTGGGCTGCTGGCCCGGGGTCCCCAGGGCTGGCGGAAGGTGACAGTCCCCAGTGGGACCCGGCATGGGGACAGGCCCGGGGACGCCAGCGTTGCTGCACAGGAAGCGAGGGGGAAGGGCTGCGGAAGTGGGCAGAAACGGGGCAATTTTGGCAGTTTTGGGGTGGCTCCGGGGCATCCCTTTGCCCTGTAAAGCCAGCGGTGGCTCCCATTTTGGGGGCCGTGCAAAGCCCCCCCCACCCCGCCAAACCCACGGGCCCTTGGGTTTCCTGGCTGAGGCTCGGTGCTAATTTGGGCTCCGGCATGGCCGTATCAGCCCGGGCCAGGCCCCCGCCGCTTCCCGGGGGTTCACGCTCTTCCTGGACACCCCAAAGCTCCATCGGACACAGCCCTGGCCTCGCCGTGCTCCTGCCGGGGGGCACGGGAGCTGCCTTCAGCCTCAGCCCATCCTCATCCTCAGCAGCAGCAGCACCAGCACCAGGGCTCCCCCTGCCCCCACAGCCCCCCACCTGGGTGCTTCGGGGTGCACAGGCTGCACCTGTGGTTCCGTAGGGTGCCGTGATGGGTCAGCACCCAAAAAGTCACCGTTTTCCACTAAAAAAATAAAAGCAGCCAGGGAGGCATCAAATTTTTGCATTCCCCATCCAAACCCCTGCTGGCCCCTTGGTGCCCCCCCCGCGAGGGGCTCGGTGGGGGTCAGCCCTGCTCCCCACCCAGGGTAGCGCCCGGGGGGCAGCGCCGAGCCCAGGGCCAGTGGCTGGTCCCACGGCTCCATCTCTCTCCATCCCAGGTTTTGCAAAAATTGGGGAAAACAGTGGAAACCAAAGACGAGCAGTTTGAGCAAAGCGCCTACAACTTCCAGCTGCAGCAGGTTGCAGGGGGGCGCGGGGAAGGGGGGGCACAGGGACACCCCCACCCCATCCCCTGGCCCCGCTGCCCCCCGGGGTACCTCCGTCCCTGGTGGGCTCCCGGGAACGGCCTCGAGCCCCCGGCCCTCACCGCAGTGCTTTGCAGAACGAAGGAAACAAACTCTACAAGGAGCTGAAGGGTTTCCTGGGTGCCGTGAGAGGTATGGAGCCGGGGGGCGCGGGGGGCTGCCGGGGCAGGTGGCTGCAGCCCGGTCTGCCTACCAGTGTTAATGAATAGTAGTTAATAAATAATAGAGACCAGATAATCGATGGTAGAGATTAAAGGATTGATGGTAAAGATTAAAGAATTGATGGTAAAGGATAGACGATCAATGGTAAAGATTAAATAGTCGACGGTAAAGGACAGACAATCGACGGTAAAGATTAAATAGTCGATAGTAAAGAATAGACAATCGATGGTAAAGATTAAATAGTCGACGGTAAAGATTAAATAGTCGACGGTAAAGATTAAATAATCGATGGTAAAGGACAGACAATCGACGATAAAGAATAAATAGTGGTAAAGAACAGACGATCGACGGTAAAGAATAATCAATGGTAAATAATGATACATAATAAAAGATGATAATAAATAATTAAAATTATTTAATGATAAATAATGCAATGTAGTAATAAATAAACAATTCTCTTTCTGCGTGCGCTGGCCACGCCGCAGTGATGCACGAGAGCTCCCGGAAAGTGGCCGAAACGCTGCAGGAGATTTACAGCCCCGCCTGGGACGGCCACGAGGAGCTGAAAGCCATCGCAGCTGTGAGCCCCCAGCGCCCCCCCTGTCCCCACGGGTCCCCTTTGAGCCTGGGGGGGGGGCGGTGAGCCCAGCGGGGGGGTCCCTGGGGATGCAGCCCAGCACGTACAGCCGGAGGGGCGGCGGGGGGACACACACCCAGGCGTTCCATCCTTGTCCCCCCCGTTTTCCACCCCGCAGAGCAATGACCTCCTGTGGGATGACTACGAGGCGAAGCTGGCCGACCAAGCCTTGCGCCTGATGGAGAACTACCTGGCCCAGTTTGGGGACTTTAAGGTACCCACTGGGGGATGGGAGGGACGTGATGGGGCTGGGGGGCTGGGTTCTGGCTCACCACCCCCCCCAGGAGCGCATCGCCAAGCGGGGCCGTAAGCTGGTGGACTACGACAGCGCCCGGCACCACCTGGAAGCTCTGCAAAGCGCCAAGAAGAAGGACGAGGCGAAAATTGCCAAGGTCCAGCTTCTCACGGGACCCCTGCCCGGGGCAGCCCCCCCCGGCCCTGGCGGCAAAGCCATGGCCCCCCCTTCCCTCCCCGCAGGCCGAGGAGGAGTTTAACAAAGCCCAGGCGGTGTTCGAAGACCTGAACAGGGACCTGCGGGAGGAGCTGCCGGTTCTGTATGGCAGGTACTGGGGGCGTCACGGGGGCTGGGGGTGTCACGGGGGCTGGGGGCGTCACAGGGGCTGGGGGGCATCGTGGGGCTGGGGGGCGTCATGGGGGCTGGGGGGTGTCACAGGGTCTGGGGGTCATCGCGGGGATGGGGGGGCGTCATGGGGGCTGGGGGCATCGTGGGGCTGGGGAGTGTCACAGGGTCTGGGGGTCATCGCGGGGCCAGGGGTCATTGCGGGGCTGGGGGCGTCACAGGGTCTGGGGGGCATCACGGGGGCTGGGGGGCATTGCAAGGCTGGTGCCACAGGGGCTGGAGGGTGCCATGGGGGCTGGGGGGCATCGTGGGGCTGGGGGACATCACGGTCCCCACACCCAGTCACTGAGTGGGGTGCCACGAAGGCTGGGGGACGTCACGGGGCTGGGAGGTGCTATGGGGGCTGAGGGACATCGTGGGGCTGGGGGACATCACGGTCCCCACACCCGGTCACTGAGCCCTGGGCCTTGGGCTGGGCGCGGGTGCCAGCGGGTGGGTGCCCCTCCCCCCCCGGCGGGGAAGAAGTGGGGGTTTCCCCCAAAAGGCCACTGCGGGGAGGGGGGGCTGGTGGTCCCCAGGGACACTGGCCACGCGGCTGTGACAGCTGGGAGGCGGCAGCACCATCACCACAGTGGAGTGGCCCTGGGGACAAATGTCCAGGGCCACCTTGTCCCCCCGCCAAGGGGTCATTCGCCATCCCCATGCCCAGGGGACCCCGAGGGTGGGTGCTCACCGGCGGGGTGCTCAGCACCCCCAAGCCCCCCCCAGCCCCGCCCCTGTGTTCCCCCCCCAGCCGCATTGCCTGCTACGTGACCATCTTCCAGAACATCTCCAACCTCCGTGACGTCTTCTACAAGGAGATGAGCAAGGTGGGGGGGGCCAGGCAGCACCCCACAACACCCCTCCCCTCCCCCCCCCACCTCGCAGCCATCGCTGGGTGCCCCCCGCCAACGCCCCCCATCCACCTCCAAGCGTCGCTGCTGATTTAATAATTGAGAGCAGCTCAGGGATGTTTGGGGTGCTGGTGGGTGATGGTGGGACTGGGGAGGCCCCTCTGGTGGCACTGGGGGGGCCTTCTGACCCGTTTCTCCCCCCATGTCCCCCCTCGCAGCTCAACCGTGACCTCTACGAGGTGATGAGCACACTGGACAAGCAGCACTCCAGCAAGGTCTTCATCGTCAAAGGTGTCCCCAGGTAATGGGTGGGGGGCCGTGGGGGGCTTCCAGTGGCCAAATTGTCCCCCCCAGACCCCCAGACCTACAGATGGGCAAGCGCCGCCCGCCGCTGGGCTGAGGGTGCTTTGGTGGTGCTGAGTTAATTAACCGGGGCTGTTTGCTGATGGTGCTGGCTGGGGGAGCGTCACCGGAGCTGGGGCCACCACCATGTGTCCCCAAGGGTGATGCCTGTGGGGGGCTTAACCCCCGCTGTCCCCCCCCGTACAGCAATCGGCGGTCGCTGGTCATCTCCTCGCCGGTGAGCCCCCCGCCCGTGTTCCCCTGCCCGGGGAGGGCACTGGCCCGGGAGCCTGCGGTGGAAGCAGAGGAGGCGATGGCAGAGTCCCCTGCGGCGGGTGACGGTGCCACCGATGCCATCTCCAATGGGGAGCCGGGGGTCACCGTCCCTGGCCCACCCCCCGCTTCACCCGCCAGCGGTGGGTCCCTATCGGAGACGGCGTCGATCTCCAGCGAGGACCCCCCAGAGCCCGACCCCAGCCCCGAAGCACCGTCCCACGAGCCGGGGACACCGGTGACATCCGCGGGGCCACATGCCAAGTCCCCCACGGGCACCGAGAGCCGGGGTGCGGGGCCGGCGGGGGCTGCCAGCGGGGCGCCTGGGGGGGCAGAGGCCATCGCCACCTCCCTGGCGTCGCTGATTTTATCCAAGGCCATTGCCCAGGCTGCCGGCACCGCGCCACCGGAGCCGGGAAGAGCTGAGGTGGGGGCGAGCGAAGCCCCGGCCACCGTGGGGGACCCCCATCAGCCAGATGGCACGGCCACCGACGGCGGGGGGCAGGCACAGCCGGGGGGGTCACCACCCCCAGCCCCGGTCAGCCCCGGTGATGTCCCCGGTCCAGCAGCGGTGTGCCTGGAGCCGTGCCCACGCGGCAGTGCCACCGATGGGGACAGCGACTCCGAGGGCAGCGAGGGCAGCGTGGAGGTGATGGACATCGAGCCGCAGGTGGCCAAAGCACAGGTGAGAAAGTTCTGGGGCCAGGGGGCAGGGGGAGATGCCATGGTGGGGGCCGCATCCCTGCCCCGGGATGTTAAGGGGGTGCCCAGCTTGTTGGGGGGCACCTGGTGGGGCTGGGGGGGCATCACCCCTTGGATAAATCCAGCCCAGTGCACCGCTCCCCTGCTGGCAGATAGGGCTGGATCTGGCCCCCGGCACGGGGTGGGGGTGGGTGTCCCCCCTGGGGTCCCCAGCCGAGGCGGATGCAGCAGCACCGCGGGGACCCCCTGCGCCCCCCCAGCCAGACTCAGTCCTCCATGGGTCCCATTGAATGGAACCACACGGTCTCCATCCCCCCCGGCTCAGCACCACCTCTGTGTGCCTCCCAGGAACAAGGCTGCCAGGGGACGCCGGAGCAGGACGTGAGCCAGGACACCCCCCCAGCACCAACCTCCCCCCAAGACCCCCTCGAGACCCTCACCCCACTGTGAGCGGGCACCCAGCGGTGCCACCAGATCCCCTTTGTGTAACCGTCCCGCACATCCCACCCCCCGTCCTGTTGGAAATAAAGGCTGAGAGAGCAGCGAGAGGGGGGCGACGGTGCTGGCGGGGGGCAAAGCTCCATCCTGCAAG
Organism: Falco rusticolus; assembly: GCF_015220075.1. NCBI lineage: Eukaryota > Metazoa > Chordata > Aves > Falconiformes > Falconidae > Falco > Falco rusticolus. Next base: position 5,101,004 of record NC_051205.1, on the reverse strand, counting down.
AGCCCCCCGGCTGGGGGGGCTGCGGGGGGCGCAGTGGGGTCCTCACCCATGGGTGGCTCCCGCCAGGGGTGGGAGGGACTTGTCCCGTTCTCCTTCTCCCCACGCACCCAGCGCCGCCGTGACTCAGGGCGAAGGTGTCAAGCCGGTTTCTCCAGCTCCCAGAAAATGCACTGCCATGCGGAAAAAAAAAAAAAAAAAAAAAACCAACAAAAAAACCCCAAACAAACCCCAATTTTACCCCCACGCCACGCTGCAAAATTCCCTTATATCAAAGCAAAAGCCTGTCGCCGTGCTGGTGCCCGGTGCTGGGCTGGCTTCACACAAGCCGGTGGGATCCCGGGGGAGGGATCCCGGGGAAGGAATTCCTGGATTTTTATCGCCGTTGCAGCCGGACTGGAAAGGTGAGGCAGGAAAAAGGCAACGCCTTCGCCTGGGCGAGACTGGGAGCCGCACATGGTGCCGGCACCGTGAGCCCCGGCACGGCGGGCGCAGGTAGGAGCTGGGGGGACACACAGACACACACAGGGCTCTTGGGGACCCCCGGAAAATCCGCCCTTTCCCGGGAGGTCGGCGGGGGGGGCGGGGGTTGGGCTGCGTGGGATTTGCACCCAGAGGTAACGGAGTTGTGCGGTGGGAGATGCCCAAGCGCGGCGGGTTTCGGGGAGAAGCCGGAATGCGGGTCCTCAGCCGGGTGTTTCCCAGCTGGGTTCCAGGTGGGTGGGAAGGGAAAAGTCCGGATCGTCCTGCAGCGAGAGGCAGAAGGAGGAAAATCCATCGGGAAAGCTGAGCAGGGGGCAGGGGAGAGCAAACGCTCCGGGGGGACCTGGGGTGACGGAGGAGAAATGGGGACGAGCAGGCGGCAGGGCCGGTTTGCTCAACCCATCCTCCATCCCCTGGGAATGGGCACAGGAACTGGGATTGGGACTGGGACTGGGACTGGGGGGCCATGAAGGCACCGCCGAGCATCCCCAGCAGCCGCCTGCGCCCCGGGGGGCGGGGAGGGCTCCGTGTGGGAACAGCTCTTGAGCGACTTGGCCTGGGAGCAGGAATGAGGAAGATGATGGGGGGGTGGTTTTTTCACAACCCCTGCGTCACTTTAAAAAACACATGGTGATCCGGATGGATCCCGCGCACTGGGGAAGTGACTCACCCCCTGCCAGCCCCCCAGCGCAGCCGCTGGATGCCCGGAGGCTCGGAGCTCGGCTGGATCCCGGCCCACCAAGGTAACCCTGGCCCTGCGGAATATCCCGTAGTTTTCCACGGCGTGGGGCACGGGGCAAATTCCCTGTTGGTTTTGGTGAGTTGCCTCCCATGATGGAGAAGCAGCGAGGGGGTACCCGGCTGGAGCATCCAGGGGTACCCGGCTGGAGCATCCGGGGGTACCCAGCTGGAGCATCCGAGGGTACACGGGTGGAGCATCCAGGGGTACCTGGCTGGAGCATCCGGGGGTACCCAGCTGGAGCATCCAAGGGTACACGGGTGGAGCATCCAGGGGTACCTGGCTGGAGCATCCGGGGGTACCCAGCTGGAGCATCCGAGGGTACACGGGTGGAGCATCCAGGGGTACCTGGCTGGAGCATCCGGGGGTACACAGCTGGAGCATCCAGGGGTACCCAGGCAGAGCATCCGGGGTTACCCAGGCGGAGCATCCAAGGGTACGTGGGTGGAGCATCCAGGGGTACGCGGCCGGAGCATCCGGGGGTACCTGGCCAGAGCATCCCTCCCCGGGATGCAACGTGCCAAGCTTTGCTTCCGCGGTCACCGGCGTTTGGATGCTGAATCAAGTCTTTAAATTGAAAATTTGGTTTAAACCTTTGCTGAGTCCCAGGATCGTGCAGGCGCTGTGGGCACAGCACGAGTTTGTATTTCCCACCAGCGATGCCCAACGCTTCCCGAGGCTCCCGGTGGCACCACTCCCTTCCCACCGAGCGGCACCTTTTCCTCTTTCCTCTTCAATCCCAGTTTTGAGGGGTTGGGGCCTTTTCACCCGTTTTTTGCTTTGAAGCTGCCTGGGGGGGGGATGGGTCCGCTCAGCTCCTGCCACACGTGTCACCCCCCCTCCCTCCCCCTGACACCCGGCATTGCTGCCCAGTGGGCATCACGGCAGAGCTGGGTTTGGGGCAAAAAAAGGGTTTAATGCAAAGCTGGATTTGAACGAAAAACTGGGTTTAATGCAGGGCTGGGTTTAAAGCAAAAATCATGTTTAAAGTAAAAATCATGTTTAATGCAAAGCTGGGTTTGAAGCAAAACTCACGTTTAAAGCAGAGCTGGGTTTAAAGCAAAAACTGTTTAAAGCAAAGCTGGGTTTGAAAGAAAACTGAGTTTAAAGCAAAAATCATGTTTAAAGCAAACCCGTGTTTAATGCAAAGCTGGGTTTGAAGCAAAACCCGTGTTTAAACTGGGTTTTGAAGCAAAAACTGTTTAATGCAAAGCTGGGCTTGAAGCAAAACCCATGTTTAAAGCAAAAATCATGTTTAAAGCAAAGCTGGGTTTGAAGCAAGAACTGTTTAATGCAAAGCTGGGTTTAAAGCAAAACCATGTTTAATGCAAAAGTGGGTTTAAAGCAAAAACCGGGTTTAAAGCAAACCCATGTTTAATGCAAAGCTGTGTTAATGCAAAGCCGGGTTTAACGAGCTGGCAGCTCGTGCCAGTTGCTGTGTGGACAGGGCCAGCGATTCGGGGTGCCGGTGGGTGGGGAGGGGTCCCCCCTCTGTCCCTGCCGCTGGGAAGGGGGGAAACTGTTTTCTCAACATCCCACCTCTCCACGAGCGTTCGCACTCCAGTCTCGCTGCAAAGCCAACCCCACTGCGGTCGGGGAGGTTTTGAGTCCTGGGGGCACCGGGGGGCCACCGGGGCAGGGCCAGACCCCCCGAAATTCATCCTGGTGCCAAAATCTGGGAGGTCACGTCGGGGTTAGCATCCCCCAGCCTGGTGAGATGCATCCCGGCTGCGCGGCACGGCTCCCAGCTCCGCGGTGCTGGCCCACTGCCATGCTCCCGCGGGTCATTTCCCACATTTATTTTTAAAATTTTTTTTTCTTTCTTTTTTTTTTTTTTCCTCCTGACATCTAGCGGCACCACGTCCCCGCTGAGGCGCTGAGTCACTCGTGCCGGAGCCATTGCAGAGCGCGGTTTTTTGGGGGGTTCCCGGGGTTGCCCACCCCCCTCGGGCTGCTTTTTTCCAGGGAAAACGAGAAAACGTGACAGCAGCGGCGGCATCAACGGCAGCGGCGGCATCACCCTCAGGATGCTGCCGGGAGCATCCACGCGGATTCACGGGCAGTTGGAAGCTCTGGAAGTTTGAGTGACCTGCAACCTCCCCATCAGCCCCAATAAAATCTCCGCTTTAATTAGCGCCACAGCTCTGCTTTAATTAGCTGGCGGCTGCACCCTTCGGGGGGTTGCGGGGGAATTTATCACTTTGATTCTTTTTTTTTTTTTTTTTTTTTGGTAGTTCGGAAGGAGCCCAGAGCTTCGCCTGCAGGAAGCCGATGCGATGGAGGCTCAGCACCCTCGGAGCGCAGGTGAGCGCAGCACCGTGACCCTCGGCGAGCCCTCGCCTGTGGCCACCGTGTGCCCCGGCTGGGCTCAAACCGGGCTCAGAGCCGGCTCAGCACCAGCCTCACCTTCTCCACTCTCCCTGTTTGCTGAAGAGGAGCTGACAACCCCCGCCCTGAAGAAGGCTCACACCCCACCGCTCCACGAGGACGCCAACACAGCACTCATCGCAGGTAGGGGCTCCCCGGGCCACATCCAGCCCCGGCACCGCGCGGCGGCTCAGTACCGGCTAAACCCGGCTCCTCTCCCCGGCAGTTGTCATCACGCTGGTGTTCCTCACCCTGCTGACGGTGCTGGTGGTGATCATCGTCTACCTGTACAGAAACAAAGGCAGCTACCTCACCTACGAGCAGCCGGTGGCGGAGCCCGACGTGGCGCTGCCGATGGAGGATGCTCCAGCCAAGGAGAAAGAAGAATATTTCATCTGAGCCGCCGGCTCCAGCACCCACCTCTCAGGTCCCAGTCGCTCAATTCCTTGGAGTTGGGGATCTACAAGCTGCTTTTTCCCCCCATTTTGTTTTTTTTTCCTTAATTTATTAAGCCAACCATCAAAAGAAAAATCAACAGGTGTGTGTCGGAGCTTTGCGGAGCTGGGGCAAGGAGTGCGGCAGAGCCGGCACAGCCACGCTCTGGCTGCCCCCATCCCCCACCTCCTCCCTTCGGTGCTTCCTAATACAGACCCGTGACCAAACGCTCCAAGAGTCGCTCATGTTTTCCCTTCCCTTATCTCACACCACAATGAAGTTATTCCGCTGATGATTTAGGGGTGGGTTAATTAGCCTCCAACTTACCTACGCTAAGGTTAAGCACACACGTAGCGCAGCCCGATGGATTGTGCGACTCGGAGCCCCATGGCACCCTACGGATGTGGGGATGCTCATCCCTGCCCCGAGAGGCATTGTGAGATGAGGCGCGGAGCAGGTTTGCTTCACCCGGCAGGCAGGGACACCGGCTTTCCTCCGCTTTTGCTCCGCACAAAGATGAGGCGAGGAGCAGCTCGACGTCCCCCCTCGAGGGGCAGCTCTTCCTTGAAACCAAACCCAGAGGGGAAAAAAGAAACAGCCCAAACAGGAGGAAGTTCATAAAATAGCAGCAAAGAGGAAATAAGTGAAGAAACCCGAAGGCTTGCGGTGGGCGGGAGCCAAGGGGTTTTATTTGAGGTCTGATGCAAACCTGCTACTTCGTTCAAATTTTCAAAATAGTCTTTATTCTACCTTTTTTTTTTTTTTTAGTATAAAAAAATCCACAAGTTAAGTGCACCACAGTGTATACAGAGAGAGACGTAATGCTGAACGTTTTCATAACAGTCAGTCGGATGGTTAAACACAACATATACAAGACACAGATTTAGATTAAACTGAAACCTCGAGATAAAATATATTTGAATCTGATATTTTTTCGTCAGAAAACAGAAACAAAACAAAACCCAAAACATTGAGGATCCCTGAAATATTCTTCTTAACCCTACGAAGACTTCATTATACCCAAGTCATTTCTGAAGTACGTGTCCGGAAAACCCACGACCCAAGCTAATTTGTGTGTTGATTGACAGTTGTTACACACCCTCGGGCAGATGGTGACCAGCCCCTCTGAACAACAGCCTGAAGGAGTTTTGGTGTCAAGACACCAGGTTGAGTTTCAAAAAAAAAAAAAAAAAAAAAAAAAAGAAAAAAAGACATTTGTTTATTAAGCGTCATTCTAAAAGCCTAGTTAGCATCGAATGAAAGGTTCAAAGATGAGTTGCATTGTGTTTCTGGCACCAAAGCCTGGCTTTGATTAGATCTAATGTGCAAAGAAATCCAAGATTACTTGGAGTGTATAAAAAAAAATCCCATGATACACGCCAGCCGCATAACTTCCCAGAGGGAAACGGGGGTGACCGTGAGCACGGGGTGCTCCCAGGGATGCGCTCTCCCGAGGTCAGGACGAAGGAAGCGCGGCGGTGCCCTCCCAAGTTTTGCCTCGCTTTTCCAGCCAGCACCTTTGCTTTTGGGGAGGGGGAAACCTGGGGGGTCACGGCTCTGGGGCCAGCGGTACCGGCATGGCACCGGCCCCGCTCCCTCGCCTTCCCCACAGCGGTGTTACTCCGGTGAAACGAAGAGGCAGGACTGCCGAGCTCACGTTCACACTGTGAATTAATTAATCCCCCCCCATTTAAACAGCGGCGCCGCTACCGTCACCAGCGTCCCTTGGCTCGTTTTCGGGTGCCTGCAGGGTCGGGCACCAGCCCGGGGAGACCCCTCACCGCTGCGTGTCTCATCCGCGACGTCGGGTTAATATGGACTAAAGCAGTTACATCGTGAGAAGTGCTGACAGTATGTGATGTCTTTCCTTACACAAATGGAGCCCCCCCCCTCTCCCCCCTTCCCCTGCCTTCTTCACCAGATAGTGTAGCCGCCGTCTGAGCCTCCCAGGAAGAAGTTGCCCTTCCGTTGCGTCACCAGGACGTTGGCTCCCTGCATGACGGCCAGCTGGGCGGCGTTGGGGGGGCAGCCGGGTGGGGGGGGCTGCAAAACAGAGAAGGGGGAGGCGGGAGGACAGCTGAGCCCAGTGCCACGGCAGGAGCTGACACGCCGCCGCTGCGGGCTGCTGGGACCCCAAAACCTCCCCATCCGCGTCCCCATCGCTCGCTGCCGGGACCCCAAAACCTCCCCATCCGCGTCCCCATCGCTCGCTGCCGGGACCCCAAAACCTCCCCATCCGCGTCCCCATCGCTCGCTGCCAGGACCCCAAAACCTCCCCATCCGCATCCCCATCGCTCGTTGCCGGGACCCCAAAACCTCCCCATCCGCATCCCCATCGCTCGCTGCCGGGACCCCAAAACCTCCCCATCGCTCACTGCTGGGACCCCAAACCCCCCCATCCGTGTGTCCCCGTCACTTGACAGGGTGACGGAGCCCCGGAGCCGATGTGAGACGCTCAGCCATGTGCTGCCCTCTCGCCTCGGAGAGCTCCTGCGGGGCTTTTTGCCTGCGCAGAGGAGCCCGTGGGCTGTAGAACAAGAACTTCACGTGGCCAGGAGCGACGGGGGGAAAGTCCAGGGAAGCAGGAACCTCCCGCACAGGGAGAGGCCAGCTCAGTGTTTGGGGGCAGGGAAAATCAGGTGCCTCCCTCCGACGCACGTTATACCATGACCCCCAAGCCAAACTGGGGCTAGTACTGGCCACAGAAGGGTTTTGCTGTGCGTCAGAACCGCTGGAGAACCACAGGTTGGCCAGAGATGGAAAGCAGGAGCCCACCCTTCTCCCCGATGAGGGATGGGGTAAGAAACACGTTTTTTCTCAGAAAATAAAAGGACATTTCTCCCCGGCTACCGCCTGCAACCCTCCAACGCCGAAGCACGCGGGGTTTGGGGGGTACGTTGGTACTTACTGGGATGCTGGGTGTTCCGCCAGCCCCAAACCTCGCCCCAGCATCAAAGCCACCTTCCACAAGGACCGTTGAACCAGGAGGGTACATGGGTCCCACGGGGTAATACGCCATCGGGACCGAGGAGCCGATGGGACCCACGGCCACGGACTGGGCCACGGGCAGGAAGACAGAAGCGCCCGGGTACGCCGCAGACATGGTGGGCACAGTGGCAGCCCCCAGCGGCACGAAGCTGGGGCGGTAAAGCTGGTGGGGTAAAAAAAAAAAAGACAAAAATAAAATAAAAGCCATGCAAGGAACCTGAGCGACTTGTTCTTTGCGCTCAGCATCACTGTCCCATCCACTGTCACCCTCCTCCTTGCACGAGGGTCATTTTTGCCCACTGGCTGCACGAAGCCATCTAAGAGATAATTATCCGTATTATTTGTAGCTAGAGATGAGCGAAATTTATTGTCTCAACGCCAGGCGTGGCTCCGAAGGTTCGGCACCGGATAGTTCCCATCTCCCACCAGGATGCTGGGTGCCCACCGCTGATACACGCGGTGAGCGAGTCCCCCGGGCAACAAGAAGAAAAAAGAAGTTACGGAGCGATGACTTGGTTTTTTGTAATTTAGGAGGGGGTCTCAGAAGGAAAGAAAGCTTTTGGAGGAGCATCCCACCTCGGAGTAAGCCGGAGGGGCGTCCGTGTAGGGCGGCGGCTGCGGGAGCGGCACGGTCTGGGGGTACACCGGGGGGGTGGCAGGCGGCTGTACCGGGAAGGACGGCGGCGTGGGGTATTGTCCTGCGGGAAGGAGGAAAGTTCAGCCCGAAGCCGCCGACCAGTCAGTTTTGATTATTCTTAAGTCTTTGGAAAGTCCCGTTTGTTAATTATCATGGCAGCCGCCCATGGGTGTCCCCTACCCTGCTCCCTCCCCCATCCTGGGGTACCCCCCACCCCTGGAGTACCCCCTTCCAGGGAAACCCCCCTCTGCTGCCAGGATGCAGCCCATTAAGCCACGGCAGCCCCCCCTGGGTGCCCCCCCCCATCCTGGACCTTTCAGGGGGTCTCAACCCCCTCAGCTGCACCCCACACACACACGTTGTCCCCTGGGGGGTCCCCCTGACCCAGCTGCCCCCCTCCCCCCCCCGTTACAAAGGTGTCTCACTCACTCCAACCTCCCCCCACCCCCCGAGCCCCCTCATGGCACCCGAGAGACCCCCCCGCGGGGTAGGGGCTCCCCACAGCCCCCCCATTGCATCACCCGGGGGGGGGGGGGGGGGGCCCTTCCATTACGTCACCCAGGGGGTCTCCTGCACCTTGCCTTCTGACGTCACCTGGGGGATCCCCTACGTCAGCAGGGGGGTCTCTCCCATCGCAGCGCCCTCCCCCAACTAACGGGGTCCCCCTTACGTCCTCTGGGGGATCCTACGTCAGCAGTGGGGGCGGGGGTGTCTCCCCATCTCAGCGCCCCCCCCCATCTAACGGGGTCCCCCTTACGTCACCCGCAGGATCCCCCACGTCAGCGGGGAGGGGGAGGGGGGGGTGTCTGTCCCCCACCTCGCCCCCCCGCACGGCGTGGGGACCCCTCACCTGACGCGCGGGGGTCCCGCCCCTCCCCCCGCCCGGCACTCCCAGGGTTAAAGGCCTGGCCGAGGCGCGCGGCTCCATGGCGACCCGCGCTCCCGCCCCCCCGCCCCGCTCCCATTGGCCGCCCGGCCCCGCGCGGTCACGCGCTGCGGCGCCGCCCTTAAAGGCGCCGCGTCCCGGGGCCAGGGGGTCTGGGGGGGGGGGGGGGGGCGGGGAGGGGGGCGGTGTTGGCTGTCGGTTGCAGCCGGGGGGACGCGGGGGGGACGCGCCCCCGGCCTTGCCTTTGCCGTTCATGGCGGCGGCGCTGGCTCCGGCGGCGGCGGCTCCCGCTCTGCCCGCGCCCCGCGCGCTTCCTGCTCGGTGTCACCGCGGCGCTGCGGGGGGGGGGGGGGGGGGGGGGGGGGGGGCGGGGGGGCCGCTGGGCGGGGCCGAGGGGAGGGGGGCAGGAAGCGGCAGCCGCGCGCAGGCTGCGTCCTGACGTCATCACGCCCTGGGGGCGGGGCTGCGCGCTCTTAAAGGGGCCGTGCGAGGGGAAGGGGTGGCGCTTGGGGGGGGTGGGGGCTCAGGTAGATCTTGGGGTAGGGCTGGAGTAGGGGCGTGGGAGGTGGGTCTCAGGCGGGGGGGTGCAGGTGGCCCCTAGAGCTGAGGTGGTGGGGGTCTGAAGGCCTGGGTGGGACCTTTAGGTAGGCCTCAGGGTGAAGGAGGGGCCCTAAGCAGGGTCTGGGGGGATCTAATTTGGAGTGGGGGTCCCCAGGCAGGAGTGGGGAGCAGGCAGGGCTGTGGGGTGATGGGGGGCCCTAAGTGGGGCTGGGGGGGTGGGGGTGGCAGGTGGCCCCTAGAGCTGAGGTGGTGGGGGTCTGAAGGCCTGGGTGGGACCTTTAGGTAGGCCTCAGGGTGAAGGAGGGGCCCTAAGCAGGGTCTGGGGGGGTCTAGAGTGGAGGGGGGGTCCCCAGGCAGGAGTGGGGAGCAGGCAGGGCTGTGGGGTGATGGGGGGCCCAAAGCAGGGCCTTGGGGGCGGGGAATGACAGGTGGGGATGGGGGGTAGGTGGTCCCTAGAGCTGAAGTGGGGGGGCCTCAAGCAAGGCCTGGGTGGGACCTTTAGGTAGGCCTCAGTGTGAAGGAGGGGCCCTAAGCAGGGCCTGGGGGGGGGTCTAGAGTGGAGGGGGGGTCCCCAGGCAGGAGTGGGGAGCAGGCAGGGCTGTGGGGTGATGGGGGGCACTAAGTGGGGCTGGGGGGGTGGGGGTGGCAGGTGGCTCCTAGAGCTGAGGTGGTGGGGGTCTGAAGGCCTGCGTGGGACCTTTAGGTAGGTCTCAGGGTAAAGTGGGGGCTCTAAGCAGGGTCTGGGGGGTAGGGGGGTGGGTAGTCAGGGCCTGCACTAGTGGGGAGGCCCCAGGGGTGAGGGGAGCCTTAAGCGGTACCTCGGGGGGGGGGGTGGTGTCTCTGGGTAGGGCCCAGTGCAGTGGGGGGACCCCCAGGGGTGAGGGGGCCTCTAAGTGGGCTCCCACTGGGACCCCCGCTGCTCTCCCCAGCCCTAAAGTAGCGGCTAGACCTGAGGGGGGGCCTGGGCAGGGCTCGGGGGGTGCCCATGCAGGCATCAGCATTGGGGGGGGGACCATAAGCAGGGTCCAGGGGGAGGGGGGTGCCACCCATCCACCCCACAGGTGAGGTGGGGGGCCCCCAGCGTGGGCTAGGGGCAACGTGGGGTGCCCCAGCCCCCAGCAGGACCCAGCCCAGCTGGGTTTCCTTTCCAGGGCCTGGGCCAGCACTGGGCAAACTGGTGGGCAGGGCAGCCCCCCCGGCTCTTCCCCTGCTTCCTCCCGACAGCACCCAGCGAAAGAAGCTGCCTCTGAGCTCGTGAATAAAAGATCAGTGGAAATGGTTGGTAACCTCCAAATATTGTTAAGCTTAATTAAGCCTTAAGGACTGTGTGAGGCATCAGCAGGCGGAGCGGCTCGTTAGCACGGTGGCTGCGCCAACAGTTGGTGACTGCAGCTTGAGCTCCGGGTGATGTTGGTTATTCTAAACCGTGTCTTTGCGGTGGTTGGTAAAGCCCCAAGTCCTTCCCAGGGTCTTCCACAGGACCCCGTTTTCTGCCTCCCTGCAGCAGGGAGCCCCTGGAGACCCTCCTTTTGGGGGGCAGCATCCCACAGTGGGACCGGTTGCCTTCAGTGGGGTCTCCCCCAACATGGGGTGCGTAAGGAACCAATTCCTTTGGGAAGTGACCGTGGTTTCCCCTTTCCATTAAGTGTGGCCAAAACACAGCGAAGAAGCTGAAGATGCTGGCAGGTGCCTGCATTTCTCGGGGTTGTTCTCCCCCTTCCCACCCCCCCACCCCCAGTTTCCCTTCATCCAGCAGCACAGGAGAGATTGAGGGAAATAAAACCTCCTCTTTGATTCAAGTGCTTTTTTGCCTCGTATTTATACAAATATTAGGCAAGTCTGTGTTTGCAAGAGCAGGTGCTCCCCACTCTTACACCAGCCCTGTTCAACAAAGCTGGGGTGTCTACGGCTGCTTAAAAACATTGTGGGGTTCAAGGAGGAGCGTGAGGCTTCTCCTGACAGTCTTAAATGAATTTGGGGTGAGTTACGGGGCCTTAAATACTGTTATAAAAATCTGTTGCAGGTGTCACCTGCTGCAGCTCTATCTGCTGGCAGAAGGTGCAGTTGGAGGTCCGGAGCTGTGCCTAAAGGTATGATGCAGTCCGGTGGTTCTATCCGTAAAGTCATGTTTAAAAAAAATAATGTATATGTATGGCACTGAAAAGAGCACAATAAAGGTTCCCCCTTACAACGTAAAACCCCCCTCCCCCCTTTTTTTTTGTGCATGTGATTTTGATAAACTTTCTGGCTGCATTTTGGCCAGAGTTTGAGGGTACAACTCTTTCAAGCTCATTTTCAGGCATCTCAATCAACAGTATCATTGTTCTCTTCCCTATTTAAGTGAACTTCTCATGAATAATGTACCGGCTGCCTGATGAATATGCACGTTGGCTGGTGTGCCTGGGAGGGCTTCATCAATAATTCATGCCTAGAAAATGTTCTTCACCTTGCTGCACAGGAACCATTAAAAAAAAATATTTACCCTTTAAAGTGGGAGAGAAGATGGGTGGGAGTCTGCCCACAGAGATGTGGAGTGAGGTAGGGTGTAAAGTGTGGTGACAGTAAGAAAACCGGGGATGCACCTCCCGGGGGGGGAAGGTGGTGTCTGAGGCGGTGACCCCTGATTCTTCACAAACCCCAACCTGCAAAGCCCTGGAGCTTGCCGGCACTGCTTGGGGTTAAGCCTGTTCAACACCACCTGGCTTCAGACCCTGGTTTGTTCTAACAAACGGCCCTTTTCCCACTTTTTCCACTCTGCTGTTATCGTTACACAGAAAACTTCCTTGTAAAGGAAGAGTGGAAACGCTCTGTGAGGTGGCAAAGGCGAGCAGAAAGTGTTTCCATGCAGTGGAGCCAGGCTCTCCAGAAGGCACCTGCTTTCAAATCCCTTGGGACTGTTTTTATTTGTATTTTTATTGCTGATTACCTCCTTTAAGGGCCTCTTGGGACCCCGTGATTGAAAAAAAACCACCCTCCAGTGAACGTCAAAAGCTCTGAAAAATCGGCTCACGTGTCATCTTGCGGCCCCCCAAAATGGAAACCTGGAAAAGTGGAGGCAGTTTCTGGACGCCTGGCTGGGCGCCAGCGGACTTTGCTTCTCACGCTGGGCGCTTCTGAAAGGCAAAAGGGGGACGGTCTGCAAAGAGCCCGGTGACACACAAACCAGATAAAAGCGTCAACGGCAGAGCCTGCGTTCTCGGGTGAGTGAAGGGCCCACGCTGCAAGTCCTTATTCATACAAGACGGAGTTATTTAACCCTGACCAGAAGCGGAGCTGGCCAGGATTATACCCATTCTTTGCTACTTAATGTAGCAAAAATAAAGTAGCGGTAAAAATTCAGCTGATAGCGCTGGTCTTGCAAGCAGGGACGTGTTGGTGAAACTTTACTCATGTGAGTAATCACCATCAAGAGGCACTTTGAGGCAGTGAGCACCCTGTGGGTGTAGGGCTATAATCAATTACATAAAAGTAATGAGTAAGCAGTTGTTAATGACTGGATTGATACCTTCCACCTAGGGAAAACAGTCTCCTTCCTTCTCCCACCACCAAAACAGGCAGTTCCGTCGTTGGCTTTGCCAGAATGGGATTTCACCCGGTGCTACAGAGTGGCCTGAAAAATCCCACAGAAATTTTAAAGCCTGTTTGCAGCTTGAAAGGGGAAAAGCCAGGCTGGTTCTATCGCAGCACCAACAAAACCAGTGTTAAATCTCCGTGCAGCCTTTACACAGCACGTACTTAAGCTCAGGTTCAGGGAAGTTTGTGAGCCACCGGAGTTGCTTTGCAGCATGGAAGCCAAAATAAAGTCCTGGCTTGCTTTTTGGGGCACTTTCAGCCATTTAAGTTCTTGAAACAGCTGGAATAAGCTGGTTTGTGGCATATATGTTCCTTGCAGGGCTGGAAACCTTTCTGTAGCAAATCAGATGTGCCAGGAACCACAGGGTCAGGTGCAAACCCTCCTCTGACCCGTCGCTGCGTGTGATTAGAGCAGCCAAGTCAGCAAAAGAAGCGTGGACAAGAAAGCTGCAATATTAATTTGGTCACCTACCAAGAGTTCTCATCGGCAGAGCAAGCTCTGGAACAAAGGACACATTCTTGCAGTCAGCATTTTAGTTTTGCCAGCTATTCCTGTCAAACAGTTAATTAAAATCCCCCTCCCCTTCCAAATAAGCTATTTTCCTGAAGAAAAAAAAAAAAGCTTTTCAGCACTCATAAAATCAATTCCTCTTCAAGAAAAATTAAAAATGCACAGTGCACCCTTTTCCCCATATGCATTATATTAACCAGTATGCCAATGTATGTAAATGAGGCTGAAATTCAACTAGATGGAAGTATTTAAATATTCATAATCACAGTACAGCATATGCAAACCAGGCTCTCAGCAGAATTGCGCTGCAGTCTCCAATAACAGCTGTACTCGGGCAAAGATGCTTTAACATCTCTAATTCGATTATTAATGAAAATGTGGTCAGCGCTGGCTGCATATTTGTTAATATTCGTGCCTCAGCGTTAACCCCTGCCAGGCGTTAAGCACTGGCTTAATTCCTGTTGAATCAGAGCGCGGGCTGCGGCGGTCGGTGCTAATCGGCACTGAATATTATCATATTAAGTTGGGACGCAGCGGCTAGGCTAGTCTAAGTGACGTTAAGTCAAGAAACCTTTCTGTGCAGGCAGGAGAGGACGTGGGATGGATTTAGAAGAACCTCACGTGGTATTTGCACTTCTTAATTGTTGGTTTGTTGGGTTTTGGGTTTGTGTGTTTTTTTTTTTTTTCACAGGGATGCCAGTTACATCCCTGCTAATGTATATATTCACTCACGGCTGATGGGAAGAGCGCTGTGGGAGCAGGTTGTGAATATCTCATCATGAACTCTGAAAGAGGTGTGTTGTGAGGCAAGGATTTCAATTAATCCATGAGCTTTTGCCACAAAGATGGGTGGTGCAGTTCTTTCCAGCTAACAGGGATGGGAAAGAAGTAAAAATAATTTGGCTTTATCAAGCCGTGCTTGTTTTTAAGAAGTGCCAATAACTGAGATGTCACGGTAGAGTTTTTGTCCCTTGCCGCCCCCCCCCCCCCCCCCCCCCCCCCCCCGGCTCTCTTTTTTTTCCTGCCAGGAGATAAGAAGGAAGTTACAATTTTAAAATTGTAAAAGACACAGAATGCAAGATAATAATATGCTCCGCTTCCTTTCTTTTTAATGATTCCAAACAAGCTATAATTGGTCTGTAAGTTGGCCTGAAAAGCTGCAGAATTGCACCTGTGCTTCTAATGAGCTTTGCAATTACAGAAATAGTTTTCTTCCTCCTTTTAATTACGTATTGACAAGGTTAAAGTTGCACCTGAGTTGCCTTTATGGTGCTGATTTCCTCATTCCTTCGCCTAATCCACAAAAAAAAGTCCCTCCGAGCTGACAGACAGATCCCCGGGACTGATTCATGAGCGGCATTTCTCGCACAAGTCTGTGTGATCGCTCCTGGAAATTAAAATTACCGACAGGGTTCAGAGAGGCTCTGGTAGGTTCTCCCCTCTCGGAGACACCCAGAAGCAAATCCCATCCTCATCTCGTGAACTATTATGGTCTGTTTCTTGCTTGCCCCCCCCTCCACTAGAGCAGCCCTGCCGCCTGCCAGCTTGACGCTCAAACTTTGCACCGTGGGTGAGCCAGCCGGAGTTGTGGGCAGCCGTTATCCCGGTTATCCCCGTTATCCCTGCAGGAAGGCGCCGCTGGGGGCGAGGTGGGTGCCAGCAGCTACGTGCAGCCTCATTTTTGGCACCCCGCGGGGGTCCCGAGGTCCTGGATGTGCTGGTGAGGGAGCAGAATAAACCGAATTTTCGAGGTGTGGGGTCAACGGCCCCCCAGATTTGAGCCCGAAGGAGGGCAGGAGCCTGTGGCTCCACTCACCCCAGGGCCGTGCAGCCCCCCAGGCTCGGATGAGACCCCGGTGCGGGACTGGGATGCCGGCTGGCGTGCGGAGCTCAGCCTCCTGCATATTATGCTGGGAGGCTGGATCTGGAGCTAATGCTATGCCGGGAAGATGGAGCGTCTTGAATTATTACTGTGGCTTCCCCGGGCGCTGCTCCCGCCCAGGCCCCTGCCTCCAGCTCCCGCGTTAAAGACTCGGGATGGGTTTTGGGATGGTTTTGGGGATGGTTTGAGCACTTCAGGAAAAGCCCCCAGCCCGGGCAGGTAGCGGGTTGGGCACCGGGGCTCTGTCTTAAGCTGCAGCCCCGGAGGAAAGTGGATAACGGGGAGGGGGGTGAAGGGGAACAAATTGAATCCCTTGTGCTGCCCCGGGGTGGTTCACGTTAATGTGATGATTAATGTATTAATTTATGATGATGAAATGCTGTATTAGGGTTTTGATGAGCCGGCTCGGAGCTGGGGTCAGGAAGGCTTCTCCAGGGGTGATCTTGTGGGGTGCAGAGCCAGGGGCTCCCCCCAGCACCTACTGCGGCAAACTGGGGGCGCAGCTGCTTGGGGTCTGCAAAGGGTGACCCCAAAGCTGGGGGGCTGCTGCTGGGAATGGGGCTGGGGGGGGGCTTCGGGTTTTAGGAAAGTCAGGTATTTAACAGGGCTGGGGGTTTGGAGACATTGGAGGGGGAAGGCTGGGGGTTTCAGGGGTCCTCGGCACTTCGGGGTCTGGGACGGGGTGCGTCTGGGTTTTGGGGGACCAGAGTCCTGTGGAGGTTTGGGATGGGGGGCGGGGGGCTCTGGCTTTTGGAAGGGGTTTGGCTCCAGTGTTTGGCTTTTGGGAGTTTCTGGGTGTGCAGGATGGGATTTGAGGATCTCTGGGATTTCAGCTCCCAGTTTGGGGCGGGGGCTTCCAGTTTTGGGGGGGGGGTTCTGGGTTTGGGAGCGCTCTGGATTGGAGATGCCCTGGGCTGGGAGGTCTCCAGGCTGGGGGGTGCTCCTGTTATAGGGGGCTTCAGGCTGGGTGTGCCTCCAGTTTGAGGGGGGTCTGGGCTGAAGTGAGTCTGGGGAACTTCAGGCTTGGGGTGCTCTTGTTTTGGGGACTTTGGGGAAGCTCTGAGCTGGGGGGGGGGCAGGTCTGGTTTGGGGGAGTCACAGGCAGTGGAGCTCTGACTCTGCGGGTCTCAGGGCTGGAGGGCACTTTGGTTTTGGGTCTGGGGGCTTGAGGGAAGTCTGGTTGCAGGACCTTTGGGCTGAGAGCTCCGATTTTGGGGGTCTGGAGGGCGCCCTGGTTTTGGGGGTCTAGGGAGCTTTGACTTTGGGGGTCTTGGGGCTGGACGTGGCTCTGGTTTCAGGGTCTGGGGGGGCTGTGGGCTAGGGGCTGCAGGGGGGTCTAATTTGGGGATCCTGGAGCTGGGGAACTCAGATTTGGGGGTCTTGGGGCTGGAGGGGGCTCTGGTTTGTGTGCCGGAGGCTGGAGGAACTTGGCTTGGGAGGCTGGGGGGGGGGGGCGTCTGATTCGGGGGGCTGGGGGTTCTCAGGTTTTGGGGTCTCAGGGCTGGAGGTGTGTCAGGGCAGGGGGTCTGGCTTTGGGGTCTGGATGTCTGGTTCAGGGGGCTGGGGGTTCTCAGGTTTTAGGGTTCAGGGCTGGAGGGGGGGGGTCGGGGGGGTGTCTCTGGCTTTGGGGTCTGGGTGTGCCTAGTTCGGGGGGCTGGGGGCTCAGCTTTTGGGCCCGGGGGGGGGTGTGTGTGTCTTTGGGGCTGGGTGTGTGTGTTTGGCTTTGGGGTCTGGGTGTCTCTGATTCGGGGGGCTGGGGGGTCTCAGGATTTGGGGTCTCAGGGCTGGAGGGGGTCGGGGTGGGGGCTCTGGCTTTGGGGGGTGGAGTGTGCCTAGTTGGGGGGCTGAGGGCTCAGCTTTTGGGGTGGGGGCGTGTCTGGCTTTGGGGTCTGGGTGTTCTCAGGCTTTGGGGTCTCAGTGCTGAAGGGGGGGGCGGGGTGGGGGCTCTGGCTTCGGGGTCTGGGTGTCTCCGATTCGGGGGGCTGGGGGGTCTCGGGGCTGAAGGGGGGGGCGGGGCGGGGGTGCTGGCTTTGGGGTCTGGGTGCCCCTGGTTCGGGGGGCTGGGGGCTCAGCTCTAGGGGCCGGGGGGGGGTCTCCGGGGCCGGGGGGGTCCGTGCGCCCCCGGCGGCCGCGTGCAGCGCGGCAGCCCCGCGGATGCGGCAAAGGCCTGCGCATAAATTATGTTCATGACGCAGCAGCTAAAAAATCCCCCCGGAGGAGCAAAAATACAACCCCCCCCACCCCAGCCCCACGGCGAAAACCCACCCCCCACCCACCCCTCAAAAAAAAAATCCCCCCACCCCCCCTTTCCCCGGGCACCGGGGGTCCCGCCGCCGCTCCCCGCCTCCCGCCCCCCCCCCCCCCCCCATCGCCTCCCTCCCCTTTGTGCCGCCGCCGCCGCCGCTGTGAGATGAATTTTTAATTATTCTCCGGCAGAGGGAAGGCGCGGAGCGGCGCGGAGCAGCGCGACCCCCGCCCCCCCACCCCCCACCCCCGGCGAGCGCCCAGCCCCGGCGGCGCGGTGAGTGCGGGGCCGGAGCGGGGCCGGGGCCGGGCGGGGGGCGGCGGGCCCGCGCGGTGAATATGCAATGCAGTAATTAGCATAATTTATATATTTATGATAAAGAGTGATGGGGGGGGGAACTGGCGCGGAGGGGGGAAAACGGCGGAGAGCGGGGTGCAGCGTTGGGGGGGGTGATAAAAGCAGATTTGGGGGGAATCGGGATTGTGGGGGGCATCGGGATTTAGGGGGGGTAGTGGGGTTTGGAGAGGGGGTGGGAATTAGGGGGAACTGGGGACCCTGCACGCTAAGAGTGGGGATGCAAAGCGGGGGCGGTGAAGGTGTGATTGGGGGGCACCGGAATATGGGGGGGGGGGGGGTAGGTAGGATTAGGGGGTGCCAAGGGAGAGCTAGGTGAGGTGGGGTCCCTGGGGGGACCCCGGGGCTGGAAGTGAGTGGAAAAGGGGGAGGAGGGGGCTGGTGAGCCCCGGGGCAGGGAAAGGGGGTGGGGGGCTGCCCTGGGGAGAGCTGGGGGGGGGGGGGAGGGCAGGAGAAATTTGGGGCTGTGGGAGATGGCTGTTGGGGTGCAGGAGAGGAGCAACAGGGCTGGGGATGAGCAGTGCTGGGGGGGCAGGAGAGGAGGAGAGTGGTGGGGTCCTGCCGGGGGAGGGCAGAGGGACCCCCGGGGTGGAGGAGGGGGCAGTGGCCATGCCCTTGGGGTGCGGGGGCCAGGGGGGCAGGTGCCCGGCAGGGGTTTGGGTGCCCAGGGGGTGAGCAGAGCCCGGGGGGGGGGGGGCGGGGGCAGCTGCTGCAGCTGAGGGGTGGGTGGAGAGTAGGACTGGGGGGGTACCAGGGCATTTTGGGGTGCTCCAGCACAGTGTGGGGCAGGGCACCGGGGTGCTGGAAGGGGCTAGGGGGGCTGTGCAGCCCTGCAGGGGGGGGGCACTGCCCCGGGGACAGCCCCCACGGCCACCCTGAGCCCCTGGGTTTGCATTTTGGGGTGGGGGGGACCCTGCCGGCGGGCTGCAGAGCCCCGGCAGCACAGGGGATGGGGGGGACGGAGCGGGGTACAGTGCATCGCGACCACCCTGCGGGTGTGTTCGCTCCATCCCCACGGTGGGGGGGAGGAGAGGGGCTGCCCCCCCTGCTTAGACCTGTCCCCGGCACCTGCAGCCGCGACCATCTCAGGGTCAGGCATCGTCTTCAGCCGACCAGCTCTGCTTTAAAAGCCGCTGAAGGGGTCCCCCTGTGTCCCCCCAGTTGCTTTTCATGTCACCGGAGGCTTACTGGGGGGGGCCAGTGCCCCCCCAAACTGACCGTGACGTCCCTCCGAGATGTCCTGGGCCCTCGAGGTGGCATCCAGTCCCGGGGTGCTGGCAGGACACAGGGATCGATGCGCCGGGCGCTGTTTTGGGGGAGACAGATGGGAGCTCCGAGCGCACCCGCTTGGGAGATCCAAAATCTGCTCCTGGTTTTGCCACGTTCCTCTGGCATGACCTTGGGAGGTGAACTTAATCCCATCATCTCCTCTTGTCTGGTGGAGTGGGAACAGAAATACTTTCCCATCTCTCCGGCAGAAAGGAGCGGATTCCTGGGAAGTCACCGTAAGCTGATCCGGCTGCTCCGGGTGCAGGGCACGGCACAGCAGCGGCAGGATGAGCCCCGCCGGGGTTTGCGTGGCAGGCAGCGGAGAGGGGGACCCCATCACCCCTGGCTGGGCACGGTTTGATTCGGGATAAAGCTTTTGCCCCCCAAAACCATAATGAAGATGAAGGGATTCAATGGAGGCCGCGCAGCCCAGCGGGAGCAGAGCGGGACGCAGCACGCTGCTCTCCCGGGCGTCTTCCCACTCATGAGAAAACCGTGGCCGGGAGAAAAATGTTTCTCTTTAATGGCACAGAGAGGACTGTGCAGATAATGGAGTTAAACCACCGAACTGGCAGGAAAGCCTGGTCAACTGGTTTGGGGTTTTCCCCCTTTTTTCAAGCAGGTTTTGGGACCCTCCGCCGGGTATTTCCTCTCCCTTGCCCGGGCAGCAGATGCTCTGATGGAGCGATTAGAAGTTCCCCAGTTATTTCTGCTGGGATCAGGGTGCTGGAGGGGCTGTGCCTGCACCCAGGCTCATCCCTGGCAGCTTTACGCAGGCTGGGGCCACAGGGATGCCACCAGCCTCTCCATCTCCTGCTCCTGTGTCATTTACGTCTCTCCAGCGGGATAATCCAGGCTGGGAAGCACCTGCTACGTGGCAGCAGCCCCATTTTCTCCACCGATGCAGATTCCCAAGCCGGCTCCTTCCCTGGCAGGCTCCCTAGGGCCACGCATCTGGGCTCGATGTAGCCCCTCGGTTTGCTTGATGAGCTTTATGGTCACCCCGGGCGGCCCTGGCTCTGCCTCTTCGCTGGTGTTGGAAGGTGTGTTGGGCCAGTAGATGAGTTTTCCCAGACTCTCCTTTGGGATTTGGCTGCCCCAGCCCTGGCACGGGGTTTTCCAGGCATGAATTTGACACAACAGTGGATGAGGAGCGCTGGGGAGCTGCCATGTCTCCTCCAAAAAGCCTCCCATTGGAAAAAAAAAAAAACAAAACCAACCTGTCTTAAAAAAGATTTCACTGTCCTGCGGGTGCGGATGCTGCCAGCTTTCCTTTACAGCCCCGATCTTCAGGAATTTTACAGCTGGCTGCGAGGCGGCGCTCAGCAAGGCTCTGCATCCCTGTCGGCATCCCATGCCCGGACCCGAAGCCCTGCCCTGGTACCATGCCGGGGGTTTGGTGCAGGGCCAAAAGAATGGAGGAGAAATGGAGTAGAAATTAGATGTACATCGTTTTGCTGCTTGGCGGAAAGGTTTTGATTTGGAGGTCAAGGCTGGCCAGTTCGGCTTCTGTCCTGCCAGAAGAAAATTCCTGGTTTTCTTTTTCCTCCTGGCGCACAGCGGGTGAGCGTGGGTGCAGGGATGCTCGCCCGGGGACACGGGTCTCTGTTGGGGACAGAGGGTTTTGAGACCTGCTGGCAGCGAGGTGTCACGTCTCATCCCCTGCCTCAGTTTCCCCATCGCTAAACACAGTAAAATCTTAAAAAGTGATAACGTTTAGAAGGGTAAGGAGGCGTTTTAAAGAGGAAAACTGATTTGTGAGGAGGGAAAAAAATGGTGCAGACCGCTGGGGTCCAGGTCTCTACCACTGTGACACCTGGAAATACACTTTGAACGAGAACTCCCGCTGGCAGCAGTGTTTTGAGCCAGGATCTTTGTGGTGAAAAAAAAACCATGTGAGCTGGCAAGACGGCGGCAAGGGATGTTTGGGGCTGCGTCGTTACCGTAACGCTGCATTTCCAGGGACTGGGACTTGGAGCTGCCTCCTGTGCATGGGGGAGGCTGTGCCGGGGGTGTCCGTGCTCCTGCCTGCACCGTGAGAGCGTGCAAAGCCACTGTGGGGCAGGGACCGTGCACATGTGAGTGTGCAAAGCCACCGCGGGGCAGGGACCGTGCACATGTGAGTGTGCAAAGCCACCGCGGGGCAGGGACCGTGCACCGTGCGAGCGTGCAAAGCCACCGTGGGGCCGTGTAAGAGTCGGTCCAAAGAGAACAGTATTGTCTCAACATTGCCAACAGCGACTTGGAGATGGACCGTGGTCCTCATGGACACCCAGACACAAAGACCCTGGGAAGGAGAGCTGCACGGTACGAGGAGTACCCAGCAACCTGGGGCTGGAAGGAACGATTACAATAAGGCCGCGTAACCGTTGTCCAGAAGATGGATCACAACCGTGGTCATAACAACGAACCAGAAAACATAAACTTCAGGTGAACTTTCTTCATTATAATACAAGCCCACACCTCCTGGTCTGAAGCCACCCGTCTCTAAGGCAAACCACGCCTCGGGCACTCTTCTTTGGACACGCTGGTAACCTGGCTGGAGAAGGTGGAGACTGGCAACAGTCCATGGGCCAGAGGAGGAGCAAGGCGTGTTCCTTGGTATAAAGGATGGCTCCTTAGAAACCCGACTTTGGAGATCTTCCCCACCAAGGATCACAGCGATCGGAAGGACCGGTGGGACGCTGCCTGGACCTGGGACTGTAGGGACGCCTTGGACCCGTGGTGGTAGCTATAATCCTCTTTTCTTTTGACTTTATCTTTTCTTCACTTTCTGTCTTTCTACCTATCGCACGCCGCTTTATGGGCGAACAATACATGGTGCTGCTTGATTGAAGCATAACCCCTTGGCGTGGTCGCCTTGACTTTTGCGCTTTGAGATCATAGTTAACAAACCATCGTGAGTCCACTGAGGGGACCGTGACAGGCAGGGACCGTGCACCGTGCGAGTGTGCAAAGTCACCGCGAGGCGGGGACCATGCACATGTGAGCATGCAAAGCCACCGCGGGGCAGGGACCGTGCACATGTGAGTGTGCAAAGCCACCGCGGGGCAGGGACCATGCACATGTGAGCGTGCAAAGCCACCGCGGGGCAGGGACCATGCACATGTGAGCGTGCAAAGCCACCGCAGGGCAGGGACCGTGCACATGTGAGTGTGCAAAGCCACCGCAGGGCAGGGACCATGCACATGTGAGCGTGCAAAGCCACCGCAGGGCAGGGACCATGCACATGTGAGCGTGCAAAGCCACCGCAGGGCAGGGACCGTGCACATGTGAGCGTGCAAAGCCACCGCAGGGCAGGGACCATGCACATGTGAGCGTGCAAAGCCACCGCGGGGCAGGGACCATGCACATGTGAGCGTGCAAAGCCACCGCGGGGCAGGGACCATGCACATGTGAGTGTGCAAAGCCACCACGGGGCAGGGACCGGTGTCTTCGCGCCAGCTCTCAAGGCTCATCTACCTGAAGCTGGTGTCCACTTCTGGCGCCGTTAAACTCCTCAGCCTGGGATCGGGGTGTCCATCCAAAGGAGTTAATCCAGGATAATGACGGCGAGTAATTAGCGAGCTGTAGCCCTGTCCAAAATGTCTTCTGTGCAGAGTGGGTTTAATTAACCTCGTAGCGTTTCTCACCTGTGGCAAGTTTGTTCAAACTTCGATTTCCACCCACTTGGGATCCAAGTGGCTACATCTCTGACTCATCAACACTTGTAATTAACACGGCAATTATATTCACAGTGAGACTCGGAGCATCTTAAATTATCCTTCCCTTTATCCCCATCATCTTCTTTTTTTTTTTTTTTTTTCTCCTTTTAAATATTATTATTATTTTGTGCATTTCATTTCCTTGCTGCCATCTGTTGCGAAATGGCTGTCTTCTTGCTGTGTGCACTTCACACCACCATCTGGACAAATTATTTGTCCCATTAATTGCAAAAAAAAAAAAAAAAAAAAAAAAAAAGTGTGAAGAAATGAAATGAAATGGTACTGCCGACCTGCCGAACGTCTGCTACGGGAGAAGCAGCCCACTCGGAAATCCATAGCACGCCACCAAACTGAATCGAGCCTGACATTATGAAATGTCTGTTTAATCGTCTAGCGCATTAATTGGTCTCTTTGCACGGCACCAAGAAGAAAAAAAATTGCCAAAAAAAATTTCTTTTCTATCTTCCCCCTGGGACAAGCCTGAATGGATCTACAGGGAGATAAATGCAGTGGGGGGAGCGGGGGGGTCGTGCCCCCTTCAGCCCCTCGCCGCTCCGGGATGAATCCGCGGTTCTGCGAGAGGCTCTTTACAGATGGGGACGGATAACGGTGAGGTCGGGTGGTGGCAGCGGCTCCTTCGGTCACCAAACTCGGGGGCTCCGAGAAGAGCTGCCCCGTGCGTTGACGTTTGGGTACGGTGGGCTTTGGGGGCAGCTCGCTGATGGGGCTGGGGTCACCTTTTCCCAACTTTTCCCAACTTTTCCCAACTTTTCCCAACTTTTCCCAACTTTTCCCAACTTTTCCCAACTTTTCCCAACTTTTCCCAATGCTCCTCTGCCTTTTGGCTGTGATGAGGAGGGAGGAGAACCCGGCTGCGAGGCTGGTGATGCCTTGGGGTTGTCCCCTCTCGCCCAGGGCTGGCGTGGCTCCTCGTGGCTTGCGGGGAGCGTGGGAGCAGGCAGAGCTCGGCACCGAGGCAGCTCCCGGTTTTCTTTCCCTGCAGCCTAAACCCGGAGCAGTGCATCCCCGCGGCCAGCCCCGAGGAGCAGGACGCAGCAGCCAGCCCCGTCTCCTGCCAGGAGCGTCCTTTCACCCCGGAGCAAACCGTGAGTGAGTAGCTGCCCCCTCTCCCCACCGCAGCCTCTGCGATCCCACGGGATTTCAGCGCCCGCTCCGCTCTCCTGTGCCTGCGTGGGTGGTGTTGGATGTGTCTGTGCAGGATCGGGCCCTCGGCCATCCCTCCCCGTCCAGCTGTGGGCACTCTGCCCTCGCCTGCCACTTTGGGATCCCGCTTTGGGATTCCCTGAGGCTGCCTTTTGTACACACCGCTCGTTATTTATTATCTGCGGTGCAGCGACACTTTGGGGTCCCAGCAGCGACGGGCTGTTCCCTTTGCCAGCCGCTTGTCCCAGCCCTCCCCCGTCCCGGGCTCTGCCAGGCTCAGCCCAGGGATTCACACAGGACACGAACCAGCGAGGGCTTTTAGAGCAGCCAGCGACTGGTTTCCAGTAGCCGCTGCGAATTTTTAAACCTGGCCTTAGCTTCAGAGCAGGCAAACACCTTGGGATGCCGGTGCATCCCACGGTGGGATCCCACTTGGGGCTCGGCTGCCCGCTCCGACGAAGATCCCTACGTGACAGGTGTAGGGGGGAGCCGGGGGGGGTCCTGGGCCGGCAGGGAGGTGGTGGGATGAGAGCAGGAAGCTTTCCCACCTCTTCCAGGTGCAGGAAAAAGCTGCTGTGAAACACTGGGGGGAGGATGCTCGTTCGCAGAGCCCCCAGGGGCTGCTCTGCTGTGCCAGGATCCGCCGTGCCAGCGTGGTCTGGCGATGCCGAGGGAAGATAAAGTGGCACATAGCAACTACCTGGAGCAGCGGGATCGTTCCCCATGGGGTGAATTCAGCAGGACGCAGGGTCAGAGCCCCCGCTGTGCCCCCAGAGACCCTCCCCATTGCCAGCTGCTCTCCGGAGAAGTTCACGAGGCTCCTCTGGAGCGTCTTGCTTCCCTTGCTCACTCTTCTTGCAGCGGGACACTTCGCACCCCTGGTTTGCTGCTTTTGCCCCTTGCAGGCAGCACAGAGATCCCTTGCTCCGGCTTCCTCGCCGTTTGCCAGGCTCTGGCTGCTGGAGAGCTCATTAACTTTTAATAACGCCAGCTGCCAGTGTAAGCCACTCGCTTGTCCCTTGCTCTGGTCTCTGTTGCACTAGAATAAATTGTTAATTAAACTGTGCACCGGCATCCCAAGGTGTTTGCCTGCTCTGAAGCTAAGGCCAGGTTTAAAAATTCGCAGCGGCTACTGGAAACCAGTCGCTGGCTGCTCTAAAAGCCCTCGCTGGTTCGTGTCCTGCGTGAATCCCTGGGCTGAGCCTGGCAGAGCCCGGGACGGGGGAGAGCTGGGACAAGCGGCTGGCAAAGGGAACAGCCCGTCGCTGCTGGGACCCCAAAGTGTCGCTGCACCGCAGATAATAAATAACGAGCGGTGTGTACAAAAGGCAGCCTCAGGGAATCAGATGCTCAGCCCCTGTTGAGTTTCAAATGAGAATTTGGCTCTTAATTCAATTTAGGCCCCTTTGGATCAACAGGATCCTAATAACTATGTTTACTAATTGCATACAAATGCCAGCTCTGGCTCAGGATACGCTCGGTGGCCTCAGCAGGAGCCTGTGGCTTCTGAAATGCAGAGAAACGATAAAGGGCTCATCAGACGGTGCCAGGGGATGTTTCCTGGATCCTGGAAGTGCCTCCCGGGCTGACGTGACGGGCCGATGTATCACCGTGGAGCAGAGCGGCAGGGGATGCCTGCACTGCAGATTCCCTGGCAGATGTAAAAACCGAAGGATGAGCTACGCTAAGGCGAATTTGGGGCTGAAATTCCCTTTTGGATGAGGCACAAGCCTGGGGAGGCTCTGCCCCGGCTCTGTTTAACACGCTCGGATTAGCAGAGCTTGCCGGGGGCTGAGCGGGCTGGTCCATGTGATGCCAGCGTCCCTCGGGGGGCAGAGACAGGATCAGGCCCAGGGCAGGGGGTGGGGGGCAGCCGAGCTGTAGGGGAGCCGATGCTGCCGGGGGTTTTGGCACCCCTCGGGCTGGGAGAGCTGGGGTCTGGCTGCACCTAGTGGCGTCGGCGTGCCTCCAGGCTCCCCGGCAGTGGCACAAACAAGGACACCTTCGCACTTGCATTGAGTAATTTTGAATGTCATCCAGGCTGGCTGGTTAAATGCATCCCTGAGACGTTCCTAATAAAAAATTCATAAGCCTCTTATAAAGGCAATTACGCTGCTGCAAGGTAGCGAGGGGACAATACGTGACCAAATGAGTTAACGAAGGGCGTTGGAAGAGGAAGAGTCGCCTTCCAACAGGTGGGCCAAGCCCCTTCCCTCCGTGAACTGCTCGTTTTCCAGCTTAACGAAGTACCCCCAGAAGTGGGGTCCCCTCAGGAAGGAGCAAATTGACTCTCGTGCTTCTCACAGGCAGCTCAGGGGCACGGGGGGGTCGCGGGGAGCCTTTGAGGACCTGCTCGGGGCGCAGAGAGGAGGCACGGGCGGTTACACGTGGTCCCTGCCTGGATTTTAGGTTTTTTTAAAGGTGGCTGTAGGAGCTGCATCCTCGTCTCCCAAAAGGAGAGAGGAGGGGGAAGGTCTCAGCCCTTGCAATGACCCTTCCCTTGCTCCGCTGCTTCTATATTTGATGCTGATCCAACACGTTACGCTGCCCCGTGTCCGTGAGCTCTTTGCCAGGAGGTGAGGGGAGGTACCCGAGCCCCCCCCGGGAGGAGCTGCATCCCCAGGGCGCAGGGGGGGTGGGCGTTAGCAAGCCCAGCGCTGCCCCGAATCGCACCCGGGGCCGGCACGGAGCGGGAGAGCCGGCTGGTAGAGCCAGGGAGGAGTAGGGAGGTGGTGGGACAGACCAGGTGTCCTCTGCACCCCGAGTCGAGCCAGCGTGTGACCCCGGAGCTGCTGGCTTGGGTTGGTGACGGACCCTCCCTTATCCCCCCTGGCAGCATGTGGAAGCTCTGAGCCCACTCCCACCTTTGCCGGGACGCCATGGACACGGAAGCGGTGCAGCCCCAGGAGGCCTTGCTGACCGTCAACGAGCAGGTACAGGCACTGCCGACCCCGGCCCCCCGCGCCCCTTCGCACCCCACAGCCCGGGGGGCCACCGGGTGGGCAGCTGGCGTTCGGAGCCTGGCTCCGTGCCCCGGCGTGGGGTGAAAAACCATCTCGTTCCTGCCCCACGACCCCCCCCCCCCCCCCCGGCCGTTTGCCCCCACACATGGCCACGCAGATGTTCAGCCCCATCTCTGGGAGCTCGGCTGCCCCATTTTGGGGGTTTTTGATGATGAAAAGGGGGCGCAAGGTCCCCGTCCCACTGCCTGCCAGGGCGCTTCGCTCGCGGTTTGGCACGGGGCAGCGGGAGGAGGCGCGGGTGCCTCTGCCCGTCGCTCCCCCCATCACCCTGATATGGGGCGCTGGGGGGGGTCGCGGGGGGTCGCCTGGCCCCGGGTCAGACCCATGGGGCTGTACGTCGGTGCTGGCTCCAGTGCTGCCGATAACGGGGTGCCGGCTCCGCTGGGGGTGCCGCAGCCACGTTTTACCTGCTGAAGACGCCGTCCCCGATGCCCGTGGTGGGGGTAGCGTAGCAGAGCCCACAAGCTGCTGATTAACTAAAGCAGCGAGGCGCTGGGGGGGCTGCGAGACCCCCATCCATCCCTCCTGGAGGGGACGGGGTGGGCTCTGCTTGGTCTGAAGGGTCGCCCTAAGCCGTGGGGCTGGGGGAGCTCCTGGGTTGCGGGTGGGGGGCACCGCTGGGGGCTGGGGGACCCGCAGCTGACGGGACGTTTTGGGGCGCGTTTGCAGGTTATTGTCATGTCCAGCCACGAAACCATCCGAGTGCTGGAGGTCGGCGTGGACGCCCCGCTGCCGGCCGAGGAGGACCGGAAAGCCTTGGAGATGCCACCGGGGGAGGTAGCACGGGGCTCACCGGGGGAGACCGGCCCCCCGGGCAGAGAGGACATCCCACCCAGCACCCAGAGCTCCTGCAGCGGGGAGGCGGCCGGTAAGACCCCTTCCTTCCCCGGGGCTCCTTCGTTCCCTGGGCTGCTCCTGCTCCGTCCATCCTTGCGGGCAAAGTTTGGCTCCGGAGTTGGGTCGGAGCCAGCAGGACCAAGCTGCGCCCATGGGTGCAGGCAGAGCGCCGGAGCAGCCCCGTGCCGCGGTGGGTTTAGGAGCCAGCAAAACCAGTTCCTTCTCTGGGAGCTGGTGGGAAAAGCATCCTGCAGCGAGGGCAGCCCTCACACACGTGCTTAGGGGACGTGGTGGTGCTGGGGGGCTCGGCTTCCCACATGCAGCTGGGGCTTGGGGCTCCTCTCCCCCTTGCCCCGGGGGGCCCCGGGGTGCTGAGCCGGTGCCTCCCTTCCTACAGCTCTGGAAATCAACTTCTGGGTAGATCCCACTCTATTCCTCGCTGCTTTTTGCCCGGCACCCCAATCCTGCGGGTCCATCCTGAATCCGCCTGCCCACGCCCGTGTCCCCTCTCCTGCCACTCTTGGGCTTTATTTATTAACGGGACTTTGTTCTGGGTGTCACCTCCATGCTGTATCTCACCAGATCCCCGGCTTTTTGCCCAAAAAAAACCCCAAACCAAACAGGCGGGACTGCAGCTTGTTTGAGGCCGGTTGGTAAGAGGAGGTGGCGAGCACCCCTCGGCGCGGGGGGATGCTCTGATCCCCCTGATCAGACTGGAGGGGACCAAAAGCTCGGCTTTTATGCCAAACCCATCGGGCCTGGCAGCATCGCCGCCCTGTGGCACGGTCTTTGCAATTTGGGAAGTGCTGGGTGTTATCTGGGCTTGGGTTTGGTAGGAATTTTTTTTTTTTTTTTTTTTTTTAAAAGGCTTTTTTAAATTTTGCAGACCTGTAGTTATTTCTGGGCAAGGAACCAAACCCAAGAAGTGCCTGGCTCTTAGCTAAGAAAAGTATTTATTTGGTAAAAGGGGTTTTTTAGTGCCAAAGGAAAAGGCAGGAAAAGGGTGTTTTTCTTTTTACAAAAATAGAAGAGGATTAAGTGGATTTTATACTTGAGGGTTGCCATTATTAGAAGTTGAGCAGAATAAATACAGGAGGTTGCTCAAAAAACAAGTAGGTCTTTTGCAAGTAATAAATATGGATTAGGAGGAAGGTTTCCTCTTACTCCAATGTTCGTGATAACTAAGAAATACGAATATATTCTGTGAATTTGGGTGGGGGCTTG
Source organism: Falco rusticolus (assembly GCF_015220075.1). Lineage (NCBI taxonomy): Eukaryota > Metazoa > Chordata > Aves > Falconiformes > Falconidae > Falco > Falco rusticolus. Next base: position 5,072,125 of record NC_051205.1, on the reverse strand, counting down.
AAGGACGCCAGAAGCAGCTCAGCCCACGGCCCCCCCCGTGCTGGGCGCTGGCCGCTGGGATCGGGGACCCTTCCCTTTCCAGCTCCCCCACCCCGGGTGAGCAGTTCAGGGGCTGACACAGCCTTAATTGCTGCTAATTTTGGAGCCGGCAGCTGGCGAAGGAAAGTGCCTCCTGCCAGATCTGCCACCCCCGAGAGGCACACGCAGCCCAGCAGACCCCGATATGCCCCCTCAACCCCACTATCTGCCGCGCTCGCTCCTCCCCGAATCACCCAAACTTCCCCCCCCTTTGCCCCCTCCCCAAACCGTCCCATGGGAAGCCCCCCAGCGCCCTTCTTCTGCATCCCCTAACCTGGGCAGCCCCCCTGCCCTGGGGGACGTGGAGCGCTGCTCCCGAGGGTGCCCCAGGCTGGGCGAGGGTGCCCCAGGCTGGGCGAGGGTGTCCCACGCTGGTTGAGGGTGCCCCACGCTGGGTGACGATGCCCCATGAAGGGTGAGGGTGCCCCAGGCTGGGTGTGGGTGCCCCACGAAGGGTGGCGATGCGTCAGGCTGGGTGATGATGCCCCACGCTGGGTGACGATGCCCCACACTGGGTGAGGGTGCCCCACGCTGGGTTTCACGCCAGCTCCATGGGGCTGCAGCTCCCACCTGTGGGAGGGTGTTGGTTTCCTGGGTGCCCCCCCCAGCCCTGTCCTTTCCCAGCTGCTCTGGCTCAGCCAGCAGCATCTCTCCAACGCATCTCCTCTGCCCTTCCCCAGGCAAAGCCAAACCGGCGGCCGGAGCGTCCCCCAGCACCGTCCCCTCCGGGGGCTCCTTCAGCCACGCCACGAGCCAGCAGCCGCAGCCCCTGGCCCCGCTGGCCGTGCAAGCCACCCCGCAGGTAACTACCCACAGCAGCGGAGCGGGACGGGCAAGGGGGGGAGAGGGCTGGGGTTGGCGGGGCAGGGGGGGACACGGGGGACAAGGTGGGGACCCCCGGGGAGGCGTCCGCTGGCTGTAGGTGACCCCTGAGGGCAGAGGCGGCCGCTCGCGGCATGGGGTGCAGGAGCTGCACCCCGAACCGCGGTGGTTTCCCTCTGCTTGGCGCCCTCGCCACGGGGCCTTGCGCCGCCGAGGTGCTGCCAGAGACGCGTCGGGTGGATTGTGAGGAAGGGGGGGATCCCCCCGCCCCGTCTCCCCACGGAGAGGGGGCTCCGCCGAGCTGGGAACCCAGCTGCTGAGATGGGAGGGACCCCCGGGCCGCCCGACCGCTGGGTCTGCGCACCCCTTTAACAAAGACTTATGCCCCGCTGATGCTGTCTGCAGTGGCGTTGATTTTTGTTCTTTTTTAAATCTTGTTTACTTTTGCAGGTCTTGACTCAGGAAAACTTAGCAACAGTTGTGACAGGAGTAATGGTTCCAGCAGGGACAGTTACTCAACCTCTTCTTATCCCCATCAGTATTGCAGGTCAAGTGGCAGGTCAGCAGGGGCTGGCTGTGTGGACATTTCCTACAGCAACGGTCGCTGCCCTTCCCGGATTGACGGCTGCTTCTCCTACAGGGGGAATTTTCAAACCACCTATAGCCAATTTGCAAGGTAACCGGCCCCCTTCTGCTTTGCAGCCTCCTTAATCCATCCCCCCCACTCCCCACCCCCCCAGCTCCAGAGGACACCGCAGTGGGGTTGGATTCCGGGGATTTGCTGGCGGCTCCCCCAGCACGGAAGGTGCCAGGAGCCTGGGGAGGAAGGGGAGGGCAGGGGGAGGATGGTGACGGGGAGGAAGGCAGCGCGCAGGGCTGGGGTGTGAGGTCCAGGATAGATTTGGGGCTCCGGGTGCGGCACCTCGTTGCGGGGGCTGAGGTTCTGCAAGGAAGGGGGGGGACCTGTGGGCTGGGTGCCCCCTGCGATGCCGGGGGTCCCTGACAGAGGGGATCGTCTCTTGAGAGGGGAGGGGCCCGTCCCAGGAGTAATTGGCAGATGGGGCGATGGCGGGACCCCGGAGGCGCCCCTTACCCTCTGCGGGTGGGCGCAGCACCCCAGCTGGGCAGGATGAGTCCTGCTGTAGCAGAGGGGCTCGGCTCTCCTGGTGCACGGAGCTGGGGGGGGGCTTTCACTGTGGTGACACAAGCGCAGGGAGGTGAAGCACCTTCGGGAAGGTGGGGGGGACACCGAGCTCAGGGTCACCCCGGCGCCCTCGTCCTCCCCCCAGCTCACGCTCTCTCCGTCTCTTCGCTCCGCAGCCGCCGCCGTACTGAACACCACCATCCAAGCGCCGGTGCCGCCTGCCCAGCCGCTGCAGGCTGCGGTCCAGCCCCGGCCCCCCCTCCAGCCCCCCGCTGTCTTCCCCGCCGTGCCCGGCCAGCCCCCCATCCTGCCACAGCCCCCCGCAGCGCCCGCGCCGCCCGTGGCCAAGGCGGTAGAGACGCAGACCCAGATCACCGTCCAACCTGCCGGATTTGCCTTTAACCCTGGCATAGTAAGGAGCCTGGCAGCCCGCGGCGTGGAGTTTGGCACCTGCTCCCCCTCTTTTGGTGGCTTTCGTGGCCACAGGGAGCCGCGAGGAGTCGTGCATCCGCGGGGATGGCGCACCCTGCTTCAGCCGTCGTCTGCCGGGGGACGGTGCAAGATCCCGGCCTCAGTTTCCCCATCCGCGACGAGCCAGCGAGCCGGCGGCTTTGCTTTAGGCAAAATCTAAAGGACGGATTTAACGGATAGAAGGACCTTGAGGCACCGGATCCCACCGCGGCGGCGAGGCAGGGGTCACCCTGCCGCGGGGAAGGGGGTGGCCGGCCGCGCGCGGGGGGGGCGCGGTGGCCCGGGGTGCCACCCGCGTCTCTGAGCCCCGGCTTTCGGTTCTCTGCAGATCGGCGCTGCTTCGCTGGGGGGGCAAACGCAGCTCCTCGGCTCCTTGGCAGCCGCCCCCGTGATCGCAAACACCATCTCCGGCATGCAGGGCATCACGGGCCAGATCCTGACCAACGCCCAGGGCCAGGTACCGCAGGGGGGGACACACCTGCCCTTCCCAGCCCCCCGCCGGCTGCCCCCGCGGGGCTGTTTCTCCTGAGGGACTCCGCCGGTGTGCCCCCCACCCTGGGGAAGGGGGTTCGCAGGGTGCACCCCCCCCAGCCCTGGCTGTCCTCCCTTCCCAGGTGATCGGGACCCTGCCGTGGGTGGTGAGCCCCCCCGGCGTGGCGGCCAGCCCTGCCCCGGCCACGCTGCCGGCCCAGAACCTGCAGGTGCAGACGGTGACGCCGCAGCTGCTGCTCAATGCCCAGGGCCAGGTCATCGCCACGCTGGCCGGCAGCGCCATCCAGGCGGCCACCAGCAAGAAAACCGGCACCCCCGAGCCCCCCCCCAAGAACGAGGTGAGCGATGGGCACGGGGCCGGTGGCCACATGGCTGCAGGGCTGGCGGCATCCCTGGCTGAGTGGCTCGGGGAGCACTGAACGGCTTTGGGACCTGGCCACGTCACTCTGGGGGGACGTGAGCATCTCTGGGACCTGGCCACGTCACTCTGGGGGGACGTGAGCATCTTTGGGACCTGGCCATGTCACTCTGGGGGGACGTGAGCATCTCTGGGACCTGCCCACGTCACTCTGGGGGGACGTGAGCATCTCTGGGACCTGGCCATGTCACTCTGGGGGGACATGAGCATCTCTGGGACCTGGCCATGTCACTCTGGGGGGACGTGAGCATCTTTGGGACCTGGCCATGTCACTCTGGGGGGACGTGAGCATCTTTGGGACCTGGCTATGTCACTCTGGGGGGACACGAGCATCTTTGGGACCTGGCCATGTCACTCTGGGGGGACATGAGCATCTTTGGGACCTGGCCACGTCACTCTGGGGGGACGTGAGCATCTTTGGGACCTGGCCACGTCACTCTGGGGGGACATGAGCATCTTTGGGACCTGGCTATGTCACTCTGGGGGGACATGAGCATCTTTGGGACCTGGCTATGTCACTCTGGGGGGACGTGAGCATCTTTGGGACCTGGCCACGTCATTCTGAGGGGACGTGAGCATCTTTGGGACCTGGCAATGTCACTCTGGGGGGACATGAGCATCTTTGGGACCTGGCCATGTCACTCTGGGGGGACATGAGCATCTTTGGGACCTGGCTACGTCACTCTGGGGGGACATGAGCATCTTTGGGACCTGCCCACGTCACTTTGGGAGCATGTGAGTGGCTTTGGCACCCAGCCACATCAGTTTGGGAGGACATGAGCATCTTTGGGACCTGGCCACGTGGCTTTGGGACCTGGCCACATGGGTTTGGGAGCACGTGAGCATCTTTGGGACCTGGCCACGTCACTCTGGGGGGACATGAGCATCTTTGGGACCTGGCCACGTCACTCTGGGGGGACATGAGCATCTTTGGGACCTGGCTATGTCACTCTGGGGGGACATGAGCATCTTTGGGACCTGGCTATGTCACTCTGGGGGGACGTGAGCATCTTTGGGACCTGGCCACGTCATTCTGAGGGGACGTGAGCATCTTTGGGACCTGGCTATGTCACTCTGGGGGGACGTGAGCATCTTTGGGACCTGGCCACGTCACTCTGGGGGGACGTGAGCATCTTTGGGACCTGGCCACGTCACTCTGGGGGGACGTGAGCATCTTTGGGACCTGGCAATGTCACTCTGGGGGGACATGAGCATCTTTGGGACCTGGCCATGTCACTCTGGGGGGACATGAGCATCTTTGGGACCTGGCTACGTCACTCTGGGGGGACATGAGCATCTTTGGGACCTGCCCACGTCACTTTGGGAGCATGTGAGTGGCTTTGGCACCCAGCCACATCAGTTTGGGAGGACATGAGCATCTTTGGGACCTGGCCACGTGGCTTTGGGACCTGGCCACATGGGTTTGGGAGCACGTGAGCATCTTTGGGACCCGGCCATGTCACTCTGGGGGGACATGAGCATCTTTGGGACCTGGCCATGTCACTCTGGGGGGACGTGAGCATCTTTGGGACCCGGCCACATCACTCTGGGGGGACATGAGCATCTCTGGGACCTGGCCATGTGGCTTTGGGACCTGGCCACATGGGTTTGGGAACATGTGAGCATCTTTGGGACCTGGCCATGTCACTCTGGGGGGACATGAGCATCTTTGGGACCTGGCCATGTCACTCTGGGGGGACGTGAGCATCTTTGGGAGCTGGCCATGTCACTCTGGGGGGACGTGAGCATCTTTGGGAGCTGGCCACGTGGCTTTGGGAACACGTGAGCATCTTTGGGACCCGGCCACGTCACTCTGGGGGGACGTGAGCATCTTTGGGACCTGCCCACGTCACTTTGGGAGCATGTGAGTGGCTTTGGCACCCAGCCACATCAGTTTGGGAGGACATGAGCATCTCTGGGACCTGGCCACATGGGTTTGGGAACACGTGAGCATCTTTGGGACCTGGCCACGTCACTCTGGGGGGACGTGAGCATCTTTGGGACCTGGCCATGTCACTCTGGGGGGACATGAGCATCTTTGGGACCTGGCCACGTCACTCTGGGGGGACATGAGCATCTTTGGGACCCGGCCACGTCACTTTGGGGGGACATGAGCAGCTTTTGTGGCTTTGGGAACACGTGAGTGGCTTTGGGACCCGGCCACATCAGTTTGGGAGGCTGTGAGCATCTCTGGGACCTGGCCACATGGGTTTGGGAACACGTGAGCATCTTTGGGACCCGGCCACGTCACTTTGGGGGGACATGAGCAGCTTTTGTGGCTTTGGGAACATGTGAGTGGCTTTGGGACCCGGCCACATCAGTTTGGGAGGCTGTGAGCATCTCTGGGACCCAGCCGCATGGCTTTGGGAGCACATGAGCATCTCTGGGGCCTGGCAGTGTGGTTTGGAACCCAACCGTGTCACTTTGGGATGTGGCCACATTGCTCTCAAAGCATGTGAGCGTCTTTGGGACCTGGTCAACGTTGTGTTGGGGGGACATGAGCATTCCTGGGACCTGGACGCTGCTCTGGAAGCACAAGGGTGTCTTTGGGACCCGGCTGTGTTGCTCTAGGACCCAACCATGTCACTTTGGGAGGACGTGAGCACCTTTGGGACGCAGACAAGTGGCTCTGGGGACCAACCACGTTGCTTTGGGAGCCCGTGAGCATCTTTGGGATGTGGCCTCTCGTGCCCCACGGTGCTGCCCCATGGGGCATCCTGCACTTTGTGCCCACCAGTGTCCCAGCCGGGATGGGACATGACCACGGCTCACCTTGGCGTGAGCAGAGGTGCTGGTCACCCCCAACCCGGAGTGGTGGGACGCCCCAAACCCAGTACAGAATTGTCACAGCCCCGTTCCCAGCGTGGAGCTGGGTGGCTTCCAGCGTCATCCCCCCCCCCCGGTCCCAGCCTGTCTCGCCTGCCCTGTCAGCAGAAGCTGCACGGTGGTCTCCTGCGGGAGCCGGTGGGCAGGGAGCAGCCCGGCCGTGGCGCCGGAGGAGGGGACCCCCACTCTGGGGGTGCTGACCCTCCCTTCTGCCCCAGGTCCAGCCCATCCAGCCGGCCCCGGCACTGTCCCAGCCGGCCGTGGTGATGGCAAACCCTGCCCCGGCGGCGAAGGCTTCCTCCGCGCCCGTCCCCATCACCTGCTCCGAGACCCCCACCGTCAGCCAGCTGGTCTCCAGTGAGTCACAGTGGGGGATACTGGGGGGATCCCAGGGACTGGGATCCCCTGGGATAGGGAGAGGTTGCTGGGGATACTGGGGGGTCGCCGGGGACTGGGATCCCCTGGGATGGCGAGAGGTTGCTGGGGATACTGGGGGGTCCCGGGGACTGGGATCCCCTGGGATAGGGAGAGGTTGCTGGGGATACTGGGGGGTCCCGGGGACTGGGATCCCCTGGGATGGCGAGAGGTTGCTGGGGATACTGGGGGGTCCCAGGGACTGGGATCCCCTGGGAATGGGGAACACACAGCCAGACTCTGCATCCATGGGGGTGAGCGCTGGCCCCCAGCCTTCGTTATGGAGCCTAACGAAGGGGATGCTTGTTAGGGGGGGTGGGGCGGGGGGGGGCTCCGTGGCCATTTCACGGCAGCCCCCGCATCCCTCCACCGGCAGAGCCCCCGGCTCCCAACAGCAGCACGGAGGAGGACGGGATTAACCTGGAGGAGATCCGGGAGTTCGCCAAGAACTTCAAGATCCGTCGCTTGTCCCTCGGCCTGACGCAGACGCAGGTGGGGCAGGCGCTGACGGCCACCGAGGGACCTGCCTACAGCCAGTCGGCCATCTGCAGGTACGGGGGGCCGGGGGGGGGCCGGGGCGGCCGCGTCCTTCGGAGGGACTGGGGAGAGGAGCAGAAGCGGAGGAAGGGAGTGAAGGTGGGGAGAAAGGAGGAAAAGGAGAGAAAGGAGAAATGGAGAAAGGGAGGGAAGTTGGAGGGTGGGGAGGAGGAAAATTGGGAGAAAAGAGGAAAAGGAGAGAAAGGAAAATGGGAGGAAAGGGAGGAGGTTGGGGAGAAGGAGGAAAATTGGGGAAAAGGAGAGAAAGGAGAATTGGAGAAGGAGAGGAAAATGGGAGGAAAGGGAGGACATTGGGGAGACAGTGGAAAATTGGGAGAAAGGAGGAAAAGGAGAGAAAGAACTGGAGAAGGGGAGCGAAGTTGGAGGGTGGGGAGGAGGAAAATTGGGAGAAAAGAGGAAAAGGAGAGAAAGGAAAATGGGAGGAAAGGGAGGAGGTTGGGGAGAAGGAGGGAAATTGGAAGAGAAGAGGAAAAGGAGAAAGAGGAGGACTGGAGAAAGGGAGGAAACTGGGAGGAAAGGGAGGAGATTGGGGAGAAGGAGGGAAATCAGGCGAAAGGAGGAAAAGGAGAGAAAGGAGAATTGGAGAAGGGGAGGAAAATGGGGGGAAAGGGAGGACATCGAGGAGAAGGAGGAAAATTGGGAGAAAGGAGGAAAAGGAGGGAAAGGAGAACTGGAGAAGGGGAGCGAAGTTGGAGGGTGGGGAGGAGGAAAATTGGGAGGAAAGAGGAAAAGGAGAGAAATGGAGAAAGGGAGGGAAGTTGGAGGAAGGGGAGGTTGGGGAGGAGGAAAATTGGGAGAAAAGAGGAAAAGGAGAGAAATGGAGAAAGGGATGGAAGCTGGAGGAAACAGGAGGTTGGGGAGGAGGAAAATTGGGAGAAAAGAGGAAAAGGAGAGAAAGGAAAATGGGAGGAAAGGGAGGAGGTTGGGGAGAAGGAGGGAAATTGGAAGAGAAGAGGAAAAGGAGAAAGAGGAGAACTGGAGAAAGGGAGGAAACTGGGAGGAAAGGGAGGAGATTGGGGAGAAGGAGGGAAATCAGGCGAAAGGAGGAAAAGGAGAGAAAGGAGAATTGGAGAAGGGGAGGAAAATGGGAGGAAAGGGAGTTTGGGGAGAAGGAGGGAAATCAGGTGAAAGGAGGAAAAGGAGAGAAAGGAGAATTGGAGAAGGGGAGGAAAATGGGAGGAAAGGGAGGAGGTTGGGGAGAAGGAGGGAAATTGGGAGAAAGGAGGAGAAGCAGAGAAATGGAGAAAGGGAGGGAAGCTGGAGGAAACAGGAGGTTGGGGAGGAGGAAAATTGGGAGAAAAGAGGAAAAGGAGAGAAAGGAAAATGGAAGAAAGGGAGGAGGTTGGGGAGAAGGAGGAAAATTGGGAGAAAGGAGGAAAAGGAGAGAAAGGAGAATTGGAGAAGGGGAGGAAAATGGGGGGAAAGGGAGGAGGTTGGGGAGAAGGAGGAAAATGGGAGGAAAAGAGGAAAATTAGACAAAAGAAAAATTAGGGAAAGTTGGGGGGAAATGAAATACGGAGAAAAGGAAGCAAAATGGAGAACAGGAGAACTAGAGGAAGGGAAGAAGATGGGAGAAAAGGAGGGTGGGCGGCATCGCTGCCCCCAAAGCCCCACACATCATCGCTCCCTGCCATGGTCCCATCGGTGCCCCCAGCCCCGTCCCAGCGTGTCCCCCCGCGGTGTGCCCCCATCCTGGCCGCATCCCTGCGGATTTCACCGTGTCCGCTGCAGGTTCGAGAAGCTGGACATCACCCCCAAGAGCGCCCAGAAGCTGAAGCCGGTGCTGGAGAAGTGGCTGAGCGAAGCCGAGCTCCGTAACCAAGAGGGGCAGCAAAACCTGATGGAATTCGTGGGGGGGGAACCCTCCAAGAAGCGGAAGCGCCGCACGTCCTTCACCCCCCAGGCCATCGAGGCGCTCAACGCCTACTTCGAGAAGAACGCCTTGCCCACCGGCCAGGAGATCACCGAGATCGCCAAGGAGCTCAACTACGACCGCGAAGTCGTCCGCGTCTGGTTCTGCAACCGCCGGCAGACCCTCAAAAACACCAGTAAACTCAACGTCTTTCAGATCCCCTAAACTGGGGAGGGGGATGGGGTCATCCCCCCCCCACCCCCACCGCCGCCATTGCCCACCCCGACCTCCTGCCATCAGCACTTTTGCCACCGACTTGGTCCCCCAGCCCCACGGCGGGGGCTGGGGTCTCCACCACCCCACCGTGCCCGTAAGGTGTGTCCGTGTGTCCGTCCCCCTTTCCTCCACATCACACATGACCTAAGCGTGTTCGCGTCGGATGTCAGGCCTGCCTCATGCCTCCTGCCTGTAACGTGCGTGGTGACGGACCCCCTGCCTGCACGCGCCGCCTCTCCTGCCCCCCCAATGTCATCCCCTTCCCCAGAAAAAGGTGATTTTCATTTTTTGGCCGTTTTCCCGTGTTTCTGAGGTAGCGTCGTGGCTCGCTAGGGGTGAGCCCCGGTTTAATTTCACCCCCACCCCCGTTTGATTTCGGCGGTCCCCTGCCTCACAGTGGGCTTCTCGGTGTGACCCCCACCCCAGCCACGGGGACATCACCACGGGTGGTGGCTGGGGACTTCACCAGGGTTTGGTTGAGGGTTTTCGGGGGGGCAACCCCCGTAACAGAGGCAGCACCCCTTCCCTGCCTCCCCCCACCCCGAGCCCGGGGGCCAGGTGGGTTGGGGGGCTCCATCTCTCGCCCCCTTCTCGCCCGGGGAGCGGTGGGGAGAGGTGACAGCTGGAGGGGGGGAGGTTCGGGGGGACGGGGAGGGGGCGCCAGGTCCCGCTGAGGACACGGCAGACTGATGCACTTGATGTAGTGGTGTGAAATAAACAGTATTTTTCTTTTTTCTTTTCCTTTCCACTTTTTTCCGGCGGAGGGGAGGGAATTGGGAGGGAGGGGGATGTCGCTGCGCTGCTGTGGCTTCCCATGCCACCAGTTTTCAGGGGAGCGGCTGCGAGGATGGCACTGGGCCGGCGTCATTCCTTCCATCCCCCCTGCAGCGCTGGGAAGGAGAAAAGCACCCCCCGTCCCCCACCCCCCGCTGCCAGCTGAGCCCCGCGCAACTCAGCGCACGCATGAGCCGGAGCCGGGACTCGAACCGGGATTCTGGAGGAGGCGCAGCGCGGCCCCGAGCGCCCCACGCCGTGCCGCTCAGGCCCCGCCCCCCGGCCAATCCCCGCGCCGCGTACCCGGCGCGAAGCTCTCCATTGGCTGCCGCCCGCCGCGCGTCACCCGGCGGCCCGCGGCTCCCATTGGCTGGGCGCGGCGGCGGGGCGGGGCCAGCTCCCCGCTGGCGGCGGGGGCGGGGGGCCCGCGGTGCCGCCGCCTCCATCTTGCGGGGGCCGCGGCCCGGGGCCCTCGGCGGGGCGGGAGCGGGAGCGGCGGGGCCGGGGCCGGGGGGGGCTCCGGGGGGGGGGGCTCGGCGGGTGCAGCCCCTCGGGGAGGCGGCCCTGGGGGTACAGCGGGGCCGCGGGCAGCCCCTGGCGGGGTTTGGCCTTTGAGGGGGGGCCTGGAGCCAGGGAGGCCCCGCGGGGGGCGGCAGGGCCCGGGGGGGGGTGTGTGTGTGTCCCCCCGAGGGGGGCGGCCCCGTGAGGGGGTGCAGGGGTCCCCTGGGGGTGCAGCCCCGCGGGGAAGGGTCAGTAGGGCCCGGAGCCCCCCGGGGGTGGAGGCCCTTAGTGGGGGGGCTGAGGGGTTTGGGGGGCCCCGGCGGGTGAGGCCCCGGGGGGGGGTTGGGGGCTGGTGTGGCCCCTTGGGGGGGGGGTGAGGGGGTGCAGCAGGCGGGGGGGAGGTCGAGCCCCCTGCAGCAGGTCTTGGAGGAGGGGGGGGGTCCCCCCAAGTTAGCCACCCCAGGGCAGGGTCCCCCGAGGGGTGGGGGGCCGGGTGCCCCCAGGAGACAGGGGGAGCGCGGCTGAGCCCCCCCAGGGGAGCGAGCCCACCTGCCTGCCGGGGGGGTGTCGCACCGGGGCAGGTCGCCCAGGAGCCCCCCGCTGCCCTCCCCCACGGGGGACGCGGCCCCCTGGCCCGGGGCGGGCGCCCCGTGCCGCTGGGTGAGGATGGCCTGGGCGCTGAAGCTGCCGCTGGCCGACGAGGTGATCGAGTCGGGGCTGGTGCAGGACTTCGACGCCAGCCTGTCGGGCATCGGCCAGGAGCTGGGCGCCGGGGCCTACAGCATGAGGTAGGTGGGCTCCGGCGACGCTCGGGGGTCCGTCCCGTGCCTGGCAGAGAGGCTGGGGGCTCAGGGTGGGCTGAGGAGCCCCAAAACGCTCCCCAGGGTGGGGGACCGGCACGTTCGGTGGCCGCGGTGTCACCCTGGGGGTAGTTCGGGAGCGAGTTGGGCGCTCGGCTCCGTTTCCAGCCCTGGGATGTGGCGGTGGGCGCTCGGAGTTGGGATGGAGTCGCGGTTGCAAGGGGCTGGCTGGGCACTGGGGGGTGGGGGGGCTGGGCAGCCCTGGGGGCTCTTTTGGGCTTTGGCCACCCGATGGCCTTGATCTGCAGCTCCATCACCCCGCTTCGTCCCACGCTTCTCCATCGCTGGTCAGAAGAGCCCGCAGCCGGTTGCTTTGGGTTTACGCAGCCTACGCTGATCCCCCCCAGAAGCTAATCACCCCAGAAGCGGTACTTTGCTCTAATTAATTACCCCCCCAGAGGAACAGGGGCATGGGTTTTTTGGGTCAGACCAGCTCCTGACTGAGCTAACCCAGGAGCCAAGGCTCGGAGCAGGACCCCCGCGGGGTCTAGCGCACGAATGTGATGCTTGGGACCGGGACCTGCTGGCCTCGGGTGCTCACGCTGTATGTGGCCCGTGCTCCAGAGATGCTCCTTGGTCCTCCCGATCCCGGCTCTGGGATCCCGGCTCTGGGATCCAGCCGCTTGGCCGAGCCCCCCGTGCGCGCTGAGGCCGAAGCGCAGCGTCGTGCCCCCCGTTTGAGGCGTGAGAACGCCTTGTCTCCGCCTGCGCGAGTCACGACGGGGAAGTGCAGCCCGTGGACGAGGCGTTGGACGGGCCGGGGGCTGCGGGCAGCCACGTGCTTCCCCACCGCCGTCCTTGATTAATTAGCTCCGTCGTCCTTGATTAATTAGCTCTGTCGTGGGGCAGTGCGGATCCAGCGCCGTCTGCGAAGGAGTTGCCTTGATGTAACTTGTGTGAGAGCGTTACTAGTTTGGCTGCAACTTCTGCCCTGTTTGTTTTCACCCTGGGACCCTCCTCGGCTGGAAGCGAGGGGGGAGGACGAGGTAGATCCCCCCCCCCCCCATCCCCATGTGGACCCCAGGCAGGTGTCAAAGAGCCTGGAGGTCCCCGTGTCCTAATTTTCCGTACCGCTCTTACCGGTGCAAAAGGGCTTTGGACTCTGGGTTGGTGACATGGTGGCTGTGTCGCTGCCCTGGGCGCAACCTACGGGGCTCGCTCGGCCGCCTGAAACCCGACTCTGTTTTTCCAAGACTTTTCTTGACCTGCGCTGCCCGTAAATAGAGCGTGTGCCCCCGTAGGTGAGCGCCGACCTTCCTGTCTTGACATCTGACATTTTCTCTCCGTGTCGCGGGAAGGGGGGAAAAGGTTTCAACAGGCACCTCGGGTTTTGAGCGTGTTTGGGACTTTTTGCAGGCTTGCCCCGGGGGGGGTGTTCCGCTTTTGTTCCTTCTCCCTATGGAAGAGGCACGTTACTTCCTTGGGAACGAGCGCTGGTAGGTGCCGGTGGGTGATGAGGGTTGTGGCTCGGCTGGAAGCTTTCTCTCGTTTGAGTTGCACGGTAGGGTCGTGCTTTGTATTTGTTAATGAACCTGAATTTGTCATGTTACTGTTGTTCCCCGGAATTCGTGATGTTACTGTTGTTCCCTGGAATTTGGTTTTTGAGGAGAGCGGAGCTGGTTTTGGAGGTGATAACCGGGCATTGGCTGAACACGTCTGCCCACAGTTATTCTCCCCTCTTTTCTAGGAGATTCTGTCCCACCCCAGAGCCGGAGCTGCTAGGTGAAGTGTCTTCCCAAAAGCACATTAAATTGCGCAGGGAAGGAGTGGGTTTTAAGCGGAGGGGTGTCCCTCGGAGTTGCAGGAGCTTCTCCAGGTGCCTTTGAGCAGGCGGGACTGCACCTGGGTTGGTCTCAAGAAAAATCTGCCGATGGCTGCTGGGTTTGGCCAGGCTGGGCGTCATGGGGGGCTGCTGGTGGGACGGTGGTACCCGAATGCCTCGCAGCTTCCTGGCTCTTCCCCAAGCAACCCCCAAAATGACCACTCGAGCTCGGTGGGTGATGGTGGGGCGGGAGGCGAAGTAACAAAGTGCCTCCTGTGCCACCGAGAACGTGCTTCCCCCGGAGCTGCTGGGCCCGGGGGCTGCCGAGCTTTCTCTTGCCGTTTTATAACCACGTTGTCTCTCCAGATATTTAATTTATTGCACCACGCCACGTGTAAAGCTGACCCTGTCACCTGGGTCCTGCGGCACAGGACGACCCAGACAAACGAAACCTGTGGCCGCGGCGATGCCGAGGGACCGCGGCAGGGGTGGCGTGGCGTGGCGATGCTCCAGCCTCCCTGTTGCACCGAAAGCAGCTCTGCTTCCCCGATAGCTGCTTGCAAAAGCAAACCATCGTTTGCTCGATGATTATTCCTCGCTAATTGGGTTGGGCTCTTGTACCAGAAATACAGGGATGCGACAATCCTACATTTTGGGGTTGGTTTTTTTTCCCCCTTTTGCAGCTTGTAATAAAATGTGGGGTTGAGGCTGTGGTTAGGCAGGGTCTCGGCTAACACAAACCTAGAGGCTGGCTTTGGGGAGGTTTGCAGGGATGGCTCTGCCGGCCCGTCCCTCTCAGCAGGTGTCTGAGTGCCCTTGGTGGCTGAGTGGAATCGCTGGAGGCCTGAGAAGCAGTTTGTGATATCGCAGCCACCCGCTGTGCTGCGGAACGTGGATCCAGCGGCGGCCGAGAGCTCCGCGTGCACGGGACGAGCGAGTGGAAGCCGGGATGACAGCGATGTGCCGGCAATCCGAGCGGGGAGGTCGCAGCTTTGAGTCTTTCTCACCCAGCCTGTTTTCCTGCGAGGCAAAGCAGAAGAAAGAGCGAAGCCCCCCGAGGTCTCCTGAGGCTGCAGACGTGGGGTTGGAGCCCGGCTGTGGCGCAGCCTGCGAGGCACACGAGCGCTCACGTGCGCAGGAGAAGCGCGCCCCGCATTCCTCCGGCCGCAGGGGGAATTTGTGCAGGGCGCAGCCTTTCCGTTTTCCTGTCGGCACAAGAGGTTGGTGCTGCTCTTCCCCATCCCATAGGATGGGCCATCTGTGCTTCATCCTGCCTCGGCAGCTTGCTGGGGCGAGGAATTCTTCGGCGGGATGAAACACCGTTCGTTCGCCTGCTAATGAGATGGAGCTGCAGGGAAGTTCGGCCTCCGGGTTGTGTAATTTGCCTAATTGTGTACACGTGCCTTGATGACACTGGGGCATCTGCAGGGCTCTGTAGTGTCTGACAGCGGGATTTGGGCAGGGAAGGGCTCTGCCGCTCGGCTTGGGGCGGCGGCGGTGGGTGCTGCTGGCGCAGCTTTGGAGGAAAGGTGGGTATTTAATCTCTTGGAGACCAAAGGGTTAAAGCCCTGTTAGGGTGGGAGCTGGTATTTGGCCAGGTAAGTCCAGTTTTATCTTGGGAAAGGTTTTTAATGTTCAACTAAAGAAAAAAAAAAAAAGCTGATTTAACTCCTTCCTCATGCTCCCGTGAGCCCAAAGTCTGTAACAGGAGGGACAGGCGACCTGAGTCTTCACCATGGCTCAGTGTTGCGCAGCTGCCCCTGCACAGCTCCGTCCCCACTGCCCCCCCGCCACGTTTCACCTGGGGGCGATGGGGTGGCTCTGGGTGACCTGAACAGCTCCATCCCCACTGCCCCCCCGCCACGTTTCACCTGGGGGCGGGGTGGTGGCTCTGGGTGACCTGAACAGCTCCGTCCCCACTGCCCCCCCGCCACGTTTCACCTGGGGGCGATGGGGTGGCTCTGGGTGACCTGAACAGCTCCATCCCCACTGCCCCCCCGCCACGTTTCACCTGGGGGCGATGGGGTGGCTCTGGGTGACCTGAACAGCTCCATCCCCACTGCCCCCCCGCCACGTTTCACCTGGGGGCGATGGGGTGGCTCTGGGTGACCTGAACAGCTCCATCCCCACTGTCCCCCTGCCACGTTTCACCTGGGGGCAGTGGGGTGGCTCTGGGTGACCTGAACAGCTCCATCCCCACTGCCCCCCCGCCACGTTTCAGCTGGGGGCGATGGGGTGGCTCTGGGTGACCTGAACAGCTCCATCCCCACTGTCCCCCCCACCACGTTTCAGCTGGGGGCGGTGGGATGGCTCTGGGTGACCTGAACAGCTCCGTCCCCACTGTCCCCCCACCACGTTTCAGCTGGGGGCGGTGGGATGGCTCTGGGTGACCTGAACAGCTCCATCCCCACTGTCCCCCCACCACGTTTCAGCTGGGGGCGGTGGGATGGCTCTGGGTGACCTGAACAGCTCCATCCCCACTGTCCCCCCGCCACGTTTCAGCTGGGGGCGGTGGGGTGGCTCTGGGTGACCTGAACAGCTCCGTCCCCACTGCCCCCCCGCCACGTTTCAGCTGGGGGCGGTGGGGTGGCTCTGGGTGACCTGAACAGCTCCATCCCCACTGCCCCCCCGCCACGTTTCAGCTGGGGGCGGTGGGATGGCTCTGGGTGACCCGAACAGCTCCGTCCCCACTGCCCCCCCGCCACGTTTCAGCTGGGGGCGGTGGGGTGGCTCTGGGTGACCTGAACAGCTCCATCCCCACTGCCCCCCCGCCACGTTTCAGCTGGGGGCGGTGGGGTGGCTCTGGGTGACCCGAACAGCTTCGTCCCCACTGTCCCCATGCCACATTTCAGCTGGGGGCGGTGGGGTGGCTCTGGGTGACCTGAACAGCTCCATCCCCACTGCCCCCCTGCCACGTTTCAGCTGGGGGCGGTGGGATGGCTCTGGGTGACCCGAACAGCTCCATCCCCACTGTCCCCACGCCACGTTTCAGCTCGGGCGATGGGGTGGCTCTGGGTGGCCCTGGCAGCCCATCCGCAGCTCTGCAGTCACGTCCCCACCGCTTGAACGTGTTTGCCCGGGTTCTGCTTTCGCTCCGGGCTCTGCTCGTGTGCATGGGTGGGAGGATGGTCTGGTTTATACACGACGGAATAATCGCTCTTGGCCATTGTTACGGCTCAAAACAACTGCTGAGAAACAGCTTCTGAAACAATTTCTATTAAATACATGTCCGTAGGCTCAAGGGTATTGCTGATGGTTTTTAAATTAAGATTATTCAGCAAGTTCTTGTTGCCACATGGCCTTTGAAGTATGGAGGAGTGTCTGTGATCACAGGGGAGCGGAGATGTAACCGCAAAGACCAGGAGACATCCTTCTCCTGGGAAAAGTTGGTAGCACGGGGCTTTTAACACCCTGGCTTTTCCCGGGCAGCACCGAGAGCGGCGTGACAGCATCCAGGGGACGGGGAGCCCAAGCTGGTACAGCTGGAGCGGCTGCGTGCTGCCCGGTGGCACGGCGTGGAGCTCCCGCGGAGCCCGTCTCGCACAGCCTGGTAGCCAGGAGGGCGCCTGGGCTGTGGCAGGTTAACGGAGTGTGGTGAAGCCACCCTGACCCCTCAGGGCAGTTCCTCCTGTCCTGAAATGTGGCTTGGGGCAGGAGGCAGATCTGCGAGGTACACAGGAGGTGCCTGTGGCTGTCTTACCAACCTGGTCTGATTTCTCCCACGTCCCGCTGTGACGTGCGGCTTCTTCGGACCTGCAGGGCATCCCAGGCTCTTGGGCCGGGCCAGGGCTGCGCGGTGCTCAGCACAAAGTGCGTTGGGTCTGGGGGCTCCTCAGGGAGTTTGGGGAAAGCTGGGGGGGCCGCCTCCTGCCGCTTTTGTGCTGGGAGGGCTCCTGCCGTGTCGGGATTTGCTCCACGGAGATGTTTGCGTGCGTCCTGCAGGTTACAGCTACAGGAGGGAGGGTCTGGCCTCCGCCTGCGCTGACACCCCCGTTTGCTGGGGCACGGGGGGCTTTTGTGGACACAGAGGGGGCAGCGGCGAGGAACTCGGTGACCTTGACCTGAGCCAGACTTGGAATTCCTGCCAAGCCTCTCCTGGGGGGTCGGCAAGCCACGGGGAAGGGGTTAGGGGCCGGCCTGCTGGCAGCGGTGGGCAGGCTGGGACCACGAGGAGGAGGATGAGCGTTTATGGGTGACGCGGCTGTCGTCCTGCGCGCCTCTGCAGTGGTGCAGGCGGCTGGGCTGCAGGCTGACACGCCAGCCCTGGTGTCCCTTAGCCCGAAACGTGTGGGGTTTGGGTGGGTGGCGATGCTAAGCTGAAAAAAGCTTTAGCAAGGGCAGATCTCGGGTCCTCAGACCACTCGGTTTGCTTGAACGCTCCTTTGAGCTTCTGCGGAGATGGCGGGGGGGTGGTTTTACCTAAAAAAAGCTCAAAGCTCTGCCTAGGAGGAGGAACTGAATGCCGAAGGCGTCGCCTCTCTGTAGCCAGAGCCAAAGTGAGTGTCTGACAAATCTCTTTGCAGCGACGTCCTTGCCCTGCCCATCTTCAAGCAGGAAGAATCGAGCTTGCCCCCCGAAAACGAGAACAAAATTCTGCCTTTCCAGTACGTGCTGTGTGCCGCCACGTCCCCCGCTGTCAAGCTCCACGACGAAACGCTCACCTATCTCAACCAAGGTGAGAGAAGTCCACGGGCCGAGCGAGCCTCGTGTTTAACACCCTAAAAAGTACAATTCTGGAAATTTCCCCTCGAGAATGGAAAGCGCCTCAGTAGTAAACCCCAGGTTGTTCCTGTTGGGAAGTGCTGCTTCCTTCGCCTTGCTGCCTGCCCCCAGCTCACGGCGGCGGTGTGAATTGCCGGTAGGATTTAACCTCATCAAAATCTGTGCGATTTATAAGGTGGTTTACTGCTGCTGGGTGCTCTGCAGGGGGATGTTTTACAGGTTCGAGCTGTACCCGCTGCTTTCAAGTAGAACTGGAAGATCAGGGTTGGCGACCAAAGGCAGATGGAGCTTGTGTAATCGATTTCTTCCCTGTTCTTGATCTTGGGTTAATAAGGGTAATTCCTGGAAAGTACTGCTGCAGGAAGGGAGGGATTATCTCTTCCTGGAGGTGTGTTACAGCTGTGGCTCTGATGGCTCCTGTCACACACCCCCAACACCTGGCAAGGAGATCAAGTGGCACGTCGAGTGTGGCAGGAAAAGGTGTCAGGGTGGCAGCAGGGTCCGTCCTGACTAACGGGCAGGTACCTTGTCGCCTTCCCCCCAGGGCAGTCCTATGAAATCCGGATGCTGGACAACAGGAAGATCGGGGAGCTGCCAGAGATAAATGGGAAACTGGTCAAGGTGAGCAGAGCACACGGGTGCGCGCGCCCAGCTGGGGGTGTCCCCTGCCCTGGGGGGACGTGGCCTCACCCTGCGCCCCCACAGCGGCCGCCGTGACAGCGTGTGTGGCGTGGGTCTGCCTCGCCTGGGGGTTTTGTTTTCCCTTTTTCCTTCTCCCGCTTTGTGGAGACCAGCCCAGCTGGTGCTGTCCAGCCGGTCCCTGGGGACAAGGCAGGAGGCAGTGGCAGGAGGGATAAGCTGGGACCTTCGTGCTTCCACCCCAAGGGTCCATCTGGGCTCCCTTGCATTGCTTCGGCTTCTCCGTGAAGCCTTCGGGCTCCTCTGCTCCCCTCTCTGCCCCTTTTCTCGTGCCGGGAAGCACCTCGCAGCTCGAGTTTCCCACGGCAGCTCCAGCCCCAGACTGTTTCTCCCCTCTAGAGCATATTCCGGGTGGTGTTTCATGACCGGCGCCTGCAGTACACGGAGCACCAGCAGCTGGAGGGCTGGCGGTGGAACCGGCCTGGGGACAGGATACTGGACATCGGTGAGTCCCCGGGGCTGGCGGAGACGCGGGTGCCTGAGGTGCCTCCAGCCAGGCTCCTGGTCCCTTTAAGGGACAAAGTGCTGTCATGGTCCCGCGTTTTGAGAGACGTGGTTGGTTCTTCCATAAGTTCCCTGCAAATCCCTTCCTGCTACAAACCGCAGCTGGTTCTCCGTATGTGCCCCTACAGATATCCCGATGTCCGTGGGCATCATTGACCCGAGAGCAAACCCAACCCAGCTCAACACGGTGGAGTTCCTATGGGATCCTTCCAAGAGGACTTCTGTGTTTATCCAGGTAAAAGAGGAAAAGCGGAAAAACTCCCGTTGCGGGCATCTAGGGGGAAAAAATAAGTTTTCCAAGGGGGAAAAAGATGCTTTTTCTAACTCGGGAGCACTGAAATAGCAGCCAGATGCTACAGTGGTAGAAGGATGTCAACTAAAACACGCCCTGCCTCCTGCAAGAGAGCAGCAGCCCATGAGGGAGCAAGGCATGGGCACAGCTGACCACCAACCAGTTGTTTTACACATTTTAGTGGTGGTTTAGGTCCCACTGTTTCCAGAATTTGAGTCTCCATCCTGCTTAGATGCTTTTGCACATCTCACCAGCTGCCTAAAATACCTTTTGGAAGTCTGGCCCTCCCAGCCAGGATACACGGGCTGCCGCCTGCGGAGGCTGGTGCCGCAGAACTGGCTGCCCTGCTGGTCTGGGGCTTGCTTGTGGCATTAAGAGGTTGCAAAACTTGTTGAAAGAATGTGGCTCCACCTCTGCCATGGCATCCCCTTACGTCCTTCATGCTGGGGGGGCTTGCGGTCCCATCCCCGCTCCGTATTTCGCCCTCTCACCCTTTATATGAGTGCTGCCCCGGCTCCCACGAGGGGAACGGCCGCGTTGTGGTGGGTCATACGGTGGGATTCCTGAGGAGGGGATTCCTGAGGAGGGGATTCCTGAGGAGGGGATTCCTGAGGAGGGGATTCCTGAGGGCAGGCTGCCTTGCCTTCCCGCAGGTTCACTGCATCAGCACAGAGTTCACCATGCGGAAGCACGGGGGAGAGAAGGGGGTGCCTTTTCGGGTCCAGATAGACACCTTCAAGGAGAACGAGAACGGGGAGTACACGGAGCACCTGCACTCTGCCAGCTGCCAGATCAAGGTCTTCAAGGTACCGCAGCCCCTTGGGGACCTTCCCAAGGCTAGGAAACAAACTGGGAAGTCGATCCCAGTTCACGCTGTGGCCCCAGTGAACGTCATGGGTGCAGGACCGTGGCCGCATTTGCTTGCGGAAGGGCCCTCGTGGTCCTTCTGGTCTCACGTCGCTGCTCTCCCCTGGTTCCTCCCTGTCAGTCGAGGCCGGAGGTCGCTGAGGCTATAAAACCAGTAAGCCAAGAACAATGTACGGGGAGAACATGGGCTGCCTTGCCTCTGTCTGAAACCTCCCACGTTTAGTCTTATCACCTCGGGAGATCTTCCAAGCATCCTCGGTGTCTGTCTAAACTCCTCGCTTGAATATTACCTGTTGCCGATGATCTGCCCGCACCTGGCCTCTCCAGCGGTGCCGGCGTCTGGTCCCTGTTGCGAATCGCTTGCGGAATTGCCGGCGCGCAGCAATTCGGGCTGAGAAGGGCGGTTCACGCAGCAGCGCTTTGGCAATGCCGTGCCCACGCTGTCTGGGACGCGGAGGTTGCCTCCGTTACCCCATCCCTCCCTGTAACGCCAAACCTTGGTGCGTGGCTCCTCTCTCCGGGCTTTAGGGGCACTTGGCACCCAGCGGGGGTGGGTGCCTGGCCGGGTGCCTGCGCTGCTTTGCCGCTGTGCCCTGAGCTTGCTGCGGGATACTGGGCAGCGTGCCCTGCTGCTGGCTCGGCATCTTCCCCCTTCTCTCTCTCTCTCTCTCTTTCTCTCTCTCTCCCCCTCTCCCCTCTTGCCTGTTTGGTTTATAACATTTCGAAGGCAGGGGTGGGATGATTTAGGGCTTGTTGGAGCTGTGGCTGGTATCTCGATGCAAGTAGCCGAAACGGATGGCTGCGGGGTGGGGAGTTAGGGCTGATCACGAGCGGGCACCCGGAGGACAATGAGACTGCGAGGCATCTGCTGCTGCGTTTCTACTGGGCTTCAGCTCTTGGTGCCAGGGGATGGGTTGGGTTTTGTGGGGGTTTTGGGGAGGTTTTTTTTCCCCTTGGATTGGGAAAACCCAAAGCGGTGAAGCTGTGGCTTCAGGGCACGGTCTGTCTGCAAGGGGTGGTCTGTGATGTCTTCACCCTTATCTCTTGCTCCCCAACACAGCCGCTTTCCTGGGGTCAGGGCTGCTCTTTGGGCAGCAGACGCAACACCATGCGCGTTTCCCCGTGCCCGTGTGAGACCTGTTTGCCGCAGGGCGTCCTTCATGGGTTTTAACGTGATTCGGGCTCCTGCCCCGCTCTTTCCATCCTCCCCTCTGCCTCTCAAAGCTCTAAATAGCTGCTGGGGAGCCCTTACCCACACGTTGGTGTCTGGGGCACAGATCTGCTCGAGCCAGCAGGCGCAGCAGCGTTGCCCGTGGAAAGATGAGATTTTCATGGTAGGAACAGGCTCATGACGCCACAGCTGAGCAGCACCTCCTCACCCAGCTGCGAGCACAGTGGTGGCTTGCTCAGGTCTCAGCTTTCCTGTCCAGAGGGAAGAGATTTGGAACTTGGGGAGCAGGATTGTATTGATTGATTGTAACAAACAACGATTTCCCCGTTGTATTTGTATAAAGCTTTTCCGCCGGTGCCATGGGTACCACTCGTCCCCATGGGAGGCGTCTGCCTGCTGGCAGGTAGCTGTGCTGGGCCACCAAGAGAAATTCCTCCCGCCTGTGAGTACAGGCAGAGACCACGGAGAGCCAAGTTTTGAGCCAATTTCTTTAGGGTTCTGCTAAGGGGAGCACCGGGGATGGCTTTGGCGGTTATAAGGGCGCTCTCTTCCTTGCTGCTTTCCCTGGGGCTTTGAGTGTTTGATAAAGGCAGCGAGTAAAATCACGTTAATCTTGGACATGAGAGAGCACGTGGGTTTTCGAGGTTGTGGCAAAGGCAAGGACATAACTGAGCGCTTTGGTGTCCCGGTGCCGTTTGTGCCACTCAAACGCTGCCTCTCCAAGTGGTTGACGAAGGTGCAAAAGACGCAGCTCAGATACGTGACACCAGAAAGTGGCCTTTGTCCCCTTAGAGCCGACATACGCTGTCAGGAGAAGTGTGTCTCAAGGCTGTTTCGCCCCCTCGTTCAGATGCTTTGGGCCCCGTTGCAGGCGCGTGGGTGGCTCAGGATCTTGGGGCTGTTCGCGAAGGGCTGCCGTCACCGCAGTGAGTTCTCAGTGCGGATAGTCGCAGCCTCTTCCTTTCCCCCCTGTAAAGCAACAAGCGGGTGAGTAGAAGGACGAGTCACCTTTTCTGCTGCTTGCATTTCTCGCACACCTCTCCAGCCGTCTGCTGCCGCCCTTCCACGCGGCTGTTCTAACAGGGATGTCTCCTTTCCAGCCCAAAGGAGCTGATCGGAAGCAGAAGACGGACAGGGAAAAGATGGAGAAGCGAACGCCTCATGAGAAGGAGAAATACCAGCCTTCCTATGAAACCACGATACTCACGGAGGTGGGATGCTCTGTCGTGCAGCGGCTGGCATCGTTGTTTTAATGAAACCTGGCTTACCTCGCCCGCAGGTGACGAGGAGCTGCCTGTTCTGCTGTGAAACCTTGGCCAAATGGCTAATAGCCACAAGACAAAAGCAAGATAAATTTTGTAGGCAGAGGAGGTGTTTCTTACAGACCTGAAAAAGGGCTCTTGTGCCTGGAGACGTGGCGGGTTTTTCCCCGCTGGAATAGCTCACCTAATAAAAGGTTTTTACCTCTCCCTGCAAGCTTCGTTTTGCCCATGTGGCAACCGGCCGCTGAGGTTGTGAGCTGGCAGAAAACCCAGTTGTTTGCTCCCTGTGCTAGAGGAAAGCGTCAGTCTGTTCAAATGTGATGGGCTGAGGGGTGGGTGCTGAGCAGCCCTGGGGAGGGGAGCCCTTGTCCTGCCCTGGGTGGGTTCGGGAACACTCATCAGTGCCGGACTCTGGCTCGGAGGTTCCCAGGTTTCTGTGTGTCAGCCCCGTGCCAGAGTGATGGTTTAGACCCCAGATCTCGCTGTGTTTGAGTTCTGTGACTTTTGGCCTTTTGAGATTAAGAACCGCTAAACGTGAGCTTTGTGGCCATCTGCAGTGAATTGGCACGGCTTCTTTTAATCCCCCACTTTTATGCCTTAATTCTGTTCCAGAGTCGGTTGTTGGTCAGCAAATAGCTGTCACCCGGTGCTGACCAGAGCAGATGTCCGCGCTGGTTCACAGCAACCCTGTGACTCTCTGGGTTTTCCTTTCTAGTGTTCTCCCTGGCCAGAGATAACGTACGTCAATAACACGCCATCCCCTGGCTTCAACAGCTCCCACAGCAGCTTTTCCATTGGCGAAGGGTAAGTCGGGAGGGGAGGCCGCCTGGCTCGCAATTTCTGCCTCGCACAAGAGATCGATGTGTCCGAGCTGGCGGTGACCGCTGGCGAGAGGAAGGTTCCGAGGTGTACAGGGGGGTGGCAGCAGCCTAAGGGGCTGTGTCTGTGGGGAAAATCAAAACAAAATCCCTTGGAGCCGAGGGTCAGCCTCCAGCCTGCTTCGCGCTGCTTGTCCCCGCGCCGTTAATACTCCCAACATACACCGTTGGTTTGCAAAGCCGCAGCCACCTAGCTGTTTTGGTGGCCTTGGTTATGGGAATTTGGGGGGGGGTTGCTGCCCGCCGGGGTCCTGTGCCGGAGGGGAAGAGCAGCGCTAACTGGTGTTTCTGGCTCTTTCCCCGCCCTAGCAATGGCTCTCCCAACCATCAGCCCGAGCCACCCCCTCCGATCGCAGATGTAAGTCACACCTCAGAGCTTATGCTTGTGGTAAGGATGGTGCACAGGTCAGAAAATGGGATTTGGGGATGGAGCTGGGGCGGGTTTGTGGGTGGCTGGAGTTTGCTGGGGAAGAGGCTGCTCTAATTTAACATCTTTGGGGAGCTGTAACTTCTTTTTGACTCCTAGTTAGAAAAAGAGGTGACGGGGTGAAAAACGTTTGGTACAGCAACGCGGAGCTGTGAGCAAGCTCTTTGTAGCTTGCTGTGACCTTTACTTATTGCCTTGATCTTCTCTGTGCTTTCTCCTTTGCTTCCTTCCTCTTTTTCCGTCCCTCTGAAGACTTTTAAATCAAAACCTGTCCAGGCCACAGCCTTTACTGTGCACGTGCTGGGAGCCTGGCTCGCTGGGGCCCCCATTTAAGACTGTGATTATAAACACTGAGCTGACCTGTGCTCGTTCCTGGGTGGAAATGCTTCCACCTTGCCTCTGACCCTTCTTTCCCTGCGTTGCAGAACCTCTTGCCCACCAGCACGCCCCAGGAAGCCCAGCAGTGGCTGCACCGAAACCGCTTCTCCACTTTTTCTCGGCTTTTCAGAAACTTCTCAGGTAGGTTACACCATCCCCGCTGCGGCCGCCCCTTCTCCGTGCCAGGTGGCTCTGCCTCCTCTCGCTCCTGAGGCTGTCTTCATGTTCCCGTTGCAAATATAAATTTAAAATTTTCTTATAATACAATAAAACGTGGCTCCCTGAAAGCTGTGTACTTCATTTCCCACCTCAACTGGCAAAACAGTGAGGACTGGGGTGGTTTCTCTTCCAAGAGCTGGCAGCACACTCTAATCTTAAAACAAGCTGAGAAGTGCTGAGCTGGGGGAAAGCACAGCGTGTAAAGAAATGCTTCGTGTTTATTTTCCCCTCCTTCCCTGGTGATATGGCCTCTGTTATCCAGGGTCACCGAGGCACTGGGTAGCCGGCCGTAAATTTAATTTACGGGACACAGGGTTGTACCAAAACACGCTCTTGCAAAACCAGTCTGGAAAAAAAAATCTTGCGAGCGTCCTTCTAGGGGAAGCAGGGGGCAGTTGGAAGCAGAAGGGAGAAGCAGTTTGGGAATGGGGTGACCTCTGCGAGTGGGGAGAGGGGGAGCAGGCACAGCTGCCGTGTCCAGAGCCCCGCACCCGACACGCTTTGGACAAGATCGTGTGACTTTCTCACCTTCTAATGTTTTAAAACTAGGTGCAGACTTACTGAAGCTGACCAGAGAAGACGTTATCCAGATCTGCGGCCCTGCGGATGGCATCAGGCTCTTCAACGCGTTGAAAGGCCGGTAGGTTGTTTGCTTAAAAGCTGGTGGCGGATGGTAGGCGAGTTGTGTTTGGTTAGCCCATTTGCTCGGCTCTTGCTGTTAGAGAGAACAGAGTTTCATTAACCTTCCTGAACCTCTTCCAGTCACATTTGATAACTTAGCCAGCAGGGTAACCACGCCAGGGACAATCTGGGGTAGAAAATCCATGTGATCGTTAGAAATGATCTTATTCTTTGAGTGTCAGAGAACCAAGCCGCAAGCTAGCGAGTCCTGCCGATACAATACTTGTTTCCTCTGTCCTCTGCACTAATTCCGTGGAATTTCCTTCCCGGAATGGGAATATTCCTTTCCACCTTTCACTGAAGAAGCAGGGACTGGTGTTTAACCGCCCTGTCTGAGCTGGAGCGTTTCAGAAGGTGCTGCTACAGCCAGGCAGGGGGGCACAGGGTGGGCTGTGTCCAGGAGGGAAGGTACCGGTGTGGGGCTGAGAACGTGGGAAGCATTCCAGGGGGTTAATGCGCTGCCTCCGATGGCGCGGGAGATGGCAGGGAAACCAGGAGATAGCAGGGAAACCGTAGTGGTCCTGTGGTGGGGAGAAGGGCACAAAGGACAGGAGACGCTGCCGGCTTTTGTGCTGCAAAATGAGGCTTTGAACAAGGAGCACGCGTGTTACCAACCGAGCGCGGTGCGAACCGTGGCTGCTGTGTCCTCGGGAGCGAGCCGCCCGATTGAGCTGCGTGGTGGCCGGCTGGCACCATCTTCCCCTGCTGACTTTGTCCCCTTCTCACAAAAACCTTTGCTGCATCATCAAGGTGGGGGTGACCACGATGGTTTTGCTCCGGGACGACATTGTCGATCTCCTCTTTTCCTTCTGAAGAACCTGGCCAGGGAAGGAGCGCTGGCAAGGCGCTGGGAGCTTGAGGTGTCCTTGAGCAAATCCACGGGCGCTCACTCACTGCTCTGTCCCTAGGATGGTGCGGCCCAGACTGACCATCTACGTGTGTCAGGAGTCCCAGCAGCTGCGGGACCTCCAGCAGAAACACGAGGACGGGGACACAGTAACCAGTACTTTTTTCGGTAAGAGTCTCGGAGCCTGGCAGGGAGCGCGTGGGCTTGGGTTGCTGCTGCCAGGGGGGGAAACAACAGCCAGGGGCTTCAGCAAACAGAAATGCAGCGGAGGCTCTTTCCAGCCCTGCCGCTGCTGCCCGCGGGCACTCAGCACCAGTTGCCTCCAGTCCCCTTGTCCCCACACCACAGCTTTTGGCTGGTGAAGGGCCCCTCTTGCAGCCAGGACTGCTGGTGTTACCAGAGCCCTGCACAGCAACTCAGAGGGTCTGCGCCTTTTATTTTCGGCCCCTCCGTCTCATGTTGGCTGCTGTCACTCTCATCTCGCTGCAGCAAGGCAGCAAGCTCACGGGTGAGCTCACCTACAACCTAGTGCAGGCTCTGTACGCAAACCGAGCCCAAAAAATCGCGGTGAACCCTTTTTGCTCGCCCTGGTCCTTCCCAGCTGATTTTTCTCCTTGCCCACCAAATGGGTGGCTGCAGAATCTGACTGTCGGCACATTGCCTGCTCCAAGCTGACAAATGATAGCTCCTGCGAGAATCCAGCATTGCTCCGACAACAATGAGTGACCTACATTTGTGGAGCAGCCAGGCGCCGGTTGATCCACCTCTGTTGTTGGAGCGGCAAGTGCAAAAGCAAACAGCTCGTCCTTTCCTTGCCCTGCTCCAATTTGAATCCTCTCGCTTCCCCCCAGGACCTGCCTTGTGGGAGTGGGGGAACAAGGGTGAGGGGGTTCTGGGGTGGCGTTTTCATCGTGCTGGGATTGAAAACTGCCAGGAATGGTACAAAGTGCTGCTGGGCTGATGCTAGTTGAAATAGAAGCTTTTGGGGGGGCAAGGACTGCATAAATACAGAGCAAGCGTTGCAGGACATGGACAGGGAGTTACTGTGGAGCTGATCCTGATGTAGCTCAGGATCAGGTGTAGCTGGAGCAGACACCAGAGGTGCTGCAGTGACGTCTCGATTTAGCAGCTTGGGCTTGGAAAGATGATAGCTGCGCGACTTGGGCGCAGCAGAGCGGGCGTTTGACCTGCCAAAGAGCTGCGCTCGATAGACGAGCTGTTCCCAGTCCCTTCCCACCGTGGCTGTGGTGTTCCTGGGCGGAGAGCAGCCCGGCTGTGGCACTGCTCTAAGCACCTGCTCCCTAGGCTGGCGCGCGTGGCGGTAGCTGAAGTGTCTCTGCATCCACGGTGCAGACGTGGAAGCTTGGCGTCTGGCTGCCACGGCTCCTCTCCCCGCAGTGTACCACGCTATTTATCTGGAGGAACTGACGGCGGTGGAACTGACGGAAAAGCTGGCCCAGCTCTTCAGCATCTCTTCCCAACAGATCAGCCAGATTTACAAGCAAGGTCCGACGGGAATACACGTGCTGATCAGCGATGAGGTAACGGCCTGTGGGCGCTCCTTATTTTCAACCTCTTGCACTGGGTTGCTTCAGCTGGTTCGTGTCTGACGGTGCTCCGAGCTCTGCTGCGGGGGTTGCGCAGGACCCTGGGGAACAGATCCCACGGGCAGGTCCTCAGGAAGGGCCCTGCTCCTCACCTTTGGTTTCCAAAGAGTCTGAGTTAGTCATTAAAGCCTGTAGAGCAAAGGATGTTGGTGCTCGGGGGCGCTTCTCTGCTGCCGGGGGCACCTCACTTAAACCTGTGAGGTTTATCAGGCGTGAACAGCTCTCCCAGAGCTGGTCCAGGCTGCCTGCACGCCCTCCTTATGCTTGGGTTTTTTCCAGCTTTGCTATAAAAACAGGGAGGGGAATTGCTGTGGGAGGACTTTGCTTTCAGACCTGCATCCCGGAATCCGATGGGTTCTCTCTCTCTCAGCTTGCTGGTTCAGATCTTAAGTTCTGGAGAGCTGGAGAAAGGAATAAATATTTACACCCGGTGCCTTTCCTACCTCCCAGAGCACTGAGCTCCTGCCTGAGCAGCTTCTAGCCCTTTCGGTACTCTAAATCCATGCCTGTCGCTGAATGGCAGAGCACAAAGCCTCCACTTCGGGCTCTGAGGCACTTCTGCGGTGTTTAAGTACAGCCTCGGACTAAGCTGGCTTTGGTGGCTTCTTTCAGATGATACAGAATTTCCAAGACGAATCCTGTTTTGTTCTGGACACCATGAAAGGTGCGTAAATGCCCAGGCTCCATCTTCTGTCGCCCTTCTGTACCTCTTGGGGAGCTCTTGTGTCAGATCCGCTCAACCCAGCGGATCCCTGTGCTGTCGTGGCTGGCTCACGACCTTTGCTTCTTTTGCAGCTGAAACCAATGATAGCTACCACATCATCTTGAAGTAGGAGGGGATGGGATGAGGAACGTGAGGAACACCCGTGATCCTCTTGCCGCGCATGAAGACCCTTCACTTCCAGCACAAGGACACAAGCAGAGATCTGGAAACTCCTGGGCACCCCCTGGAAAGACCCCGAGCCGTCGGTCACTCGGCTGTCTCTCTGGCAGGGGACCTCCTTGCTCCGACAGCATCTAAATGGCCGTGGGTGGTAACGTGCTGCTTAATTGCTGGAGCTCTGAGGCTTGAAGTTACCAGGTCGCACCCTTGCGTAGCTCTCGGTAGAAATTTGCCATTGGGACCTAAGACCTGCGTGAGGGCTTTTTCTGTGGCAAGCGTGCTCTGCTTTTCTGAGAGGCGTTGGCTCCCGCGACGTTCGCAGACTGGCGAAAAAACATGAATTAAACTGGCCCAACGAAGCCAACTGGCCCTTGGGCACGTGCTGAGCTGAGCAGGTCTCAAACACGCTGCGTACTGTGCTGGTGGAGTGGTAGGCTGGGAGGGACATTCTGAAAAGATTTTATTAAGCTTTCATTTAATATTACAACGCATCTGTTAGACAAAGGTGGTGACTTTGTTTTTCTCTCCACCCACCTCGGAAACGGTGTTGGCTCTGTGTATGCAGGTGTGGTTGTGGTGCCATCCTTCTTCCCTTGCGAGCGTAAGGTCCTCAGGGACTTAATATACAGAATTAGTTGTATAAAGCTGGAGCAAAACGTGGAGCGAAGCGGAGCTGGATAAAGGAATAGCTTAACTAGTTTGTTCTGTGGGATTCTTTTCTGCGTGTTTTAGGGAGAGGAAAAAAAAAAGACGTAGCTATTCCCGCTGAAAATGTTGGGCGATATCTACCTGCTGCCTCATTTTCTGCCCCTGCCCAGCCTCCGTAGCTGCCCCGGGGGGGTGTAGCCCTGCGCGCACTGAGGAGACAGCGAACAGCAAGTTCAAGGAGTTATTCAAAGCCGTTGGGACTTGATGGTGACAAGGGTGCCTCCGTGCAGGTTTCCTGGACAGCAGGAAGATCTCCAGGGTGAAGGATCTGCCCTGCTCTGCAGCTGAGGGATCCCATTTCCCATCCATAAGATCCCCAAGCAGAGCCTGAGATGCCTGGGGTAACACCTGTCTCCAGCCGTCGGCGCTATGTGAGGACGTTTTGACCCAAAATTGGGAAAAAAAAATACAATGTAAAGCAGGGCTTTTATTTTTAAATCAGGCTGCAAGGAGATCCAAGCCCAGGCAGGTGCTGTAGGTCCCGGCTCGGGCCAGGGAGGGCCTATGGGGTGAGTGAAGGCACTAACGGACGCTACAATTGTGACGGCCACGTCCCTGCTGCTAAAATACTGGCTGCTCTTCTGTCTTTGTAAGCCTTAAAAGATTGTGTTCCCATCTTCCTCAGCCAGCTGTTGTCTTCTTGGAGGTGCAATCCAAATAGCTAAGACAAAATAGCAAACACAGTTTAGAGCTGGTTCAGTCCTGGCTAAACCTTCCCAGGATTTGCTTGCACCAGCCGAGCTCCCACAGCCGCCACTTGTGACTGTCCTGGTGCAAAGGGCCCCGTAGTGTCCCCATCTCCCTTCTCCGTCGCAGCTGCTCCCCAAAAGAGTTATTCAGGACTGCGGTGGCTCCTCCTCGCCCCCAAAACCCAGCTGCATTGGGGTTGGTGAGGAACTGGAGGATCCAGCAGTCAGTCCTGGAAACGGAGCAGGGTGCTGGGGGGATCCTCTCCACCTGGGCTCATCTGCCCAGCACCACGTGAGCTTGGGGGGTCACAGTGTCGCGGTAAAGGCTGGTGATTCCAGCGGGAAGGAGGTAGCCACTTGGTTGCCTCACCTAGCTCCGAGGTGGCTCGCTTCTCTAACTCTGGACCAGAGAAGGGGATCAGCACACTTGGAGCCACTGGGGTCCTGCCCTGAGCCACCAAAGCTTCATAAATCATTCAAGGATAAAGATGTCAAGAAAAGGCTTTATTTTTTTTTTAAAAAAAAAAAAAAAAAAGAATAATTTTGCTTACTTCTCCCCACGAACACAGAGGAGCAGCCAGACAGCTTGCTCGGTGGGTGAAGGTGCTTGTGCTTGGCCACTCGCCTTTTGTACACATTGGGTGTCTCTGGTGCTGGGGGAGGTCTGTATTTTAATGCTGTTTTTTCCCCTGTTAGCATCCAAGAAGTGCGATGGGCTGGTAAGGTAGCAACAGGCTCGGTCAGCTCGCTGCGCTGTCTCTGGGTGCGTGCTGCTGATTTTAATCCGTTGAATGAGGAAAATGCCGGCGAAGTGATTTGTCGCACATGGTGGCTCTGGGGGGAGAGTGAAACCCCCCAGATGGACGGGTAGCAACAGGCCAGTCCTTCCTGCAGCCTCGGTTGCCAGCTGGAAACAAGGGGGGAGCTGAAGGGGTCGCACTCGGGGTGGGGTGGCACAAAGAGGATTTTTTAATCCTAAAAATTGACCTGCTTATTGGTTAATAACTCAGCTAATCCGTAATCCAGCAGGGAAGCACCGTGGCCGCTCTCTGAGCTCGCCTGGGGAGGAGCGTGTCACAGGGGCTGCCGAGGTGAGCGTGGGTCTGGTGGCGGGGGGAGACCCCCGTGGAGCTGCTCCGTCTCCTTGGGCCTCCAGCCCCGTTGTGGTGGGAGCCTGGGGGAGAGGAGGATGGAGTTGGGTGGGTCACTCCCTTTGAGGGGGCTCGGCCAGGTGCTGCAGCACCTCCAAGCTGAGCTGGGGGGCTGTGGCCGGCTCCCTGGGCCCACAGGCTGGTTGAGCCCCCCCCGATGCCCTGCCCTGTGGCCCCCTCACCCTCACAGCTGCAGCTGGTGCATTATTGCTAAAATAAGGCGCTTTTGGCCTCTTCCTGCTGTTTCCAGCCTCGCTAATCTCTTGTCTAGACTCCTCCGCTGGGCAGCGTTCAGCCACCCCCCTCCTCCAGCTGGGTTTCCACAGAGCCCCCGGCCGCAGCCTGGAGCCTCCCCCGGACCCCCCAGCACTGGGTCTGGGGTGCTCCCACCATCCTGTGGCTTCTCCATCCCCCCCCCCCCCCCCCGGCCCTTCCTTAGCCCTACAGGGGGTGAAGCCCAGCCCCCGCCCCCCTCCCGGAGGCGCTGCGGGGCCTGGCCCGGCCTGGGCGCCCCTCCCCAGCCGCCCACCGGCGGCCTACCCCGCTCCACTTCCGCACTACATTTCCCAGCGTCCCCCGCGGCCCGCGCCTGCCCGCTGCGGCCGGCGGACTCGCTTTCCCAGCGTGCCTCGCGGCGCGGGCGTGGCGGCGCGGGGGCGTGGCGATCACGTGGCGCGGGGTATATAAGGGGCGGCGCAGCGCCGCGGCCCCATTGTTGTCTGCGAGCGGCGGCGGGGCGGGACCGCGCGGCCACAGCCCCAGCGCGCGCCCCGCGCCCCCGGGAGCCGCCCCCGCCCCGCCCGCCCCGCCCCGTCGCGCCCGGTGAGTGGGGGGGGTCCGGGGGGGGGCTCCCGCCTCCTCGGGGGGGGGGGGCCTATAGGGGACGTGGGAGCCTTACAGCTGGGGGGCCTATAGGGGATGGGGGGGCCTTACAGCTGGGGGCCTATAGGGGAGGTGGGGGTCTTACAGATGGGGGGTATAGGGGAGGTGGGGGGCCTATAGGGGATGTAGGAGCCTTACAGCTGGGGGGCCTATAGGGGATGGGGGGGCTATAGAAGATGGGGGGGCCTTAGATGGGGGGCCTATAGGGGTGTGGGGGGCCTGTAGGGGAGTGGGGGCCTTACAGATGGGGTCCTTTAGGGGATGGGGGGGCCTTACAGATGGGGGGGCTATAGGGAATGGGGGGCCTTACAGATAGGGTTCTTTAGGGGATGTGGAGGGGATCAGGGGGCCTTACAGGTGGGGCCTATAGGGGATGGGGGGGCCTATAGGGGATGGGGGGGCCTATAGGGGATGGGGGGGCCTATAGGGGATGGGGGGCCTTACAGTTAGGGGCTCTTATAATGGTTGGGGGCCTGGCAGCTGGGGCCCTATAGTAGATGTCAGGGGCCTGTAGGGGATGTGGGGGCCTTTTTTAGCTGGGGGGGGCTATAAAGGATGCAGGGGCCCCTAGGGGATATGGGGGCCTTTCCCAGCTGGTGGGAGCTATAGGGGGTGCAGAGGGGCCCTATAGCTGGCGAACCTATAGGGGCTGCGTGGGCCTTTTCTGGTTGGGGGCGCGGGGCCTGCAGAGGATGCAGGGCCTTACAGGGGATGTAGGCCCCGCTTCCAGCTGGAGAATATGGGGATATGGGAGACCCTTACAGCTGAGGGCCTGTAGGGGTTGGGGGAGCCTTTTCCTTGCGGGGGGGGGGGGCTATAGAGGATGTAGGGGGCCCTTACGGCTGCGGGCACATAGGAGACCCTCACTAGAGGCCTATAGAGGACATAGGGGGCTTGTAGAGGATGTAGGGGGCCCTTATGGCTGGGGCTCCCCCCTCTCCAGTGTTCTGGGGGCCTGTAAGGGTTATTGTGCCCCCTTATATTGGGGGGGGGAACCTATAGGGGATGTAGGGGACCCTTGAGGCTGGGGCTTTCCCCTCTCCTGTACCTGGAGGCGGCTGTGAGGGATTTGGGGAGGGGGGGGGGGGGGGGGGGCTTTTATATCCAAGAGGCCTATGGAGGACGTGGGGTGCTTGGCCCTCTAGCTGGCGACCTACAGAGGGTGGGAGGGGGCCTGTAGGTGGGGGGGACACAGTGCAGGGGTGGCGGGAGCCATATTGCATGTTCCTGGTCCCCAAGGAGCCGGGCGGTGGGAAGGAGCCGGTGCCGGCGGTGGGATGCACGTTGGCCTGGTGGGGGAGGTGTCCCGGGGGGCCTGGTTTGGTGTCCCCAAGGGTGGGGAGGGGTCGTGGTACAGGTCCGCCATTGCAGGCGCTGGGAGGTGAGGAGGGGGCTGAGGCGTGGGTGATGGTGGGACCCCCACCCAGCCCCGCTCCGGCTGGTTTCCGTTGGCACCGAGGTGGCCCCGTGGTCTTGTGGCACGGTGGCCACGGTGGCCGCCACCTGCTGTGGCCACTGTCTGGAGGAGACCCCTGGCCACGGGACGTGGGGTCTTGCCCCTCGCACCCAGGTGAGCACCCAGGAGTGGGGGCTCGGCAGCACCGCACTCGTCCTTGGGGTGAGCTGGCCCGGTGAGACAACCGTGGCCACCTTCTGCCACCCTGCCTTGGCCATCAGGGTCCCCCCGCCATCCAGGCTCTGTGGAGCCCCCATGCATGACCCACCCTTGTGCCTCGATGCCGGTGACAGGCAGCAGGACCGAGCGGGGGATATTTTGGGATCAGCCTGTCCCATAGCACCCCCTCCCCCCCCCAGGAGATGGGTGCCCACCTTCCGCAGGCACACCGAGGTGGCGGGGGGCTCGGGGACAACCTGAACCCCTCGCTACTGCTTGTGGTGCCGGTTGCGTAAACGCAGGCTCAAGCGCCAGCAGCGCTGGAGCCGGGGGAGCCGTAGCCTAGATTTTCTCGTTACCCGTCTTCGTTAGTGGCACCGGAGAAGGGGAAACCAAAAAATCTGCCATTTGGCATAAAATCCCGAAGTGCCGGCGGCGTAAGGACCGACCCAGGCTGAACTGGGATCACTGGCGTGCCCGGCCGCGGCGGCCCCAAGTCGCAGCCCAGCAAATCCATCAACCTTCTGGCTGCGGAGCCCGAGGGCCGGATCCTTTGGGAAAACCTCCGACGCCTGGTTTGTAAACGAGCTGAGCTGCTGAACTCTTCGCGGTGGCCCAGCCGCCGTCCCTACCGGGGCAGAAATTATTTAATCTTGTCTCGGGGCTCATCGATAACGAGCTTCTGCCCTGGATCCTGCCCCGGGATAACGCCTGGATTTGCCGGACCGTGGACCGGGAGCCGCGTGCGTCGTGCCAGGCGTTGAGCGGGTGCAGGTGCCTCCAGCTCCGACCGTTTTTACTGGCTCCCGGGTTAATTCTGCAGCGGTTCTCGAGCCTGAGCCGGATTGTTCCCCACTGCAGAAGGGGGGTGACGCGCTCCACGTGCTCCAGCATCCTGCACCCTTCCCAAGTGGTGCCGGACCCCAAGCTCTTCTGTCACGCCGGGGGGGGTGCGGCGGGGGCTCCCCGTCCCGCCAGCCGCCCTCGAGGAGGTGAGCTGCTCCGTTTGCTCTTCGGAGGAAACATGGAGCGAGGGTTCGGCATCTCCGTGGGCTCCCGTTTGCTCCCCCCAGCCACGGACCCCCCTTTACCCCCCCCCAGGTGGGGTCAGGGCTCTGAGGGGGCTTCAGGGCGCTGGTGGGGGCTGCTTTGCCGCTTACTGGGGGTGGTTTGTCTGGTGCCACCGCAAAGCCACGGGGCTGCGGTTGCTTGGGGGGCCGGTGGCGAGCGGGGGGTGCTCAGCACCTCGGCGCGCTCCCCCCGACGTCACGGCGTGGTGCTCTGCAGCGATGCTGCCGTGTCATCCCCGGTGATGCTCATCCTGCTGCGTAATCGGTAATGAGGGGGAGCTGCGAGCTGGGGGGCAGCTGGCGGGGGGGGGGGGGGGCCTTCCTGGGTGGGTTTCACCTGGGAGGGAGACGTTTTCCTCTGGGAATTGCTGCCGAGAGCCCCCCCGAGCAGGGGGGGAGGGAATAAGGAATCGCAGCCTGGCTCCTTCCAGCTGCCGGTGCTGCCTCTGCGCTCTAGCGTCGCCTTCCAGGGAGACGCCAAACGCTGCGACGGGATAAAATGGGTCCGTTGGTTATTCCTTGATTATAATTTTCTGGATTTTATCCTGCACGCCATGATCCTGTCTTAAGCACGCCCGTTATCCGCTGGGACAGGGTCGGGGTGCTTCCCTGACGCGCAGTGGGCTGCTGCTTAGCCCAGGGGTCTCTCCCTATATTTATATCTCTAGATAATATTTTTTTCCTGCTTGCATGTCATTCCTACCCTCTCCTTGTCCAGCTGCTGAAATAATGCTGCATCCCGGTCTTTGACACTTCCGATACCTCAAAACCTTTGGAGGCTTTGTCAGGATCTGCTTTCAGCTCTTGCTTTTTACGGGAAACATATTTAAACTGGCCCCCTCCCAAAAACTGGTGCCCATGGGATGCGATTAAAGTAGTTTGTAGAGTAAATACGGGGAGTTTTAGGAGTAAATACGAGGAGGATATCTTGAGCATCCTCTAAGTTACTCTGTCCTGGAGCCTGGGATCCCTGCGCGATTTGTGGGAGCCATCACGAAATCCATAGGATGCCCAGAGGATCATGGAATCTGCAGGATGCTCGGAGGGTTGCCGCCTGGTAGTTACTTATTCCTCCCGAATATTTGGAAATAAAACGGCTCCTTGCTCCAGAATTGCTATTTCTGTCTCCGCCTGGACGAGCTGTGATGGAGGAGCAGCCCGGCAGCGCATCCCACGTGGATCGAGGATCATCGGAGGCGACGCCGGAGCCACAGGAGGCGAATTGGGACCCGTTGGTGGGACCAGGACTGAGGGTGCTGGATCCCGCTGGCGTCAGCACACGAGCTCTGGGGACCATGGAGCATCCCTCGCCCCAAGATGCTCCCGCCCTTCCTCCTCTCCCAAAAACCAGGAACGGGCAAACCAGGCACGCAGGGTGTTTTGCAGCATGATGGGCACGGATTTCCTCCTGATGATCTGGGCTCGTAATCAACCGTGGATGAGCTTCCAGCCAGCGGATTTTCCCGACAGGTTCACAGAGCCCTGTGGCTGGGACCGGCTCTGTCTCGGGAGGCCCTTTGCACCCATCGGCACACCGGGTCCTGTCCTCTCCCCTGAACCCCTCCCTGCTCCCAAAAATTCATATTTTTGGGTTGAGCTCCTTGTGCTGTGGTTTCGTAGTGGAACTGGGGGCGTGTGGCCCCCTCCCTCATGGTATTTGAGCCCAAATTTTTTCTTTTCCCCATCCTGAACCCTCTCCTTGGGGTTTTATCCCAACAAAACCTGAAAACGGTTTATTTTAACTTTTTCCCCCCAACTGTTGTTACCATCGGTTAATAGATTCATTATTATTTTTTCGCTGGTTGTGTCTTTGGCTCCGGAGGGAGGAGAGAGGCTTTTCCTGCGGGATGAGCATCCCTGCCCTGGGGGGAGCCGCCAGCTCTTCGCCCCCTCCCTCCGTAAACCTTTGCTTAAGCCAGATCCCGACCCCGGAGCCCAAAATCTTCACCCCGCTGCAGAGCACCCAGTGAGGAAGGTGAGGGTCTGCATCCCCCCGGGGGGGCTCCGGGGGCTTCTCCGGGCACACAGCTCCGTGCCGGGGCTCGGGAGCTTCAGAGCCACCAGGCTGCGCCCTGGCTCTTCCCAGAAGTGTGTGTGTGTGTGGGGGGTATTTCAAAAATTTGAATTAAAAAATTCAACAAAAATTCAAATCATTTGAGCTAATAGGGGGATTAAACCGGCCTTTGCATTGCACGGGTGCAGCCGCTGCCAGGCTGGAGGATGAGGAGGAAGAGGACGAAGAAGATGAAGAAGAGGAGGAGGAGGATGAAGAGGAGGAGGAAGATTAGGAGGATGAGGATGAAGAGGAGGAGGAGGAGGAAGAGGATGCCCCTGTGGGCAGGGGAGCTTCTCCCGTGGAGAAATGAGATGAAAATGTCATTTTTTGGCCGCCTGATCCCCGGCAGCGTCACCCCGCGCTCCTGCCCTCGGCCCCAGCCCTCCCACCCGCCAGCGCGGCCACTTGGTCCTTCCGAAGAAACACGGTGACCGTCACCTGTTTCCCGATGGATCCATCCAGGAGCTGGGTGCCGCAGGGGGTCCCGCGGCTGGTTTCCCTCGCGAGGGAGCCGGGGGGGGATTCAGGTGATGTTGTGAGGTGCTGCGGGGGCGGGGGGGGATGGTGGAGGTTCTCCTCCTTAATTATCTCCTTCCTAAACTGAGGCTGACGAAGTTGGCAGAGCCCTGGGGTGGGCCTGGGCACAGAGACGGGGGCGATGGAGGTGGTGGAATAGTGGGGGGGGGGCTCGGGGGCATGGTGGCCGCGATGCTCGAGTGGCTTTTCCCTGCCTCCGCTTTTCCCCTCTGATCAGCGTCGTTAATCAGCTCCTTAATTGGGCTGACGCTTCAACAGCTGCTTTTCCCCCCTCACCCTCCTTTAGCGACAAGATTAAGCGATTCACCTCCGAGAAAAAAAAATACCCTAAAAAGCCGTATTCCAACCCAAGCCGTGGCGGCGGGGGGCTGGCGCCCAGCTCGGGGGGGGCTTCGCCGTGGCTTCGGCACCCATCTGTCATTTTGGGGGGAGAAGGGCGACACCGGCGCTTCTCTCCCAGCTTGAAGGATGCCGAGGTGATGGGGAGCCCATCCCTGCGCCCCTTCACCCCCAGACAGCCTCCGCAGACCCCCGGTGCCCCCCCAGGGGTCCGAAGGGATGCTGATGGACTTTTTCCCACCCAACCCCCCCCCCCCCCCCCCCACCCCAAAGCTGGTTTTTTCCGTTGCCATGCGAACAGCAGTGGAGCAGAGGGACACAAAGCGGAGAGGAGGAGGGTGGCACCACCGAGGGGGTGCTGGGCTCCCGGGGGGGGCACACGGGGCATCCCGGGGGGGATGCCTGCTGCGCATGGCCGGGGGGCTGCGGCCCGTGGGGGGCCTGGGCTGGGATCCAGGGCGAGGAGCCGCGGTGACCCCGACGCGTCGGGCAGACGGCAGGGCGAGCTCAGGTCATCCCGCCGGGGGGATCGGCCCCCCCCCCAAAATTCCTCACCCGGGCCGGAGCCGGGGGTCTCCGGTGGGCACGGGCAGGCACGGGGGGGGCAGGAAAATGCTCCAGACCCAGCAAAACCCTGTGGGGTTCGTTCCCCTCCGCCAGCCCGATGGAGCCGCCGATCCGGCCGCGGCCAGGTAACCCTGGTGCATCCCAAGGTCGATCCCAGATGGAACTTTCCGGGGTTTTTTTGGGTTTTTTTTATTAACGAGGGAGTTGGTGGGAGCACCAAGCCGCCAGCCGGGGCGATGCCACGGGTGGAACACGCCAACCCGGCGGCGTCTCCTTCGGTGAACTCGGTTACAAATCGGTTTGGAACAGAAACGTTGGGTTGGAAGGGAGCTGCAGCCCCTCCCCCACCCCACCCCGATCCCTCCGGGCTGCCCAGATGTGACCTATCGTGATAGAATAATTAATACCCAGATTCCCTGTGCAGACCAGATGTTGGTCAGGGCTGGGGAGAAGCCGCTCCCAAGAGCGAGGGACCGTTCCTGCTGGGTCCTGAGCGACTCTGCTGAGCTGAAATGCCGTTTCCCCCCGCAGGGCCGTGGTGAGCCCCCCACCCCCACCCCCCCCGGCACCCCACGGCTCTCCATGCGAACCGGGGCCAAATGGATGCGATCGCCAGCGCCGGGCTCAAGAGGAAGTTTGAGGATGCGGACGTGGGCTCGCCGGGCTCCAACTCGGACGACGAGATCTCCAACAGCGACAGCGCCGACAGCTGCGACAGCGTCAACCCCGCCAGCTCCACCGGCTTCATCCGTGAGTGCTGGGGGACCGACCCCCCCCCCCCCCCAACACCGTGCTGCGGCCCCCCGGTGCCCCCGCCACCGAGCACGAGGCGCCTGGGTGTGGGGGTAGCGCTACTCGTGCGCTACTCGCCCCTTACACCCGGCGTGGGGTGATGAGCACGGAGCTACTCGCCGGTCCCACCAGACCCCGCGGGATTCCCGGCGTTAGACCCCAAACCCGTTGTCCAAGGTCTGTCCCGGGCCTTTCCCATCCCCCACCCAGCATTTGCCCCTGCCGATAGATTTTGGGGGGGGGGGTAATTGGGTGGGGGTGGTGGAGGGGGTGGGGGTTAGTGGGGTTGGGCTGGGAGGCAGCGGGGGAGGGGCACAGCATCGCCCCAGGCCAGCGCAGGGCCCCCAGCACCAGCTCAGCTCGCTCCTGGGACCAGAAGAGCCACTTTCCAGGGGGGTGTCAGGTCTTTGTGGGACCCCCAAGGAGCTTTTCTACTCCCAGCTTACTCCCAGGAGCAGAAGAGCCACCTTCCAGCGGGGCGGGAGGTCTTTGGGAGCCCTGAGGAGCTTTTCTACTCCCAGCTTGCTCCAAGGAGCAGAAAAGCCACCTTCCAGTGGGGTGGGAGGTCTTTGGGACCCCTGAGGAGCTTTTCTACTCTGAATTTGCTCCCAGGAGCAGAAGAGCCACCTTCCAGTGGGGTGTCAGGTCCTTGTGGGACCCCCAAGGAGCTTTTCTACTCCCACCTTCCTCCCAGGAGCAGAAAAGCCACCTTCCAGCGAGGCAGGAGGTCTTTGTGGGACCCCCAAGTTGCTCCCAGGAGCAGAAGAGCCACCTTCCAGTGGGGTGGGAGGTCTTTGGGACCCCTGAGGAGCTTTTCTACTCCCAGCTTGCTCCCAGCAGCAGAAGAGCCACCTTCCAGTGGGGTGGGAGGTCTTTGTGGGACCCCCAAGAAGCATTTCTACTCCCAGGAGCAGAAGAGCCACCTTCTAGTGGAGTGGGAGGTCTTTGTGGTACCTCCAAGTTGCTCCCAGGAGCAGAAGAGCCACCTTCCAGTGGGGAAGGAGGTCTTTGGGACCCCTGAGGGGTCTTTCTACTCCAAGCTTGCTCCCAGGAGCAGAAGAGCCACCTTCCAGAGGGGTGGGAGGTCTTTGTGGGACCCCCAAGAAGCTTTTCTACTCCCAGGAGCAGAACAGCCACCTTTCAGTGGGGTGGGAGGTCTTTGGGACCCCCGAGGAGCCTTTCTACTCCCGGCTTGCTCCCAGCAGCAGAAGAGCCACCTTCCAGTGGGGTGGGAGGTCTTTGTGGGACCCCCAAGAAGCATTTCTACTCCCAGCTTGCTCCCGGGAGCAGAAGAGCCACCTTCCAGCGGGGCGGGAGGTCTTTGGGACCCCCGAGGAGGTTTTCTCCTCCTGACAGCTGCTCTCTGGCTTCCCCGCCCCCCCAGCCACCTCCATCCTGAAGCGGCAGAAGCAGCTCCGCAGGAAGAATGTCCGCTTCGACCAAGTGACCGTCTACTACTTCGCCCGGCGCCAGGGCTTCACCAGCGTGCCCAGCCAGGGCGGCAGCTCCCTGGGCATGGCCCAGCGCCACAACTCCGTGCGCCGCTACACGCTCTGCGAGTTCGCCCAGGAGCAGGAGGTGAACCACCGGGAGATCCTGCGGGAGCACCTCAAGGAGGAGAAACTCCACGCCAAGAAGATGAAGGTACCGCCGGGGAGGGTTGGGGGGGGGGGTAGTAAAATCTGGGAGAAGGCGGCGCTGGGCTTTGCCGGAGCCCGAGCGTGGGCCGGGGCGGAGCGGGGAGCCCCCGGCTGCTGTTTTGCCCCGGCTGGGGGCAGGTTTATCGCTGCTGACACCCCCCCCCCCCTTTTATTTCTTTTACCTCTGTTTGGAGGGTTCGTCTCCGTGCTGCACCCACGTGCGGGACCACCTGGGCAGCATCGACCTGAGCGGGGGCGGGGGGATCACCGGGGGGAGGGGGGGATGATGGGGGGGAGATGGGGATTGGGGGGGGAGGGGGGGATGAGATGGGGGTGAGGGGGGGGGCAGGGGGATCACGGGTGGGGGGGGGGGGAGAGATGGGGGGGAGATGGGCATCACGGGGGGGATGGGGTGACGGGGGGGCAGGTGGGGATCACGGGGGGGAGGTGGGGATGATGGGGGGGCATGATGGGGGAGGGGGGGATGATGGGGGGTGAGGGGGGGATGATATAGGGGGGGATCAAGGGGGAGGATGGGGATCATGTGGGGCAGGTGGGATCACGGGGGGATAGGGGGGATCACGGGGGGCAGGTGGGATCACGGGGGGATAGGGGGGATCACGGGGGGCAGGTGGGGATCACGGGGGGGTTGGGGATCACGGCAGCTCTGCCCAGGGGTCCCAGGGCTCTGTGCCTCACGATGCCCCGCGGGGGGCGCGGGGCTGCCGCTGCTGCCACAGCCGCCTTCGGGGGGGGGGTTCCAGTCCTGCCTCTCCATTTCCTTTATTTTTTAATTTTAATTATTTTTTTTTTTTAATGGATCTCCCTGC
Source organism: Falco rusticolus (assembly GCF_015220075.1). Lineage (NCBI taxonomy): Eukaryota > Metazoa > Chordata > Aves > Falconiformes > Falconidae > Falco > Falco rusticolus. Next base: position 5,030,564 of record NC_051205.1, on the reverse strand, counting down.
CCGCTGCCTCCACGTGCACCGGCTTTTGTAGGGTCGGGGACCCCCATTTGTGCTGGGTGCCAGGGTCTGGGGGGGTCTGGGGGCGTGGGGGGGAGGGAGGGGGGCAGGGAGGCTGAAGGGATCTCGCAGGATCCAGCTCTGGCTCTTCCATCGCTTCTAAACCTCCTTTGCCCTGGGGGGCTGCTGGGCTGCGCCCCCCGCCCCCCGCCCAGGACCCTGGTGTTCTGAGCAGCCGTTGCCTTTTATCTCCCTGCTCGCAGGGCTCTGGCGAGGGCGGGGGGGGGGGGGGGGGCAGAAAAGGAATTTTCTGCCCTAAATTCTTTTATTATTTAATTTTTTTTCCCTTTCCCTTCTCCTATAAAGTGCCGTGAGCCCACCCACAGCCCGGCTGGGGGGACATGGTGGGGCGACGGCTCTGGGGGGCTCAGCTCGCCGCGGTGGGTGCGGGACCGGGAGCTGGATGGAGGGACGGACCCCGGGGGCTCAGCATCCCCCCGGGCGGGCGCTGCCCCTGCCCCTCTGCCCCGCAGCTCACCAAGAACGGCACGGTGGAGTCGGAGGAGGCGGCGGGGCTGACGCTGGAGGACGTCTCGGACGACGACATCGACGTGGAGAACGTGGAGGTGGATGACTACTTCTTCCTGCAGCCGCTGCCCACCAAGCGACGCCGCGCGCTGCTCCGGGCCTCGGGCGTCCACCGCATCGACGCGGAGGAGAAGCAGGAGCTGCGCGCCATCCGCCTGTCCCGCGAGGAGTGCGGCTGCGACTGCCGCCTCTACTGCGACCCCGAGGCCTGCGCCTGCAGCCAGGCGGGCATCAAGTGCCAGGTGAGGCGGGGGGCGACGCCAGCGGCCAACGCAGCTCGGCCCGGCACTGGCATGGGGTACTGGGGCGCTCGGGTGCTGGGGCAGTCGGGCACTGGGGCGCTGGGGTGCTCGGGTGCTGGGACACTGGGGTGCTCGGGCGCTGGGTGCTGGGGCAGTCAGGCACTGGAGCGCTCGTTTGCTGGGGTGCTGGGGCAATCGGGTGCTGGGACGCTGGGGCACTTGGGCGCTCGGGTACTGGGGCGCTGGGACACTGGGGCAATCGGGCGCTGGGGCGCTGGGGTGCTGGGCGCTGGGGCAATCGGGTGCTGGGACGCTGGGGCACTTGGGCGCTGGGGTGCTGGGCGCTGGGGTGCTGGGCGCTGGGGTGCTGGGCGCTGGGGTGCTGGGTGCTGGGTGCTGGGCGCTGGGTGCTGGGTGCTGGGGCGCTGGGTGCTGGGGCGCTCAGGCATTTGGCTGCACCCCCAGCACGGGGAGCAGCGCCAGCCTGGCCTGGGGGCAGCACCGGGAACAACCTCCCCCAGCCCTGAATTCCTGACGTCAGGCAGCGCCAGGGCGGGGTTGGGCTCTGGGGAGGGATCCTCTGGGATCTCCCCAATGTCAGGCGGCACCAGGGTGGGTTTTAGGCTCTGGGGAGGGATCCTCTGGGATCTCCCCAATGTCAGGTGGCACCAGGATGGGTTTTAGGCTCTGGGGAGGGATCCTCTGGGATCTCCCCAATGTCAGGCGGCACCAGGGTGGGTTTTAGGCTCTGGGGAGGGATCCTCTGGGATCTCCCCAATGTCAGGTGGCACCAGGGTGGGTTTTAGGCTCTGGGGCGGGATCCTCTGGGATCTCCCCAATGTCAGGTGGCACCAGGGCGGGTTTTAGGCCTTGGGGAGGGACCCTCTGGGATCTCCCCAATGTCAGGCGGCACCAGGGTGGGTTTTAGGCTCTGGGGCGGGATCCTCTGGGATCTCCCCAATGTCAGGCGGCACCAGGGTGGGTTTTAGGCCTTGGGGAGGGACCCTCTGGGATCCTGGAGCTGCCATGTCTCCGTCTCCCTGCCAGGTGGATCGCATGTCCTTCCCCTGCGGCTGCTCCCGGGACGGTTGCGGTAACATGGCCGGTCGGATCGAATTCAATCCCATCCGGGTGCGGACTCACTACCTCCACACCATCATGAAGCTGGAGCTGGAGAACAAGCGCCAGGGCGGGCGGCCACCGGCGCCGGAGGAGGATGCGGCCGCCGCGGCTGCTCCCGGCTCCGCTGGCGACTGGCTGGGGCCGCAGCCGGCCGAAACGCAGGACTTCCAGGAATTCATGGCGGAGAACGAGACGGCCGTCATGCACCTGCAAACGGCGGAGGAGCTGGAGAGGCTGAAGGCTGAGGAAGATTCCAGCAACGGCTCCGGCGTGGAGAGCTTGGGCGTTTGCATCCTGGAGGAGCCGCTGGCCGTGCCGGAGGGGTTGTGCCCGGCTCTGGCCGCCCCCATCCTCATCCAAGCCCAGTTGCCTCCAGGCTCGTCCGTCCTCTGCTTCGCCGACGGCCCGGAGCAGGCGGCCTCGCCGGTGGGCAACCAGCCCTACTTGAACGATGGCCCCGTGGTCTACTACCAGGTGGAGCAGCGGCCGGCGCTGGGCGCCAAGGGCGAGAGCAGCGCGGCGGAGCCGCCGGCACCGGCCCCCTGCCCCGGCGACAAGGACCTGGGCGGCCCCCCCGGCCCCCCCGTGACTTGCAGCCGAGCCGCCGCCACCCAGGGGGAAGCAGCCAAAAATCCTCCGTCGTCCCCAGAGGATGCGCCCGCTCCCCGCCGCGCCCCCTCCCCGTCCCCCCCGGCGCCGGAGCGGGCGCATGAGCCGCCCCCCGCCGAGGAGCCCCCGCTGGGGCCCGTCCTGCCCGTGTGAGCGGCCCCCTCCCCCCCTCGGAGCTCATTTATTTATTGACAATGATATTTTATGGACCGGCAGCATCGCGGGGAGCGGGGGCTGCGTTGTACAGAAGATTTTAGACGGCGTCGCCGCGCCGGGAGCCTGGAGCCTTCTCCCGGTTTGGCCGATGGGACACGCCTGACCTGGAGCCTCCCGCTTCCCACGGCAGCTCCTGCCCGTTCTCCATCCCCGGAGCATCCCCCACCGCGGACCAGGCTGTCTTTTTTGGTTTTTAAGGAAAAAAATATTTTTTTTCCTTTTTTTGTTTGTTTGGTTGGTTGGTTGGTTTTTTTTTTTTGCCTTCCTTTAATGAATGTTTCCCAGGCTGTGTCACAACCGAGTGCCGGGGATGCTGCCCCTTCCCAGGATGGATCGGGAAGGGCCCGGAGCCAGCGAGGAGGCTCCGACGGCACGTGAGAGACGAGCCCGCAGCCAACGCTCCGGGAAAATTGGAGGGGAGGGGGCTGAACCCCCCGGATTTGGGGAGCGGGAGCCCTTGGCGGCGGCAGCACGAGATCCGTGTCCGTCTGCCCGTCCCGTGCTCCGCGCTCGCCCTGAGGAACCCTCAAAGCCTCTGGCCAGGTGGTAAAAGCACTTTCGATCCCCTCCCCCCGCGCACCCCCCCAACCCCCAGGGCCCCCCCTTTGCCTCCGGCAGAAACTGGCCCCATTGAGGGTCTCTGTGCTGCATCATGGGGGGCTGGGGGAGGGGGCGTCTCCCCTCCTTCCCCTATTTACCAGGCTCTGGGCGAGCCCATCTGGGCTTTTTAAGGAGGGAATTGCCGGGGGGGGGGGGGCACGAGGACCCCCCCCTTGCCCCACAAGCCGCCTCTGCTGGAGGGTTGACGCAGTTTCTCCTTGGAAAACCACCCTGGGACGCGGCTCCCGAGGGAAACGGCCCGGCTGGGGGGCAGGGAGGGTGTTTTTTGGGGGGGGGAGCTGTGATCTGGTGAGGTGCTCAAATTATTTGGGGGGGGTCGTTGCGGTTTAAGGCTCTTCTGGCAGTGGCCGAAGGTGTTTGGAGGGGTGCGAATCCCCCTTTGCTGCTCCAGCCCGGCCACCCCCTCCCCCTGTGCCGGGACTGAGCCCCCCCCGGGGACCCCATCCCCTCCTCCAGGCCGGAGCCGGGGGGAAGGGGCTGGTTTCCCAACCGGGGGGGCGTTGGTGCAGGTCACCGGCCGCACACAAGGGCTGGACGGGGAGGAACGAAGCCTTATCGCTCGTGGACCCCCGCATCCCTGCATCCCCCCCCCAGCCAGGAGCTGCCCCCCGCCCCCCTCAGCCGTGGGGGCTTTTTTCAGCTGCTGCAGGACACGGAGCTGCCAAACCCGAGCGGACGGTGACACTTTCTTTCTTTCCCTCCCCCCCTCCCCCTCCCCCTTTTTTTTTTTTTTTTTTTTTTTGGGATTCCCAACGGACTCGGCGCTCCCTGGGACCTGCTCCGAGCTCCGTCAGCCGACAGAATGAATCCTCGGACGCTGGTCAGGGTGGGCGCTTTCCCCAGAAGCAAAGAACTCACAGGATTTATTCTATTTTTACAAAGAGAACTATGCTGTTAATAGTGCAATGAAAGCGCGTTTCTGCCTTTTTTTTCTTTTTTTTCCCCCTTTTTTTTTTTTTTTTTGGTTTTCTTGGTCGGTTTAAACGTACTCACGGACACTAATGCTGGTTCCTGCTGGATTCATCCCCGTGTCAGAAACCAACCAGCCCATCTCCTCTCTCTGGTGCTACCGGGAGCCGTGGCACCGGCACGTCGCCGAAATCCCGGCGGCCCCCGGCTCCTCGTCCTATTTAAACAGCGACTCCGCGACCCCCAAACCCCCCGGCTCACACGAAGGTGGCTTTTTCATTTTCCAGTGTGAATCCAAAGCTTGTCCTCCCAGTATTTTTTTTTTCCCGCCCCCCCGCCCCCCCCCCAGCCTTTTCTGTTCTTTTCATGGTGATAATGCTGTATTTAAAGAGAATATTTAAGTGTAAAAATAAAAGAAATGCTCAACCTTGCACGGTGAGTTTGGGGTTTAAAGGGGGTGAAACCCACCCTGGGGCATTCCTCTTGGGGGGGGGGGGGGGTCTCAAATTCCTGTAAAAATAGCGGAGGGGGGGTAGGGGAAGGCGGTTCTTCTCTGAGAGTGGAGCACAGAGCGGGTGATTCCAACCCCTTTTTATCCCTGAGTAATGCTTAAAAAGGGAAAAATTCCAGGTGATACACACACCGTCCGCGGGCGAGGAGCTGGTGGTGGGACACGGCGTCGTCCCCGGCGCGGGAGGAGCCTCAGAGAGACGCCGGAGCCGCTCGCTGGGGTTTTGTCTTTAATAAAACACCGAAAAGTTGGTTTAAATCCACTCAGCAGCCATGTATCTCTCATGCAGTGACGGGGGGAGGTGAGACACGGATTGAGCCCCCGGCACAAAGCCCCAGGCCGAGCTCTAATTAGGTGGAACTTAACGAACGCAGCCCCCCGGGCTCTGCCGAAGGTGTCGGGGGGTCAGCGCTGCCTTTCCAACCCGTTTCGTGTCGGCAGCGGCGTTTCCAGCCCTGGGGATGCTCCAGGAGGCAGCCGCAGCCAGATAAAGGGACGGGAACCGTCTCCGAGGGTCCCGGTACCGTCACAAGGGGATTTGGGGTCTTCGCTCACCCCCTCGGGGAGGTTTGTTTCTATTTCAGACTGTTCAGGGGCGTAACGGAACGACAAACCCTCTGGAGCAGCAAAACCCAAGCTGAAGGGAGCCCGCTACTACAGGGATACTACAAGAAGCATCCGCAGGGAGGGGGGGATGCTCGCTGCGTCCCCCCCCCCAGTGAAGGTGACGTGGTTTGAGAGCCGTAACAGCAAAGCCACCGCCGAGGGACGGCAGGGACAGGGCTCAGCCCCGCTCCCACGGACGAGGGGAAGGGAAGAGCCGGCAGCGGCACAAACCCCCGCGCGGGAGGGGGGGACTCGCAGCGCTGGGACCCCCGCCCGGCTCGGGGCTGTGGTTTCACGGCACCGCAAGGTGGGTTTCGGGGGTTTTTTTTTGCAGCACCAGGCTGGGAGTCGCTAAGTCGGCGCACGATGCCAGGGGTGAGGGTGCGCAGCCGGCGGCTCCGCCGTCACTCCTTGGCCCTGACGTAGTTGAGGGACAGCAGGACCATGCTGTTCGCCAGCAGGGAAGCTTCAGAAGCTGGGAAAAAAAATGGGAGAGTGGGATCAGAGCAGCGCTGCCGCAGCCCAGCCGCTCCGGGGCTCCCCCTCGCCCCCCGGCCCCTCGCCCCAGACCTTGCGGCTCTGCTCTGCATCCCCCGTTTCCCTCCTGCTCCCAGTTTGCTTCCCTCAGTGCTGCTGTGGGGCTGGAACCTGCCCCCACAAGGTCTCTGCAGGATGGGGACACCCAGGGACAGGCTGTCCCCCGTGGGCATCCCACAGGGACACACACGGCTCTGGAGAGAGCCACCCTGCTCCGCCACATCCTCCCAGGCCCCCCGAGGTGGATGGGGCAGCCCAGAGGGGGATAAACCCACCGTTTATCCCAAATTTCCCCAGAACCGCCGCTCCCTGTGCCCAGAGAAACTCCAGAGGCTCCTGGGTCTCCCCCCTGGAGCCACCCCTGGCCACCGTCACCTTGCAGCTTGCAGGAGAGCCCCAGCCACTGCTCCAGCCACGCTCTGCACTCTGGCACGCCGAGATGCGTGGAGTTCAAGCCACGGAGGTAACAAGCCTGCAGAGCAGGGAGAGGGGAAAAAAAATGCAGACGCTGTCAGGGACTCCAGGTGACACAAAACACCGGGGATCGTGCCGTGATCCTTCCTCGGTGTGAAAAGGAGACCAGCAACGGCGATCCGTGCCCCGGCGTGGTCCCCACAGGGAAAACGGGCTCTGGAAACACCTTCCCGGAGGAAAACGGCGCTGAGCTGCCGCACGGTGGGTCGGGAGGACCGTGCCGTGCCCCGGTGCAGCTCGGGGAGCACCCAGGGAGCACCCGGCCGAGGCAGCGCGGCTGCAGGAGGCATCTCACCGCTCTCAGCTCCTCCTCGGACAGCTGCCCCACGCCCAGGCGCAGCATGGCACGGTCCAGGTGCCGGATCTCCAGGACGTGGCTCCGCAGGCGATGCCTCAGGAAAAAGGCCGGCAAGTGAGGGGTCAGGAACAGGACCTGGCTCAGGGCTTTCTGGAAAGAAGGGCAGGGTCAGCAGTGGGGACGTCAAACCCCTCCGCAAATGGGTGTCTGACCTACTCAGGCACAACTGAAATCAGACAAAGCATCTCCTATTCCAGGCATGCCCTGGATTTTCTTCCCCTTTAATTATCTGGCTGATTTTCCTGCCCGGGCTGCTCCCGGTGTCACACCCAGCCACGCCGCCGGCCCCAAGGAGCGGAGCCGGGCGCGGGTGTCCCGGGTGTGCGGGGCCAGCCCAGGCGCAGCCGATGCTCCCACCGAACCAGGGAGCTGCCAACAGCCTCATCCCGGGGCTGTTTTCACGGGATCGGGGCAGGGGGCGGGTGGGATGGGACCTTCACAGCTAACCCCCCCCCCCCCCCCCCGTCCCACCTGACCTTGACCTCCTGCTTGACCTTGGATGTCCCCAGGGTCGGGGCAGCCACCCTCCCCACCCTCGGAGAACACCCCTTCCTCGTGCCCAGCCGGAATCCCCCCTCTGCTGGCTCAGAACCAGCGCCTCGTCCCAGCGCTGCAGTCCCTAGGGAAAGTCTGTCCCCATCTGTCCCCATCTGCCCCCATCTGTCCCCTGAGCCCCCTCCAAGGCCCCCCCGGAGCCTCCTCCAGGGGGACTGACCCCTCACAGCCGAGGGGCTCCAGCCCTGGGATCATTTTTGTGGCCTCAGTGCCCGCTCCAGCGGCCCCACGTCTCCCCACGCCGCGCTGGGGGCGGCGCTGCAGGGGGTGCTCAGCAGAGGGGCAGATTTCCCCCCCTCGGAGCGCTCCGGCCGTAGCCCAGGGCACGGGGGCGGCATCATGGGCCGGGAGCGCGCGTGGCCGTCTCACATCCAGCTTTCCAGCCACAACCGGAGGGATTTAGGGCTCAGCACCCTGCCTGGGGCGCGGCTGAGCACCTCGGGCCGCAGCAGGAAGCAGAAGAGCCGCACTCACCACGTGGGACACGCGGAGCTTGCTCAGAGCCAGCGGAGACCCCGCAAACAAACTTCTCAGGGCGTAAAGCTGGGCCACGCGCGGCTGGCGGCCTCGCTGCACCTGGAAGAACCGTGGGGCGCGTTGCCAGCACCTCCCGCGGGCACTCGGCAGCAGCGAGGGCAGGATGGGTGCCGGCGTACCTCGGCGCAGAGCTCCTGCAGGCCTTCCCGTAGCTGCGGCTCCGGCAGGGAACGTGCTGCCAGGGCTAAACTGGCCAGCACGTGCGGGTACGAGCCGCGCCGGACGGCGTCGTAGGCGTCCAGGAACTCGACCTGCTGGCGCGGGGTCCAGAAGTAGCGGATCAGGAGCTGGCGCGGGAAGAAATACCTGGGAGGGAAGAGGGGAAAAGGGATTCAGGGAGGAAAAACCCACAGGCTCGGGGCAGGGAAACGGGATTTCGTGCTGCCGGGGCCGCTCACCCCCCGGGGCCGTGGAATTTGACGCCTCCCAAGGTGTGAGCTCAGGAATGACAGAATCACGGAGGTTGGAAAAGACCTTTAAGGTCACCGAGCCCAGGCGTCACCCCGGCGCCGCCGAGGCCACCACCCCCCCACGTCCACGTGTCCTTGCAACACCCGCAGGGACGGTGACGACGCCACGGCCGCGGGCAGCCGGTGCCAGCGCCTGACGGCTCTTCTGGGGCAGGAATCGTTCCCAGTTTTCCACAAAAAATGTTCCTAATACCCAACCCAACCCCCCGGCACAACCTGAGGCTGTCTCCTCTTACTCTATCACTTGTTACACAGGAGACCGACCCCCCCCGGCCACCCCCCCCGCCAGGCAGCTGGGGAAGCCATCAGCCCCCCCGAGCCCCCCCCCCAGGGGAACCCCCCCAGCTCCCTCCGCTGCCCCCTCCAGCCTCGAGCCCCAGCCCTGACACCTCAGGGGCCCAAAACTCTTGGGCACAGCACCGAGGCCCGGGGCGCAGCACCCAGCCCCAGAGCGCAGCACCGAGCCCTGGAGCACAGCACCCAGCCCCGGGGCGCAGCACCCAGCCCCGGGGTGCAGCACCCAGCCCAGCTGCCAGCAGGACATGACCCCAAACCCCCACCACTCCTCGGGCCTGGCCCTTCAGCCGGTTCTTAACCCGGCCAAGCCACCAACAGCTGGTTTCTCCGGGAGAACGCTGTCCGAAACGGTGTCAGGAGTGAATCAATCGGCTCCCAGGAGGTAAACAAGAGCCACAGCCTCTCCCTAAGCGGGTGACCTGGCAGTGGAAGGAGATTTGCTCCTCCGAAGGCGGTGGTGAGCTCAGGAAGGAGCATTTGGGCCACCCCATCGCTGCTGCGCCCGGCTGGGGCTTCTCCGAGGCTCAACCCGACACGGAGAGCTCTGCCCCGCGCTGTCCCACGCAGCGGGGCCCTCACCTCCCCCCAGGACACAAACCCCAGGAGGCAGAATGGGGAAAAAAGGGATTTGGCCGGGGTTTAGCTCTGGCATAAAGACAGCTGAGGGGGTGGGGGGCGTTGGAAGGACTAAGGAGACAGCTGGGAGGGATCTGGGTGAGGCTGCTCCGGCCAAGCAGGCGCAGGGCTGCTCCCTGCGTGCCAGGGATCATTCCTCCACCTCAGAAAGAAGCAGCCGGGCGGGCCGCTGGCACGCAGCAGCCGCTGTTGCGAAATAATCGCCCGGCTCATCAGGCTACGGGTATTTTTCATTACAGCAAGAGGCGGAGCAAGAGAAGGGGACGCTCCGGCTGGATTTATAACACTAAAACAACCCCACCAAACCTCAGTTCCATGAAATACAAGTTATCAAAGAGCCCAAAGATCAGGGCCGGCAGTCACCGCCACACCGGTACTCACATCAGGACGATGACCAAGAAGTTGGCGAAGGGCGGGATGGCAATAATTCCGATGGGAATGGCCTTGATCACATCCCTGCGGAACTGCCTCCGAAATTAGAAAAGAGAATCAGGACCCGATGCCAAAATCTTGAAATCCCCTCAAAATTCACAGCCCCAGCTCCGCTCCCAGCTTCCAAACGCCGCGGTTTTGGCAGAGAACGCAGCCCCCCCAGGGGAATCGGCTGCTCCAACTCTACCCACGAACTCAGAACTCTTTTTTTGGGGGGGAGAAACGACCCCCTGCAGCAGCAGGGAGGCAGAGCCGGGCGTTGCAGCACCGGCAGGTGCCCTGAGCGCCGCACCATGCTGTGCCGTACCTGCCGCAGCCTCTCCATCTCCCGGTAGGGAAGCTGCTGAACGCTCAGTCTCTGATGGGACATTTTTGATTTGATTTTTCTGATTTCTTTTACTTCCAGGAAAAGCGCTTGGATTCCTGTCAAAACAGAGAGCACCTTCAGGTCCCCGTTCCCCAAATCCTTCCAGTGATGCCGTTTTTAGCGCTGGGAAGGGAACAGGCAACGCTTCCAACTGCTCCACTCTCCCCTGCAGAAGGAGAAACGTGTGTGTGTGTGTCCCCTGCCAGGACCCACCTTTCGTGAACGTCGTGTACAGCACGTAGAAACGAGGGAAGGTCCTTTCCAAGAACCTCTCGTACCTCCCGCTGACCAGCTTTGCTTTCGATGCCAGGGTGGTGAGGATGGACCGGGAGCCGGCTTTTGTGGACAGGCGGCACACGAGGGACCTGCAGCGAATCACCCCCCCGCGCCCCCCCACCCCCGCAGGTTTTTTCTGTCAGTGCTTTGTGAAAGAGGCTCTGAGAAAAGCCAGGGGTGGCCCTAAGGTCACCCCTAAGGTGGTGGAATGATGGGTTGGGGGTGGTCCTGGAGCCTCCAGGGAGGGGACACAATGTGGGTCCCCCCAGCCAGCCCCAGGCAGCTGGTAAATGCAGGTTCAGAGCCATGGCTGGGGCTGGGGGCAATACAGGGGGCTGCACAGGGGGTTGGGGGTGCAGGGGGCCTGGGGGGGGGTAATATGGGGAGCTCGGAGGGCTGCATGGGTGGATGGGGGAGTAACACAGGGGGCTGCGCAGGGGCTGGGGGTGCAGGGGGGCTAATACAGGGGGCTGCAGGAGGACCTGAGGGGCAATACAGGGGGCTCGGGGGGCTGCACAGGAGCTGGGGGGTAACACGGGGGCTGGGGGTTAACACAGGGGGATATGGGGTGCACAGGGTGCTGGCCAGGCAGCACAGAGGAGCTGCACAGGGGCTGGGAGGGGTCTCCCCGTTCTGGGGGGGGGCCGTGCTTGTTACTGGGGGGGGTCAAAGTGGCACAGACGCGGGGGGAGGGGCACGGCCGGTGCTGGGGAGCTCAGGGGAGCGGGGGCGGGGAACGACACCACAGTAAACAACTGGCGGGGGGGGCGCGGGGGAATAGGGGAGGATCGGGGGACACTGGGGGCCGGGTGGGGGCTATGGTGGGTCCCGGGGGGCGCACAGGAAAGGACAGGGCCAGTATGTGGGGGCGGGGGGGGGCGGGGCTATGGCGGGGGGCCCAGAGCGGAGGGCGGTGGCCGGCGCCGGGCTGAGGGGTCACTCCCCGCTCACCTCGGCGCCCACCGTGGCGGGAGGGGCAGCTCCAGCGGCCGCCGGGCGCGGCTGAGGCCGGCGGCGGGGCCAGGCCCGGGCCCGAGGCGCCACAACACCCGGCAGCAGCCGGCCCTGGACAGCGCCATCTTGGCGGGTCACCGCCCGGGGCCAAAGGGCGAAGGTCACAGCGGGAAGACCGCGAGGGCGGCGGACTGAGCGCTCATTGGCTGGCGCCCCGGAAGTGCCGCCCTCCCGGTCATGTGACCGCGGCCGAAGCGGCTGCTGGTGCTGCCGGGACGTGGCGGGTGGGTCGGGTTGGACTGAGCTCCCTCCGGCCCCGGCTACCGGCGGCCTGGGCTGGGTGCGGGTCCCTCCCACGGCCCCTCTCCCCAGCGCTCTTTTAAGGCCCGCGGAGCGGCGCTGGCGGAGCCCCGGGGGGCTGCGGCCCGTCCCGGGCCCGCGGGTGGTTGGGCAGCGCGGCCGAGGTGAGCTGGGCCCCCTCCGCCTCCCGCAGCGGGGGCTGAACCCGGCCCCTGCGAGGGGCTCCCCGGCCTGCGGCTGGGCTGTAGCTGCCGCCCGGCCCCAGGTTGTGTGGGGCGGCCCGGTCCCCGCTGCGGGTCACCAGCGAGGGACAGCGAGACGGTCCCCCATGGTGGCCCCCCCGGAGCCCCGCAGTCCCTCCCCAGAGCTCCACAGACTTCCCTTGAGCCCCGCCGTTCCGCCCTAGAGCCCCACAAGCTTTCCTCCAGCCCTGCAGTCCCTCCCCAGAGCCCCACAGGCTTCCCCCCCAGCCCCACAGTCCCCCTCCCCAGCCCCACTGTCCCCCTCCCGGGTGACTCCTGCGGCTCTGCCCCAGCCTCTCTGGCTCGCAGCTGACCCTGGGTGCCGCAGCCAGGCAGGACATAGCTCCTGCCCCCCTCCCAGGAGCCCTGCAGTCCCCACAATCCCCCCCACCAAGCCCCACAGGCTCCCCCAGAGCCCCACGGGGCTCCCCAGCGCTCTGCAATCCCCCCCTCCCCGGCCCCCAGGTGGCTCCTGCGGCTTTGCCCTGGCCTCCCTGGCCCGCAGCCGGCTCTGGGTGCTGCAGCCACACAATACACAGCTCCAGCCCCCGCACTGAGCGGCCAAACCTGTTCCACACCCACCCGCAGGTGGTTTCACCGGGGTCACGTTTGTTTTCTCCCTTCCAAGTGCCCCAAGAACCAGCGTCAAAGGCCTTGTGGGGAAACGGCGGCTGCTCCCACCCCTGCCCCTCAGCTCCAACCCCTTCACCCCCAGGCATTGCTAAAACCGGGTGCCACGTTCCCCCTCCCCACGTTCCCCCTCCCCACGTTCCCCCTCCCCACGTTCCCCCTCCCCACGTTCCCCCTCCCCACGTTCCCCCTCCCCACGTTCCCCCTCCCCACGTTCCCCCTCCCCACGTTCCCCCTCCCCACGTTCCCCCTCCCCACGTTCCCCCTCCCCACGTTCCCCCTCCCCACGTTCCCCCTCCCCACGTTCCCCCTCCCCACGTTCCCCCTCCCCACGTTCCCCCTCCCCACGTTCCCCCTCCCCACGTCTGGCAGCTCCTCGCTCTTCCATGAATCCTTGGGGATGCTCTTCCCAACCGAGCCCCCTCTCCTTCCTCCGGCCAGACCCTGGGACCCCCCCCTCCGCCCCTCCAGCAGCGCCAGAAAGCCACAGTGCGTGGTGCTGGTCATGCACGCCCGTGGCTTTGCCCTCCTGCCTGGCGCGTCTGGTGTTGCACATTCAGCTCTTGCTTATCGGCAAAGAGCAGCGGGGGCCCTTTTGCAGAGAAAAAAGGGAAAATACCCGACAAACGCGGGGTTATCGCTCCACCCCGGCAGGTTTCAGACCAGCGGCGATCACTGATAATAATTGTATTGATCCAAGCCGGGAAGGGATCCTGTCTTATCAGCACCGCACGTACCAGCAGCAGGAAAATACCCCATAAATGCCAGTTTGGGCTCTAATCTGCCAAACAGCTCCGGTGGAGCAGAGTCCAGGCTGTTCGGTGTGCTAATTACCACAGCACGTCCGATGCTCGATCAAGCAGACTTTTAATTGAGCCTCCTGGGTTGATAAAGTGCCACAGGCAGCGTGGAACCCACCTTCCCCCCCGCAAGCGATGCTGTCACCGCCACGGGGACGGGACAAGGCTGTACATCAAAGCCTTCAGGTGTCCTATTAACCCCCTTAACTCAGCGGGGTTTATCGTTCTTTAATAAACGATAAGGCTGAAGCAGATGCGGTTGTTTTCGGGAGACTTTGAATTGTCTCCCGAGCTCCCCCGGGGGAACTCGGCACCGCTGGATCCGCGTGGGTGCTGCGGGTGGAGGAAGGAGGGAGGGGAGCCAGCAGGGAAGGGTGGGGACATCTTATATAGGGGAAGGCTGACCGGCTCTCTGCTCCCAGAAACCACCGACAGCAAGAAGCAGGAACACCATGCCCAAGAAATACACCCTCCAGCAGAGCTCGCCCAGCTGTGAACTGGGTGAGTACCCCAAACACTGATCCCGGCAAGCTCACGCCATCCCTGCAGGGTGGTCTGGCTGATGGGAGGCATCGCCCTCACCCCAAAATACCCTGGGATTTGGGGAATAATGTAAATTTTCCAGCTTCAGGCTAAAAGCTGTTGGCAGCCCACCTCCCGCGAGGTTTCTCGTGCCTGTAGGTGCTTTTGGCGAGGCCGGGCACGTGCGGGTGCCACGCTCGCGTTCCCATGTGGGAGCGATGCTGCCGTTCCGTTGGAATTTCCCTCTCCAATGCCCACGCTGTCAGGTCAGGGGTAACGTTAAATCCCCAACCGTGGAATCTTCCATCTCCTGGATTTCTCCTCTCACTTTTCCAGAATTCAGTTGTTTCGGCAACATCCTGGGACGTTTTGTGTGTTTAAACAATAAGGAATGCAGGTTGCAAAACCTGCATGGATGGGGAAAGCGAGGAGCTGCCTTACCCTACCACTGGCAGCTCTGCTCAGCAGAGGGCTTTGATTTTTTAATGAGCAGCTTCTCCTGTGCGGGTCAGGCTGTCCTGCTCCCTTAGCCCGGATCCCCACACCCTCTCCCTTCTGCTCACGGTCAGGCTGTGCTTCCAAACGGGCGCTCTTGGTGATCCACCATCAAATTACCAGGCTGGGATGGTGGAGATAAGAGCACGGAGCGCTCGTGTGCCACTGGGAGCGATGCCGTGCTGCTCCTGCCACACGCTGCTTCCCGGACTGGCGCATTTCTGGTGAGTCTCACCAATTCGATCAGTTGGTTTAGTTCTTGGGAAGGGGTTGCATCAAAAAAAATGATCCTAAGTTTTCAAGGGAATGTGCAGAGTAAGAGGAATTCTGTGAAAAAGCAGCGCTTCTCTCTGGGGAGGGGAAAAAAACAGACAGAAAACTAAACAAAAGCCAAATCAAGACTGTTCTCCCCCAAAACAGGCAGCATTCTTTGTGCAATACAGCCGTGTTCAGAAATAATTAATGTGTAATTTGTGTCTGCACCCATTTGCTGGCAGCCCAAAATCTAGAAATTTGAGGGTTTGAGGGAAATTTGAGGGAAAAGTGCTGGCGAGGTCCCGGAGGAGCCTGGCTCCGAGGGAGCCGTGTTCCGGGGCGGGAGGAGCCGCTGTGGGAGAGCCCGGGCGCAGGATCAGGGCCTGGCCTGGCTGCGGGTCGAGGAGGGGGCACTGCAGGTGGGGTGTCCCCCCGGCCGGGGACTGCGCAGGGCATGGAGCCCCCCAAATGGGCCCTGTGTGCTGCCATACTGGGGCCCAGGGCCCCCATGGGACTCAGGTCCCCCCCCACTGGGCCCCATGTACCCCCATACCAGGGCCTGGACCCCCCAAGGGGCTCAGTCCCCCGCCATAGCGCGGCCAGGACCCCCAAGGGGGCTCAGTCCCCCCACACTGGGCCCAAAGACCCCCACACCGGGACCCGGACCCCCCCACATCAGGCCCCGTGTCCCACCATACCGGGGCCCAGACCCACCCAGGGGGCTCAGTCCCCCCCCATACTGGGGCCTGGACCCCCCTCAGGGGGCTCAGTCCCCCCCATACCGGGGCCCAGACCCCCCCAGGGGGCTCAGTCCCCCCACACTGGCCCCCATGCCTCCCACACCGGGACCCGGACACCCCCAAAGGGCTCAGTCCCCCCACATTAGGCCCTGTGTCCCCCCATACCAGGGTCAGCCCCCCCCCAAAGGGGGCTTTCCCCCCACATCAGGCCCCGTGTCCCCCCACACCGGGGCCCGGACCCCCCCAAGGGGCTCAGTCCCCCCACACCAGGCCCCGTGCCCCCCATTCCAGGGTCGGGCCCCCCCAAATGGGGGTTTCCCCCCACATCAGGCCCCGTGTCCCCCCATACCGGGGCCTGCGGCGGGGCCTGTCCCGGCCCCGTGTCGCGCGTCCCCAGTCGCACCGAGCTGCGTCACGGGGCGGGCCGAGCGGGGCCGAGCGGGGCCGAGCGGGGCCGAGCGGGGCCGAGCGGGGCCGAGCGGGGCCGAGCGGGGCCGAGGCATGAGGCGGCGGCGGCGGCGGGGCCGGCCGGGGGCGGTGGAGGCGGTGAGCGGCGGGGCTGGGGGGGGGCTCTGGGGGCTGAGGGGGGGCTCTGGGGCCGGGAATGGCGGTGGAGCCCCCCCGGCGATCGCTGGATGTGCTGGGGGGGGTGGTGCCACCCCCCTGGGGTAACGGCTGGAGGGGGCGAGGACCCTCCCTGAGGGGATCCCGGGGGTCCCAGGGGCGCTTTGTGCCGGGGCCGCCATGGGGCCGCTGCCCCCCCGCTCCCCGCACTGCCCCCGTGGCTGGGGCTCGGGGACCCCCGTGGCTCCGTGACCTTGGGGTGTCCCCTGGCCCTGGGGGTCCCTCAGAGGAGCGGGACCCCTCACCTGGCGAAGCCGGGGGGGGGGGCGGCCTGTGCCGGGGGGGGGCTTGGCCGGCCTGGGGACAGCAGCCCCCCAAGGGATGGCAGCCCCCCCAAAGGGGACAGCAGCCCCCCAAGGGATGGCAGCCCCTTAAAGGGACAGCAGCCCCCCAAAGGAGACGGCAGCCCCCAAAGGGATGGCAGCCCCCATGGGACAGCAGCCCCCCAAGGAGATGGCAGCCCCTTAAAGGGACAGCAGCCCCCCCAAAGGGGACAGCAGCCCCCCAAGGAGATGGCAGCCCCTTAAAGGGACAGCAGCCCCCCAAGGAGACAGCAGCCCCCAAGGAGATGGCAGCCCCCATGGGACAGCAGCCCCCCAAGGAGATGGCAGCCCCCAAAGGAATGGCAGCCCCCATGGGACAGCAGCCCCCCGGGTCCCCCCCTGCCACCCCCCCCCAGGCCAGCCCTGCCATCTCTCGGGGTACCAGGGGGTTGCGATGAAACCGCCCCAGCTGCCCCCCACCTCCTCCATGGCCTCAACGCTGTTCATAACGACTTTCCTCAGGGGGCTTGGGGCCCCCAGCCCCCCCCCCCGGGAGCCGAGCCCCCCCGGCCCCGCGCTTTGTCCCCCATCACCCCCACCGAGCCACAGCCCCGCGTCCCGGCTGCAGCCCAGCCTGGGGGAGGAGGAGGAGGGTGAGGGAGCCCGGCCATAGCTCGATGGTGGTTCTGCTGGGCTGGGGTGCCGGGGGTGCATCCCAGGGGGCTCTAAGCCAGAGTTTTCCTTGGAGAAGTGTTGTGGGCTTTCCCGGGATGAGCGCAGCTCCTTAAATGAGCCGAGGGAGCTGTCAAACGAGCTCCGGAGCGCTGGAGTTTGTTGGGAGAGCGGGATGCTGCGGCCGGCGCTGGAGAACGGCTCTGTGCTTGGTGTGGGATGTCGGGAGAGCGGGATGCTGCGGCCGGCGCTGGAGAACGGCTCTGTGCTTGGTGTGGGATGTCGGGAGAGCGGGATGCTGCGGCCGGCGCTGGAGAACAGCTCTGTGCTTGGTGTGGGATGTCGGGAGAGCGGGATGCTGCGGCCGGCACTGGAGAACGGCTCTGTGCTTGGTGTGGGATGTTGGGAGAGCGGGATGCTGCGGCCGGCACTGGAGAACGGCTCTGTGCTTGGTGTGGGATGTCGGGAGAGCGGGATGCTGCAGCCGGCGCTGGAGAACGGCTCTGTGCTTGGTGTGGGATGTCGGGAGAGCGGGATGCTGCAGCCGGCGCTGGAGAACGGCTCTGTGCTTGGTGTGGGATGTCGGGAGAGCGGGATGCTGCGGCCGGCGCTGGAGAACGGCTCTGTGCTTGGTGTGGGACAAGGTTTGGGGTGTCCCAGGCGATATGGTGACCCCCAGCCCCGCCACCCTGCTGTGGGGGTCCCACGGCTCAGCCTCACCACTCGTCTCTTTTTTTTTTCCCCGCTTCTTAACCAAAATTCCCACCGTCCCAGCCGCTGCCTTACGTTTTTCAGAGGATGGGTTTAATCCCCAAACCTCCCAGCCGCTGCTAGAATGGAGCTTTTCAATCAGTTTGATTTATTACACGTTGTGAAAATAGGTGAAGGCTCAGGTGGGCGCCAGCCCTCCCCTTTCCACGCTTCCCAAAAGCAGAGGAGCGCGGTGGGGAGCAGCTCCAGGCGCCTTCGGATCAAGCAGGCTGGGGAGGAGAGCCGCTCCTGGCTTCCAGGGGGTTTGCCAGGTGCTGTTCTCCTTCCGTAGAAATAAATGCGTCACGCGATGTTCTTCCAGGGGACCACGCTTGCGTGAGCAAGTGGGCTTGGTGCCCTCCTGCATCCCGGCCATCTCCCGGGCTTGTCCGACCCATTTCGGAGCTGGATGAGCTTTCACCCAGTGGGAGGACACCAGGGATGGGAGCAAACCTGATGGCACAGGCTGCTTTAATCACCTCTGCTCATCGGCGGGAGCATGGGCGAGAGGGGGAGGAGGAACCCCCAGGTTCTCCAGGTTTTCCAGGGCTGGGATCTGGTGGAGCAGATGCCGGCAGAGCGGCATGGGCGTTTGGGAAGCAGGGAAGCGACATGGTTGTGCCGGCAAGGAGTTGCCCCTGTTGGGATGGCGAGCGGTGATGCACTGGGTCAGGGAGGTACGTGGTGCTCAGCGCTGGCCCCGTGCCGCATGGGGAAGCTGAGCTGGAAGCACCGAGCTCGGGTGCTCGTATGAGGAAACCACGCAGCTAACGAGACGTCGGCCCCAAAACCGCTGGAAAAGCGTTAACGGTCACGATGTGCCCCGCAGGAACCGGCCGGAGTTCAAAGCCGGACATCAAACGCAGGGACCTCAATGGCAGGAACCGCTCCCGGCGGGAGACGGCTCCCAAAGCCCCGCGTCTCCGCGCTGGGGATGAGCAAAGAGCCGTGGCCTCCTCGTCTTCCCCCGGCTGGGCTGGGCTGCCTCCGGGGCTCGTGGTGTCACCAGTGGGAAGGAAAAATGATGGGAGAATGACCCCTTGTTCGCAACAGCGGTGCCAGTGTCTGCGCTTTTGATTAAAGCAACCTTGTAATATTCTGCTCGGGGTGTTTTCCCTTATTCCAAGGAATATTCCCGCTGGGAAGGCTGCCATCCTGAATATGGTGTGCAAAGGCAAACCCAGCGATGGTTACAGCAGAACGTGGCCCGGCGAGCCCACGCCTGGCGCTGAGGATGTTCGCAGAGGCGGCGGGTGGAAGGAGCGATAACTCCCAACCTTTTTTTTTATTTTTATCCTGCAATTTCCACATCCTCTACTTTGCGCTGAGAGCAGCGGCGGGGTGTCGCCAGCACCTTTCTTTTGAAAAAGCAGAGGGTGAGCCAGAAGCATCCCTGGGGCGCGGTGTCACCAGCTTTCCCTTGCCAGCTCCCTGCTTCCCAGCCAGCCTGGGAGCCTGCGGAATATTCCGGTCTGGCTCCCCGGGTGGCATTTCCAGCCCCGCACGCCTGGGAAAACCCTTTGTCGGGCTGAAGGAACGTGTCGGGAGCTCGGCAGCTGCCGGCTGAGATAGGGGAACCGATTCTGCTCCCGCCCCAGCTGCGATGTGGTGGCGAGGAGATATAATTAGGGCAGACTGGCGCCGTAACGAACATTCGCCGTGTGATCTTCTTCCTCTTCGTCTTTCTTAATGAAGCGAGCGTTTCGCGGGACTTGCCACCGGGGTAAGCGCTGTTGCTCCTGAAGGAATTGGAATTTGGGGAAAAGGCGGGTTATCGATAATTTTTTTTCCAGGAAAGCCCTTAGGCTCAGCGCTTTAAAAAGGAGCTGCCACGAAAGGACACTGTGACGGGGAAAAGCTTTGCTCCAGCCTTGAGGTTGTCACCATCCAAGCGGGAATTGCGGGAGGGAGAAGCCTCAGGCAGAAGCTGGAGAGGTGGCACTCGTCCCCTCCGTGGGTGACACTCGTCCCCTCCATGGGTGGCACTTGTCCCCTCCCATTGGTGGCACTCGTCCCCTCCGTGGGTGACACTCGTCCCCTCCGTGGGTGACACTCGTCCCCTCCGTGGGTGGCACTCATCCCCTCCGTGCACCAGGGTGACACTCGTCCCTTCTGTGGGTGACACTCATCCCCTCTGTGCAGCAGGGTGACACTCGTCCCCTCCGTGGGTGACACTCGCCCCCTCCATGGGTGGCACTCATCCCCTCTGTGCACCGGGGTGACACTCGTCCCTTCTGTGAGTGACACTCATCCCCTCTGTGCAGCGTTGTGACACTCGTCCCCTCTGTGGGTGACACTTGTCCTCTCCGTGCGCCGGGGTGACACTCGTCCCCTCCGTGCACCGGGGTGGCACTTGTCCCCTCCATGGGTGGCACTTGTCCCCTCCGTGCGCCGGGGTCCACGGAGCGGTTCGGTGGCAGTTGAAGCCTGGAAGGGGCAGGGGCTCTCCGGGACGCCGATGTGTTTAAGACCACGGTGGTCCCAGCTCTCCGTGGTGGCACCTGATGCCCCACGTCCCCCGGCGTCGTGCCCAGGGAGCCACGGCTGCATCCCGCCGCCCCGGTGAGGCTGGGGGGGCTGGGGTCTCCCACCGCCATCCTGCTCTCCCGGAGGAGAGGAGCTGGCTCGCCTCCCGGCCAGGGGAGCGGGCAAAAAAGCGGGATGGGAGATCCCGCAAAACCTCCTCGCTCCGTCACCTCGCTCCGTCACCTCGCTCCACACCGCCGCGGTGGATGCTCCTGCGGCCTCATCCAGGCTCCTTGCAGGTTCCCTGCGGCGTGAGCAGCCAGTGGTGCTGAGCGAGGGCTCCTGGAACGGGGCTTCATCCATCCGGGTGCCGGTCTTGGTATATTTGGGGAGATAAGGAACGACTGCAGCCCTGCTCCAGCCCTGCATCCAGGAACCTTGTCTGGATTATTTTAACCTGTTCTGGATTATTTTAACCCTCTCTGAACTATTTTAACATTTTCTGGATTATTTTAACCTTCTCTGGATGATTTTAACCCTCTCTGGGTTACTTTAACCTTTTCTGGGTTATTTTAAGCCTCTCTGGGTTATTTTAACCTTTTCTGGATTATTTTAACCCTCTCTGAACTATTTTAACCTTCTCTGGATGATTTTAACCTTCTCTGGATGATTTTAACCTTCTCTGGATGATTTTAATCCTCTCTGGGTTATTTTAACCTTTTCTGGATTATTTTAACCCTCTCTCCATTATTTTAACCTGTTCTGGACTATTTTAACCCTCTCTCCATTATTTTAACCTGTTCTGGACTATTTTAACCCTCTCTCCATTATTTTAACCCTCTCTCCATTATTTTAACCCTCTCTGAATTATTTTAACCTTTTCTGGACTACTTTAACCCTCGCTGGGTTACTTTAACCCTCACTGGGTTACTTTAACCTTTTCTGGGTTACTTTAACCCTCTCTGAATTATTTTAACCCTCTCTGAATTATTTTAACCTTTTCTGGATTATTTTAACCCTCTCTCCATTATTTTAACCTTTTCTGGACTATTTTAACCCTCTCTGAATTATTTTAACCATCTCTGGATGATTTTAACCCTCTCTGGACTATTTCAACCCTCTCTGGCTTATTTTAACCCTCTGTGAATTATTTTAGGGTGCCCGGCTTGGTTACCCACCGCCTTTGGAGCTGGTTATGGAACCGGGGAATTCATCCTTGAAAACCTAAAGTGGGTTCAAACCATTTCCAGTGAATTCCCGGCGAACATTTTCCTTTTGTGTCCCCACTGAGCCGCTCTCGGCGCGTTACAAGGAAATCTCCCGTTCGTACACAACAGGCTTTGGGGGGGATTCAGTGCTTTTCATCCCAAACGTCGATACTGTTGGTATTTTGACTTGTCCCGGAGGGGTTTGGCTCGGACCAGCTCTGCCCCGAGCCCTGCAGCAGATCCTGGTTCCTTTCCGCGTGGATTACATTGACAAATAGCACTGATGGCAAGGTTTACCTCCTGCCCTTAAAACCCCCTTCGGATGCGCATGGAGGGTGTGGTGGAGATGCATTAATCCTGCCTGGGGGGTGGGGGTGGGGTAATTTGTACACATAAAGGAAATTCCATCCTCGTTCCACTGGCTGGAGTTTCACAAGAGGCACCGTCCTGAGCCCGGCTGCTTGCGAACGCTGGTGTCACTTCGTCCGTTTGCCCTGGTGCTCCGCTCTCCCCCCCCCCCCCCACCTTGTTTCTTTGTGTTGTTGCAACCAGAATTTCCAGGCAGGTCTCTGGGAAAAACAGGTTCTTTCAAGCTGGAAAAGGCCAGGGCAGTGAACCTGTCCCTGCCAGGGGCTGGCGGTCCGGTCGCCTCGTGTGTTGGCTTTGATTCTCCACCTTGACGGGCTTTTTCCCCCTCTCTCCTCCGCAGCCAACGTGGCCAGTCTAAACCAGTTTCCAGGCCAGGGGAACGGTCCCAGCATGGGGAACTCCGACACGGATCACAAGGCGTCCTACGGTAAGACTCGCCTCATGGCACGGCGGGTGTGCTCTCATACACCCGTCCTGCGTTTAATTCATTCCTCTGCCCTGGAAAACCCACCCCAAAGGCTCCCTGTGCCCCCTCCCCACAAAACCTCAGGCTTTGGGACCACCCAGCACATTCCCAGCCCCCTGTGCCCCCTCCCCACAAAACCTCAGGCTTTGGGACCACCCAGCACATTCCCAGCCCCCTGTGCCCCCTCCCCACCTTTAAGCCTCAGGCTTTGGGATCACCCAGCACATTCCCAGCCCCCAGGGCTCGCTCAGCCGGGATGAACAATCTCCCTTGTGCCGGCTGATCCCTCCTTTCCGCACACACAGACGGGTAGCCCTAAATCCATGATGTGAGGGGGTCTGCTGTGCCGTGAGGGGGTCTGTGGGCAGGGCAGGGAGCCCTGGAGGTGTTTGGGAGGCCGGGAAAAGGAGGAGGGGTCAGCTGGAGTTTGCCGTGATGATGCAATGCGGGACAGGACGGTAAAAGCTGCCCTGGGGTTTCATCCTGCTGGCACAAGGGCTGGGCGCTGGAAATGCCACAGAGGGGGAGCAGCGGTGAGTGGGGGGCTCGCCTGGGGAGGGGGGCAGGGGAGGCACGGGGGGATATCCCACGTTGGAACGCGGAATCCGTGGGCATGCAAGTTTTCATTGCTGCGCGCCCTTCCCACAACTCTACAAACTGTCCTGAAAATCCTGCTGTGCTGGCTCCGCCGCCGGCGCCGGGGGAGAAGGGAAAACCCTCAGGCAGGCTCCCGATCCAAACAGGTGCCCCGCTGTGCGTCCCGGGGAGAAACGGGATGCAGCAGGGTCCTTCCAGGGCCGAACGGCTCACCGGCTGGCTGTCCGGCCGGGAGAGCCCGGGATAACGCTCCCTCCCGGGTCCCTCTCGGATCTGGCTCGTTTCAGCCCCGGTTAATCATTACGGTGACTTAATCATTACGGTGCCGCCGCCGCCGCCGGGCTGGCTCTGTTACAATTAATCTGGATAAATAAAGGAGCCAGCGGAGGAGAGGCAGCACTGGGGAAGGCAGCGGGGTCTCCGAGGGGGGATTTACAGCGCTTGTATCTTATTTTCATTTGATTTTCTTTTCACAGCCCAATTAGCATTAGCTGTGAGGGCAGCCCAGGCTCGTTTTGCTCTGCCTGGGGGTCTTGCCAGTGTTTCCAGGGACCCTCACTCACTGTTTCCTTCCCCACTCCGCTGTCCCCGCAGAGGACGCGCCCGGGGAGCACGGGGACGTGCTCAGCACCATCTCCAGCAGCATGAACCCGCTGCAGCCGCCGGCTGCCGCCGAGGAGCCTTTTACCACCTACTTCGACAGCAAGATCCCGATTCCCGAGGATGAAACGGTGAGTGCAGCGGGGCTCTCCTCCCTCCTCCGCTCCCTCCTGACCACAAAATCCAACGGGAAAAAATCTCTCAGCACTCAGTACTCCCCTGAGTCATTCCCTGGGTGCTGGTTCCCCTTCTTGCCTGGATTGGGGAACCGGGGGAGATGAGTGGAGCAATCTCCCATGCTTGCTGTAGAGTTAATGATTCCTGGCCCAGGATTTGTCTCCTTGGAGCCGGGAGTTGGGCTAAAGAGCAGAGAAATGTCTTTTTTTATAGCCCCAGGGGGGAGAACCTGGGTTCTTTGTTCCCTTATCAGGGGAGTGAAGAGCATTGTCCCCTTTGAGGGGGGTGTCGGTGCCCTCTTTGCTTTTGGTGAAGCAAGAGGCAGCGTTTCCAGCTGCAGGATGCCTCTCCCACCCAAATTTACTCCAGCCTGGCCTTGGCTGTCCCAAAATCCGGTCCTTAACCCATTAGGTGAGGACCAGGGATCACTGGAGGGTTCAGGATGGGATTAAAGACCAGGCTGATCTCACCAGCACCATCCTGCTAGGGCGGGGATGGAATGAAACCCAAACCCTGGCCGTCTTTGCCATTTTGGCCGCAGTGTAGCTGCGGTGGCCCGTGGGGACGCGGTGTCCCCTGCGTGAGGAGGGGGCTGCGCCACAGGGCTGGCTTCTGACGCCTCCGTCCTCTCCCCTCCGACAGCATTCCTGCTTTAGCTTCCGCAAGCTCTGGGCGTTCACGGGGCCGGGCTTTCTGATGAGCATCGCCTACCTGGATCCGGGCAACATCGAGTCGGATTTACAGTCCGGGGCTGTCGCGGGCTTTAAGGTCAGTGTGGAAACCTGTGGATTTCGGTGCTGGGCCAACCGCGGCGCCGGCTGCAGGTCAGGGCAGGAGCACTGCTGCTGGTGCTGGCGCTGCTGGTGCTGATGCCACTGGTGCTGGTTCTGCCAGTGCTGCCGGTGCTGCTGGTGCTGGTGCAGCTGGTGCTGCTGGCGCTGTGGGTGCTGCTGGCGCTGGGGCTGCTGGCGCTGCAGGCACTGCTGGCGCTGGTGCTGCTGGTGCTGCTGAGCTGCTGGTGCTGCTCGTGCTGGTGCCTCTGGTGCTGCTGGTGCTGCTAGCGCTGCTGGTGCTGCTCGTGCTGGTGCCTTTGGTGCTGCTAGCGCTGCTGGTGCTGCTGGTGCTGCTGGTGCTGGTGCCTCTGGTGCTGCTGGTGCTGCTAGCGCTGCTGGTGCTGCTGGTGCTGCTGAGCTGGAAATGTCACCGAAATCGGGAATCAAACCCCTTAGCCCCACTGCAGCATGAAGCAGCGGGCGCGGCGCTCCTTTCTTGCAGCGCAGGGTGCTCGGTGGCATCGCCACAGATCAAGCACCAAGCACACCTGCGTGGATTCTACCGTTATATTTATACACAAAATTACAAGGCTGTACACTCCCAGTTACAATGATTGGTTAGTGATTTGCATTTAATTGTAATATCTGCTGTGTCATCCTTTTCTGTTATTACGCTTGCGTAGGGGAAGGGTCTTCACCTGGCCAAGGGTCTGCTTGGCCCGTGGGCAGATTTTTAGTGTTATAACGAAGGGAGTTCACCTCAGGACACCTTACAAGTAAGTTTTGTTGCCAGGTTGGACGGCTGGAGATCACCCTTGCCAAGCTGTCCAATAACTCATCCCAGACACAATGGAACCTGGGCGCCCTGGCTGTGGTCTAGAGAGTAAGGACTAAGAGTATTATGGTCTATAGCATCAGGACTTGAAGTGGCAGTCTCGGATAACAAGCAGCACAGCGGTCCAGACGTCGTTGGTTAATAAGTGCTGACATCATTCTAACGTGGAGGCGAACTCCTTAAAATCAAGATGCTCCCATAGCCAGCTGTTTCACAGACACAAACTATAGAAAGATTCAGTAAAACTTTAAGATAGTCTTAAATTATAACAAATAAAAAATAATATAATAATATAAATAATAATAAAATACAGTCTTAAGAAAATCTTGAGATAAAAAACCACCTCTGAGAAGGAGAAGGGGAGAGTGAGGCTCTTATACAGCCTCTCCGGCTGTGACTCCTGGCTTAATACGCACTTAAATCCTTCCCGTGCTGGCTCCAGACACATAAAATACCCTCGGAACGTCAATAATGTGTATTTTTAAAAGCAGGTGATTCCTAACGGTGCACGTGGGGCGCGGGCGTCCTAGGAGAGCCGGCACCCCGTGCCAGCCGTCCCTTCTTGCTGCCCCAGCGCACCCACTCCCATCTCCGTGTCTCCCGCAGCTGCTGTGGGTGCTGCTGCTGGCGACGGTCATCGGGCTGCTCCTGCAGCGGCTGGCGGCGCGGCTGGGGGTGGTGACGGGGCTGCACCTCGCCGAGGTCTGCAACCGGCAGTACCAGAAGGTGGGTGACCTCCCGGGGCTGGGGGGTGGGGGGCTCTGGGGGGGTCCCGTGGGTCTGGGGCGGTGGGGGTCCCTCGCCTGGGGCTGGCAGGTCTCAGGGGACGTGGGGGTGTCCCTGCTGCCCCTGAGGTGCCAATCCCATCTCGGGAAGAAGCGTTCCAGTCGTGGAAATATATTTGCATTGTCACGTCTTGCCGGACTGTCTGGGACGCGGCAGGGTGAAAGCCGATTTCTGCTGGTTACGCTCACGGCTGGAGGAAAGGCAGATGTAGAGGGAGATTTTAATTGCAGCCCTCTTAACGAAGGGCTCGTTAAGAACCTGAGCTGTCAGAGCAGATGGGGGGGGTCCCGGCGGGTCCCGGCGGTGGCTTCACCCTCCAAGGGCAGCACAAAGAGGGGGGTGGGCAGTGTGTCCCGACGGCTGCTGGGGAATCGTGGAGTCGGGAAGAAAAGCCAGAATTCCAGCTTCCCTGGGCTGCTGCTGAAGGGATCCTGGGGGGAAAAGTGGGAAAACTTCAGAGCAGTTCCGCGGCTCTTGCGTGTCCCTGCTTGAAAAACCTTGGTGGTTTGTCTGCGAAATCGCTCGGTGTCACCGTTGGGCTGCAGCCGAGTGATGTTTGTCCCTTGGGAAAGGGCTGGGGATGTCCCCAACCCCGCGGGTTTGGTTCTCATCCGCCTCCTGAGCCTTTGTCATTGCCGTGACCGTGCGACACGTGGCTGCTTGACACGACACCCGTCGCCAGCGCCTCGGTACGCGGAAACAGCTGGTTTCGCTCTCGAAAATGAGCGAAACGTATCGAGGCGAGGAATTCGGGTTGTGGGAGCGACCCGGGACGCTCCTCTGGTGCTTCCCACTGGATTTTTCCCTCCTTTTGACCTTATGGGCTGTTTCTTTGCCTCGAGGTTCCTCGGATTATCCTGTGGCTGATGGTCGAGCTGGCTATCATCGGATCCGATATGCAAGAAGTCATCGGCTCCGCGATCGCTATTAACCTCCTGTCCATGGGGAAGTAAGTCAGCGGCAGGAAGCGAGCGCTCCCCTCCAGAATTAAGAAAGCACCGCCGTGCGTGCCAAAAAAAGCCTCGTTTATTTCCGCTAAATCCTCCCAAATAAGTTCGTTGCAGGGGGTGATTCAGCTCCGCTGGACGGGCCCTTGTGGATCCCTCAGTCGGAAGGAAAACTGTGGGTGCTGGTTTTTATTTGAGCTGAGACGCCCCAAAATTGGGCTGGCTTTTATTTGAGCTGTAACTGAGACGCCCCAAAATTGGGCTGGCTTTTATTTGAGCTGAGACGCCCCAAAATTGGGCTAGCTTTTTTTTGAGCTGAGACGCCCCAAAATTGGGCTGGCTTTTATTTGAGCTGAGACGCCCCAAAATTGGGCTGGCTTTTATTTCAGCTGTAACTGAGACGCCCCAAAATTGGGCTGGCTTTTATTTGAGCTGTAACTGAGACACCCCAAAATTGGGCTAGCTTTTTTTTGAGCTGAGACGCCCCAAAATTGGGCTAGCTTTTATTTGAGCTGAGACGCCCCAAAATTGGGCTGGCTTTTATTTGAGCTGAGACGCCCCAAAATTGGGCTGGCTTTTATTTCAGCTGTAACTGAGACGCCCCAAAATTGGGCTGGCTTTTATTTGAGCTGAGACACCCCAAAATTGGGCTAGCTTTTTTTTGAGCTGAGACGCCCCAAAATTGGGCTGGCTTTTATTTGAGCTGAGACACCCCAAAATTGGGCTAGCTTTTTTTTGAGCTGAGACACCCCAAAATTGGGCTGGCTTTTATTTGAGCTGAGACGCCCCAAAATTGGGCTGGCTTTTATTTCAGCTGTAACTGAGATGCCCCAAAATTGGGCTGGCTTTTATTTGAGCTATAACTGAGACGCCCCAAAATTGGGCTGGCTTTTATTTGAGCTATAACTGAGACGTCCCAAAATTGGGCTGGCTTTTATTTGAGCTGGAGCTGAGACGCCCCAAAATTGGGCTGGCTTTTATTTGAGCTGTAACTGAGACGCCCCAAAACGGGGCTGGCTTTTATTTGAGCTGAGACGCCCCAAAATTGGGCTAGCTTTTTTTTGAGCTGAGGCCCCAAAATTGGGCTAGCTTTTATTTGAGCTATAACTGAGACGCCCCAAAATTGGGCTGGCTTTTAGTTGAGCTGGAGCTGAGACGCCCCAAAACTGGGCTGGCTTTTATTTGAGCTGAGACGCCCCAAAATTGGGCTTTTATGTTATATCCCTAATAAAGAGCTACCAGAAAGATGTCCTTTCCAGCCAGGAAGTCTGGAAACGCTAACAGGACTGGAAATTGCATTTTGATACCAAGTAGCTATTAAAAATCACACTCACGCCTATAATTCTCGGCATCACCATGGGATTTGCTCTCGGGATTCGGGGCGGGAGCTCTTGCCTGAGCTCTTTGTGCGAAAAACCGACTTAACGGTGTGTCATCTCAGGCTGCAAACAAACCCTGGGGCAATTCCAGCCCCAAAGAGTTTTTTAATTAAAATTCAATTTAAAAATATAAATTAAAATTTTTTAAAAATGAAATAAAGAAATAAATTGGGGGCTCTGAGGTGGTGGTGTGGCTGCTGGACGAGGTCGAGGGGTTTTGTGACGTCTGCTCGTGCGTGTCTCTCGCAGGATCCCGCTGTGGGGCGGCGTGCTCATCACCATAGCGGACACCTTCGTCTTTCTCTTCCTGGATAAATACGGTAATTTCTCCCTCTGGATTCGGGCAACTAAAGCAGAGGTTCAGCTTTTCTCAGTTTGCTGACGGTCCTTGCTCGTCTGGCAGGCTTGCGGAAGCTGGAGGCGTTCTTCGGGTTCCTGATCACCATCATGGCTCTGACGTTTGGCTACGAGGTACCTGCCGGCCGCGTCCCCACTGGCACTCCTGGGCCACCCGTGCCCTCTCCCCCACCCCCCTGTGCCCAAACGCCACCGAGACACAGGGCTGGACACTTAAAATTCGGGACATTTGAAGCTGGCAGTGTGTGGCCGTCGCCTGCTGCCCCCCCGGCGTGCCGGTGGGCGCACACGCTTTGGCACAGCGTCCCCAGTTGATCCAACAACAGGCAGTTGCCACACCGTGGTTTTGTTTTTACCAAATTTGCCACTTTTTGGCTTTCGAGCACCTTCAAGCAGGCAGCCTAGGTGGCTGCAGCGCACCTCATGCCACAACCCCCCCCCTTTTTTTTTTTCTCCCCCTGCCCAGTACATCACGGTAAAGCCCAGCCAGGAGAAGCTGCTGCAAGGGCTGTTCATCCCCTACTGCCAGAACTGCGGCACGGAGCAGCTGGAGCAAGCCGTGGGCATCGTGGGCGCCGTGATCATGCCCCACAACATGTACCTGCACTCCGCCTTGGTCAAGGTAAGCAGCTGCAGCGGGCAGCATGTGCGGGAAGGGGATGCTGGGGGCTGGGAGGCGCTGGGAATTCAGGGATTCGGCTTTTCCTTCGCTGGGGATGGAGCAAACCCATCGCTCGTTCTGCAGACGGGGGGGTTGGCTTTTTCTTCCCTCCATCACGTTCTCCTTCCAGCCCGTGGCCCGGCGTCACTTTACCACGATATAATTAACAGCTGTAAGTCACACAGCCCCAAATTCCCCTTTCTGACACCTCCTGTTGTCACCGTCCCTGCTCAGTCTCGGCAAGTGAACCGCGCGAACAAGCGGGAAGTCCAGGAAGCTAACAAGTACTTCTTCATCGAGTCCTGCATCGCCCTCTTCGTCTCCTTCATCATTAACATCTTCGTCGTGACCGTTTTCGCTGAGGCTTTCTTCGAAAAGACCAACGCGGACGTGGTGAGCTGGGGCTGGGGACCGGCGGCGCTGAATTGGGGCTGGGTGGGCAGAACTGGGGCTGGGTGGGCAGAACGGGGGCTGGGTGGGCAGAACTGGGGCTGGGTGGGCAGAACTGGGGCTGGGTGGGCAGAACGGGGGCTGGGTGGGCAGAATGGGGGCTGGGTGGGCAGAATGGGGGCTGGGTGGGCAGAACGGGGGCTGGGTGGGCAGTACTGGGCTGGGTGGGCAGAACTGGGGCTGGGTGGGCAGAACTGGGGCTGGGTGGGCAGAACTGGGGCTGGGTGGGCAGAACGGGGGCTGGGTGGGCAGAACGGGGGCTGGGTGGGCAGAACGGGGGCTGGGTGGGCAGAACGGGGGCTGGGTGGGCAGTACTGGGCTGGGTGGGCGGAACTGGGCTGGGTGGGCAGAACGGGGGCTGGGTGGGCAGAACTGGGGCTGGGTGGGCAGAACGGGGGCTGGGTGGGCAGAACTGGGGCTGGGTGGGCAGAACGGGGGCTGGGTGGGCAGAACTGGGGCTGGGTGGGCAGAACGGGGGCTGGGTGGGCAGAACGGGGGCTGGGTGGGCAGAACGGGGGCTGGGTGGGCAGAACTGGGCTGGGTGGGCAGAACGGGGGCTGGGTGGGCAGAACTGGGCTGGGTGGGCAGAACTGGGCTGGGTGGGCAGAACGGGGGCTGGGTGGGCAGAACGGGGGCTGGGTGGGCACAACTGGGCTGGGTGGGCAGAACAGGGGCTGGGTGGGCAGAGGGGCAGCTCCGGGCCTTGTCCCTGCCCCTGGCTCAGGATATTCTCTGCCTAAAGCGGGGGAAAAAAGCCTAGGGGTGCTGGCGATTTCCATTTAAACCAGTCTGAAGAGGCAGCCAGCACCCTGGGACCCCCAGCACCCGCTGGTTGCCCCCCGTGCAGCCTTTTCTGCTCATCCTCACTGAGCAAACCCACCCCCCTGCCCCTCGCTGCCGTTGCAGAGCGACGTCTGCAGGAACGCCAGCAGCCCCCACTCCTCGCTCTTCCCCAGTGACAACCAGACGCTGCAGGTGGATATCTACAAGGGGGTGAGTGAGCTGCTTCGTTTGGGCCAGCGGCGAGTAGGAAAGGCGGCGACCCGTGAAAGGATCGCCAAAACCAGCTGGAGATCCCCGAGGATCCTTGAGCTGAGCAGAATTAGCCCTTTGCTAAGGGGGGTGCATCGGAGCTGACCCCAGACCCCCCCGTTGGCTGCTCCCCCTTTTTAGCAGCTTGGTCAGGACAAAGATTTTCCATCCCGAGCCTGCTCGGTTGAAGCTGCAGCCCGGGAGGTGCTGCCTGAACCGCTGCCGACGCGGGGGATGCTTTTCCCTCTCCTTCCAATGGATTATTCCCTCCCTTCCCACTCGGTGCCCGTGACGGAGCCGGTGACGAGGGGATTCGCCCGCTGTCCCCTTTCCCCGCGGGGTGACACGGTGACTCTCCGGCAGGGCGTCGTTCTGGGCTGTTACTTCGGCCCCGCCGCGCTCTACATCTGGGCCATCGGCATCCTGGCAGCCGGCCAGAGCTCCACGATGACAGGGACATACTCGGGGCAGTTCGTTATGGAGGTAATTAGCGCTCAGCGGCTGCCCGCGTCCCTCTTCCCATATTCCCCAGCCTTCAAAGCTCCTCCTGATGATTCCCCTTCCTTGGACGCGCGGCTCTCGCTCCATAAAACTCCCTGAGGTTTCCAATCCTGCCCCGAGCCCCTGGGAGCCTCCCGGCTGTGCCCACCCGGCAGCTCCTCGGGATTTTTCCGGCAGGGCTTCCTGAACCTGCGGTGGTCCCGCTTTGCCCGGGTGCTGCTGACCCGCTCGATCGCCATCACTCCCACCCTCTTCGTCGCCATCTTCCAGGACGTCGAGCACCTGACGGGCATGAACGACTTCCTAAATGTTCTCATGAGCCTCCAGGTGAGCAGCAGCACCCGGTGGGGGGGCAGATCCCAGGAAAAGGACCTGGCGCTGGATATTTCGGCTTCTGGTGCCCAAGTCTCCAAGGATGCTTGGGGACAGGGTTTAGCGTGGGCTGGGCAGCCTGGGGTGAGTGGTTGGACCTGATGGTCTTCAGGGTCTTTCCCAACCTCAGCGATTCCATGGGGATGAGCGGTTGGACCTGATGGTCTTCAGGGTCTTTCCCAACCTCAGCGATTCCATGGGGATGAGCGGTTGGACCTGATGGTCTTCAGGGTCTTTTCCAACCTCAGCGATTCCGTGATTCTCGGGGTTTGCAGGAGCAGCTGAGTGGAGCGAGTTGCTGTCGGGAAACGCTGATGGGCTGTGGGGGGTGGAGAGGATCAGTCGGGCTCCAAAATTCCTTTTGGAAATTTCAGAATTCCTCTGGCAATTTCAGAAATTCAGAAATTTCCAGGGGGAAAACTTGGACTCATTTTACGAGCAGCTTTGGGGCAAGGCGGTGGGTGTGAGCGAGCCTCGGGTGTCCCTCCCTGCCCGTACCATCACAGCGATTCCCACTTTTTTTTTTTTTTTTTTCCTGCTTCTTCCAGCTGCCGTTCGCCCTCATCCCGGTCCTGACGTTCACCAGCCTGCCCAGCGTCATGAACGATTTTGCCAACGGATTGTAAGTGCCAAGGGAATCGCTTCTGAGCAGGAGATGGCGCGTGGCTCGCCTCGGGGCACGTGTTTCAGTCCTCTCCTCACCTCCTCACCTGGACCTAGAGCATCTCCCCCCCATCTAGGGGGGGACCATCTAGGTCTAGGAGGACCTAGAGTCCCTCCGCCTCACCCTGTTCCGCTCTGGTTTAACTGGTAGGTTCTGGAAGGTCGGCGGTGGCCTCCTGATCCTCCTGATCTGCAGCATCAACATGTACTTCGTGGTGGCCTACGTCATGTCCTTGAACCACATGGCTCTGTACGTGGGCGCTGCGGTTCTCAGCGTGGTCTACCTGTCCTTCGTGGCCTATCTGGTAAGTCCGGGTCATGCCCAGGCTCCCGGCAGGTGGGATGAGCTGGAGGAATTTTGGGTTTTTTCTTGTTCTTCTATCAAGACCGACGGTTCTTGATGTTCTATCAAGACCGACGGTTCTTGATGTTCTATCAAGACTGTCGGGTTTCAGAGCCCTGGGAGTCACCAGCAGGGTCAGATGTGGAAGTTGAGGCTTTTGTGGCCGCATTTGCGTGGGAAGCGGTTTTGTCCCGTGCCTGCCCACCCACGCAGCCCTTCCCCCGCGGTTCTGACCCTCCCTCGCTCGCTCTTCCCCAAAACCGCCTCGGTTTAACGTGGCAGCAGGTGGAAGGTTGACGGAGACCTTGGAATAACGCAGGTTCCTCTGGCCGTGCCCGCGTATTGCCAGGGGTGGGATGAGCGTGGAGTCACGGAAGGGTTTGGGTTGGAAGGGACCTTAAAGACCACCCAGTTCCAACCCCCTGCCAGGGGGACCCCCCCCACCAGCCCAGGGTGCTCCCAGCCCCGTCCAACCTGGCCTTGGACCCTTCCAGGGCTGGGGCACCCACAGCTCCCCAGCGCCAGCGCCTCGCCGCCCCCACAGTAAAGAATTTCTTCCCAACAGCTGCTCTACATCTCCCCTCTTGCAGTTTAAAGCCACCCCCCCTGCCCTGTCACCCCCTACCCCCGTAAGAAGCCCCTCCCCAGCTTTCTTGCCAGCCCCTTCAGGCACTGGAAGCCTCCAGAAGGTCTCCCCGGTGCCTTCTCCAGGCTGAACCCCCCCCAGCTCCCCTCACAGCAGGGGGGCTGCAGCCCTCCGAGCATCCCTGTGGCCTCTGGACCAGCTCCAGCAGGTCCCCGTCCTTCTGCCGGGGGCGCCCAGAGGGGGAGGCAGCGCTGCAGGGGGGGTCTCAGCGGGGCAGAGCCCCCTCGCTCGCCCCCGGCAATGCGCCCCAGGGGACAGTTGGCTTTCTGGGTGGCCAGCGCCCGCTGCCGGGGTCACCCCCAGGTCCTTCTCCGCAGGGCGGCGATCCGTCGTCGCTCGGCCGGTGCCCGCCCTGGGGATCCCCCCACCCCAGTGCAGGACCTTGCACCTGACACATGACGCCCCCCCGGCCTCTCATGGTCCCCCTGGGTGGTCCCCTTCCCCCCAGGGTACCACCCCCCCCAGCTCCGTGTCATCCACAAACATCCCGCGGGCGCACTCCATCCCCTGTGTCCCCAGTAAAGCTGTTCAGCCATACTGGTCCCAGTACAGACCCTGAGGGACCCCCACTGGTCACCAACCACCGCATGGTCACCCAGGACTCCTGAGGTGCCACCACCCTGCCAATCCCTCCCCCCCCCGGGCGCCCCCCTCCCCCCTCGGTGGATCACCCCTCCCCGTCTCCCTGCGCGATCCCGCGGGATCCCTGATCTGGGCGCCTGTTCCTGCTTGCAGAGCTGGCTGTGCCTGGTCGCCCTGGGAGCCTCCTGCCTGGCCTGCGGGAAAACGGTAAGCGTCACCCGGACCCTGCTGACGGAGGAGTCACCTTCCCACTCCGCTAAGTAGCGGCGGCGGCCGTACTCAGCGAGTAGCCCTCGGAGCCGGGGCACTCCCCTGGGACACGCGCCTGGAAAACCAGGAAAAACCAAAACCAACAGCCCCTGGGATGTACGTTTTGGGGAAGGGTCTCGCTGCTGCGATGGTCCAATGCGGCCGTTTGCTTTGCTGAGCACCTCGAACCACGCCGCGGGGGGGGTGGGGGGTGGGGGTGGGGCGATGCCTTTCCCGTTTTCCAGACAGGGATGCGGAGGGAAGCGGCACGGAGAAGCTCCGTGTCCCGGGTGGCCTCCGCCTCCAGCTTCCTCCCGTCTTTACACTAAAACCGGGATGCTCCATCCCTCTGCGATTTCATCCACGTAGCAAAAACACTGAGGCTCCGGGTAGTTGCTCCAGGTAGTTGCTCCAGGTAGTTGCTCCGGGTAGTTGCTCCTCGGTTGCTTAAACTGGAAAATCCGGAAAAATAAGCTAGGGAATTCCCAACGCTGCTCCGGCACGGCGCGGTGACACTACATCCAGACCTCCCTCCCCTGCCGCCGCCGTGCCTCATCTCATTTTTTCATTTTTTTTACTTGAAAATCCTCGCGATTCCGCGTGGATCCCCCTCCCCCCCCCCCCCCGCCAGGGAGATGTGAAGCCGCAACACCGCAGCGGCAGGATCGTCCTTTGGGTCCTTTACCCCCCCCCGGCCCCGGCACGTGATTTTGGTGCTCAGCAAAGGAAACGGGGCGCGATGTTCGTGGGTATTTATGGATTTCTGGATTTATTCCCATTTTATGTGATTCACGGAAACACTTTGCTTCCCACACCCCCCGCAGCGCGTGGCTCGGGATGGCCGGGAATGCCAAGAGGCTTCTCCTGGGGGATCGGTTTTATTTACCGATCTTTTAAATTCACTACAAAACCTCGTGGCCCTCCTCGTTAGCCCTTAATGAGTTTTAATTATCTCTCTGGGAGATGCCTTCACCTGGAAGGCGACTGATGTAGCCACCGGTACGTTTTGCTGCTGCCATTAAAAAAGGTCCGACGCTTCTCCCGGCCCCGGTGGGTGTCGGGGTCCCGTGGCGCTTTTCGGGTGATGAGAACCGGGGTGTCGGGGGCTGGGCCGGGGGGTCCCAGGTTCCCCCTCCCGGAGCCGCTGGAAGCCGGAGCCGGCCGGGGCGCGCTCAGCCGCGGCTCCGCCAAGGGGTTTGACGCACCAAACTGAGTTTGTGGATCGGGGTGGGATGGCCGGGAGATTCCCAGTGGATTCCGGACTGAGCCCGGCTGGTTCATGCCCGCAGCGGGGGCTCAGCACCGGCTGTGCCGGCGCCGCATCGGGCTCCGCTCCCGTTGGCGCATCGCAGTCCCCCTCCGGCGCAGCGCCCGGGCCGGGGGTTGGGGTGGGAGAGCCGGGGGTCCTCAGTGGGCTCCAGCCTCATCGTTCACGAGGTTTTCCCGGGAAATCCATCACCGTCCTCCGCGGTGGGGCCGTGCCGGCCAGGGAGTCGCTCTCCCTGCGGCATTGGGAGCCCGGGAGAGGGACGATCCGCAGGCTCCGGGCTTCGCTCGGGGGGGGGAATTTCTTGGGAATTCCCTCGTGCCCACCCAGGTGCAGGTGACAAAACTCAGAAAGTTCGGCAGAAAAATTCCGGTTTAATGCCGGGCAGGATCCGTGAGGCGATTCCCGCCCTTCCCAAGCAGCTGAGCTCGGCTCGCTCGCCCCCGCGGGCGGCAGCGCCCACCCCCAGCGTCCCCGGGCTCCAAACGATCAAACGCAACAATTCCAGCGGGGGGGGCCCGGCCGCGCGGCGCTCCCAGGTTTTACACCTGTTCCCGCGTGGAAAAAGCCGGTGTGTGCGCGGCCGGTGGGAAATGCTGGGGGATCCCGCTGGACCGATCCCACCGATCTTCCCGGTGCTGAGATTTGGGATTTGAGGTGCCGGAGGGGATCCCGGCTGCTCGGCCGTGGCGACACCTCTGGAGGGGGCAGTGCCTCCGGATCCAGTTCTCCTGCCCCTGGGATCCAGTTCTCATCCCTCTGCCCCTGGGATCCAGTTCTCATCCCTCTGCCCCTGGGATCCAGTTCTCATCCCTCTGCCCCTGGGATCCAGTTCTCATCCCTCTGCCCCTGGGATCCAGTTCTCATCCCTCTGCCCCTGGGATCCAGTTCTCATCCCTCTGCCCCTGGGATCCAGTTCTCATCCCTCTGCCCCTTGGGATCCAGTTCTCATCCCTCTGCCCCTTGGGATCCAGTTCTCCTTCCTCTGCCCTTCGGATCCAGTTCTCATCCCTCTGCCCCTGGGATCCAGTTCTCCTTCCTCTGCCCCTGGGATCCAGTTCTCCTTCCTCTGCCCCTGGGATCCAGTTCTCATCCCTCTGCCCTTCGGATGCAGTTCTCATCCCTCTGCCCCTGGGATCCAGTTCTCATCCCTCTGCCCTTCGGATGCAGTTCTCATCCCTCTGCCCCTGGGATCCAGTTCTCATCCCTCTGCCCCTTGGGATCCAGTTCTCATCCCTCTGTCTCTGGGATCCAGTTCTCCTTCCTCTGCCCCTGGGATCCAGTTCTCCTTCCTCTGCCCCTGGGATCCAGTCCTCATCCCTCTGCCCCTTGGGATCCACTTCTCATCCCTCTGCCCCTGGGGTCCAGTTCTCATCCCTCTGCCCTTGGGATCCAGTTCTCATCCCTCTGCCCCTTGGGATCCAGTTCTCATCCCTCTGCCCTTGGGATCCAGTTCTCATCCCTCTGCCCCTTCAGATCCAGTTCTCATCCCTCTGCCCCTGGGATCCAGTTCTCATCCCTCTGCCCCTGGGATCCAGTTCTCCTTCCTCTGCCCTTCGGATC
Organism: Falco rusticolus; assembly: GCF_015220075.1. Classification (NCBI taxonomy): domain Eukaryota; kingdom Metazoa; phylum Chordata; class Aves; order Falconiformes; family Falconidae; genus Falco; species Falco rusticolus. Next base: position 4,993,668 of record NC_051205.1, on the reverse strand, counting down.
CAGTTCTCATCCCTCTGCCCCTTGGGATCCAGTTCTCATCCCTCTGCCCCTGGGATCCACTTCTCATCCCTCTGCCCTTCAGATCTAGTTCTCATCCCTCTGCCCCTTGGGATCCAGTTCTCATCCCTCTGCCCCTGGGATCCAGTTCTCCTTCCTCTGCCCCTGGGATCCAGTTCTCCTTCCTCTGCCCCTGGGATCCAGTTCTCATCCCTCTGCCCCTGGGATCCAGTTCTCATCCCTCTGCCCCTGGGATCCACTTCTCATCCCTCTGCCCCTTGGGATCCACTTCTCATCCCTCTGCCCCTTGGGATCCAGTTCTCATCCGTCTGCCCCTGGGATCCAGTTCTCATCCCTCTGCCCCTGGGATCCAGTTCTCATCCCTCTGCCCCTGGGATCCACTTCTCATCCCTCTGCCCTTCAGATCTAGTTCTCATTCCTCTGCCCCTGGGATCCAGTTCTCATCCCTCTGCCCTTCAGATCTAGTTCTCATCCCTCTGCCCCTGGGATCCAGTTCTCATCCCTCTGCCCCTGGGATCCAGTTCTCATCCCTCTGCCCTTGGGATCCAGTTCTCATCCCTCTGTCTCTGGGATCCAGTTCTCCTTCCTCTGCCCCTGGGATCCATTTCTCCTTCCTCTGCCCCTGGGATCCAGTCCTCATCCCTCTGCCCCTTGGGATCCACTTCTCATCCCTCTGCCCCTTGGGATCCAGTTCTCCTTCCTCTGCCCCTGGGATCCAGTTCTCATCCCTCTGCCCTTGGGATCCAGTTCTCATCCCTCTGCCCCTTCGGATCCAGTTCTCATCCCTCTGCCCCTGGGATCCAGTTCTCCTTCCTCTGCCCCTGGGATCCAGTTCTCATCCCTCTGCCCCTTGGGATCCAGTTCTCATCCCTCTGCCCCTGGGATCCAGTTCTCATCCCTCTGCCCCTGGGATCCAGTTCTCATCCCTCTGCCCCTGGGATCCAGTTCTCATCCCTCTGCCCCTGGGATCCAGTTCTCATCCCTCCGCTCCTCGTGGCGCTGGATTTATTTTTCCCTCCCCGCCCCGGATCAGCCCTCGAGCCCCTCTGTACAAACGACCGTTGCAATTAAAAGCCGGATAATGAGACTTTTCCCACCTGGCTCCCGGGGTCTGTTTTTGGGGGGCGCCGCTCGCGTCGCTGCCGGTACCCGCCGAGGAGATGCCCGATGGCTCCGACCCGGCGCACGCATCCTGCCCCGCTGGCTCGTCACCAGCTTTAACACCCCGGCGCTGCGTGGCTGCTGTTTCCTCCTTGGCCAAACTATTCCCTATCCTGGAAATAAAAACATTTTTTCCGGATTTCCCCAGAGCTTTTCCTTTAGCCGCAGCAGCACCACGCGTCGGTGTGGAGCTTTTTATTTTAGAAAGCTGTGGGAGGTCGGAGGGATGAGCTCGTTGTCCCTCGTGCTCCAAAATATTCCGGGAAAGTGCCTCCTGCCTCCTTCCAGCTTCGGAAATTCAGGACCAGAAATCACCGTTGGTTCCCGCTCCCGTGGGAAGGAGCTGGGCGCTGCGGGTGCTCAGGGTCCTTCTCCTGGCATGGCTGGTGGTGATGGCAGGAATTCGGAAGCCGCGATGCTCCGGGAGGCACGAGCCCGGCGGTGCCGGTGTCTCTCCGGTGAGGAACGCCGTAAGTCCCTGCTCCGCCACCTGGAATCGCAGCGGGATGTCCCCAGGAGACGGACGACCACCTTGTTCTCTTAATTAACCAACCCGTGTCATCAGGTCGGGCTCGTCTGCACCGGAAATCTAATTCACATTAAGAAGGGAATTAATTGAAACGAACGGAGGGGATGCTCCGCGGAACGCGCGGCTATTCTGGAGCGTCGCCCTGGGTGGAGCCCTTCCAGGGGGTTGATTCATTAATAAATAGAAATAATTGTGCTGCATCGAGCTCTGTCTGCTTAATAACCCCTAATTAACGAAGGCGTGGCACAAGCTGGTGCTGTGGTGATGGGGATGCTCCCTGTGGATTAATTAAGCGCCGTTAACCCCGTCCCCCGCTTTCAGGCGAGCTGAAATACTGATTTATTTCACCATCGCGTGGAAAAGTTGCTTTAACGCTGCCGCGGCGCCACAGCCGAAGGATGGAAAACCGGGAAACGCCAAAGCTTCGGGTCCCGCAGGTGGAAAAGTGCCGGGGAGTGGGATAGGGCCGGGGAGCTCAGCTTGGGCTTCGTTAATCCTGCTCGGCTCGGGCTTCGTTAAACCTCAGCTCCTCGTTAAACCCGCCTGGCTCCAGCTTTTCCCAGCTCTAACTCGTGTCCTTCGCCTCTTCCAGCGCCACCTGGGATTTGCCGCCCATCCCGAACTTTTCCTCCTCAACAACGTGGACGCCGACGCACCCGTCGCCCGATGATTCCGGCTGCTGCGGCCGCAGGGATGGAGCCGGCTCCGGTGGGATCCTCCCGGTGCCGCAGGGACCCCCCCTCCATTGCTCCAGCTGAGCGCGGGACCAGCCACGCGGTTCGGGAGCGTGAGCAGAGCCCGGGATTTCCTGGGATTTCCTGGGATTTCCCAGGGTGGCGGGATCAGACCATCCCGTGTGTGGTGAGACCTGCAGAGCCGGCGCCTGGCATCAGCCGCAGGGGAAGATCCCGGCTCCAAACCACGACGACACCGATCCAGGGGGACCTTTGAGGGACCTCAAAAGTTTTCCCAAATTTTTTTTCCCCCACTTTTTGTTTTTCCCCCTCCCATATAGTTGATTGGATCTGGGAAGGGATTCGCTGATGTTTTTCCCAATTTCAATTCTGATTTCGCCTGCCTGATGGGTAGATCTGCCGTGATGTTTGGGGGTTTTGGGTTTTTTTCAGAATTTGGGGAAAATTCCAGGCTTGGAAAATGGAGCAGGGGCAGATTCATTCCTGGAAATTCTGTAGAGGGGAGTGGGGGGATCGAGAGGAGCGGTGATGGGAAGACAAGAGGAACACAGGATTATGTGTGTCCCCCAGTAATTACAGCCAGTTTTCCCATCAAACCTGCCCACATCCCACCCACCCTCGGGATGGCCCCCTCCCCACGGGCATTTTTCCCAGCCTGGCACCGGTTGGGGGTTGGTATCCACCTCCACGGTGGAGCTGCTGTTGCAGAATTCCATGAAAATCCCACATTTGGCAGCCGGGCTCTGCCCTGCGCTGGCCTCTCCCGCGGCACGGAGCTCTTTTTCCGGCGTTCCCAGACATTCCAGGTGCTGCCGGGATCCTCCTGGAGCGGATCCTCAAGTCAACAGGCTCCGGCAGCGACGCGCATGTTCTGGAACCATCAAATCCCGGATTTTGGTGTTGGAAAAGACCTTTAAGTCCATCGAATCCAACCGGTAACCGAAATCCACGGAGCCCACCGGGGAGCAGATCCCTCAGGATCACCGACACCTTCCGATACCCCCAGGAACGACGGCTTCGCCACCTCCCCCAGCGCTTCCTAACCCTGTCAGTGACGGAATAATTCCCAAAATCCGGTGTAAACCTCCCCCAGCACAACCTGGGGCCGGTTCTGCTCATCCTGTCGCTTGTTCCATGGGAAAAAGGTTTTTATCCCCCACCCCCTCCGCTCTTTCCTTGGATTTTGGTCGATTTTCCCGAGCCCCGGATGGGGAATGGTCTTAGATGCCAAATGTTGCCTTTCCTTTAATTAAATCTGCTGGGTTCATTAAATCTTTTCCCAATTAAGCCTTTTGGTTTCCATGTACGTGGCGCCAATCCTGATGGGAGCACCAGACTGTTCCCGGTGCCTTTTCCCAGAGGAATTCAGGATATTCCCAATTTTTCCACCCTCCAACAGCGCTGCCAGCGTGGCTGGGTCGAAGGTGAGTGCACGGGAGATCCAGGATCCCGTGGATCCTCAGAGGTGCCGGGATCACATCTGGGATTCGCAGGGAAGTTTGATCCACGGGATTTATTTTTGGTGGCTGCATTCGGGAGATTTCCTTTGGATCTTTGGACATAAACGAAGCTGAATTCAATTAACATCGCTTAATGAGGGGGGCCCCGCCGGGGGGTTATTTGCGTCTTGGTGAAGTGACGGCCCCAGGATGGGGGGTGGGGGGGTGCATGACACGACCTGGAGCTGCCCCGGTTCCAGGGTGTCAGGGGGCTGGGGGGGATCCCTGGAGCATCCCGGTCCCCAGAGCATCCTGATTCCTGGAGCATCCCCGGAGCATCCTGGTCCCCAGAGTATCCCTGGAATGTCCCAGGAGCATCCTGGGAGCATCCCAGTTCCCGGAGCATCCCCGGAGCATCCCCATCCCTGGAGCATCCCCAGAGCATCCCAGTGCCTGGAGTATCCCTGGAACATCTCCAGAGTATCCCAGGAGCATCCTGGGAGCATCCCAGTTCCTGGAGCATCCCTGGAGCATCCCGGTCCCTGGAGTATCCCTGGAACCTCCCTGGAGCATCCCAGGAGCATCCCGGTCCCCAGAGCATCCCCGGAGCATCCTGGTCCCTGGAGTATTCCTGGAACGTCCCTGGAGCATCCCGGGAGCATCCCGGTTCCCGGAGCATCCCTGGAGTGTCCCCGGAGTATCCCAGGAGCATCCCGGTAACCTGGAGCATCCCCGGAGCATCCCGATCCCTGGAACGTCCCCGGAGCATCTCGGTCCCAGGAGCATCCCTGGAGCATCCCCATGGATCCGCCCCCCGCCAGCAGCGCCCCCTCATCCCACCGCTCCCGGGGACCTGGGGAGCGATCGCGATGCGCGTGGCACTTGCCCCCCCCCCCCCCCCCCGGATCCCCCGCGCCGTTACGGCCCCCCCGCCGCGTTTTTTCCTCTTTTATTTCAAAACCAGCTTCAAAACCCCAAATGCGCCTTTTTTGTCCCAGATTTTCCCAGGCAGGAGCGGATCCCCGATCCCCGGGATCCCGATCCCCGACTCTGGGGTCGCGGGGGGTGGGGGAGGGTCTAGGCCGCGGGCCGAAGTGGAGCAGAGAGAGGGAGGAAGCGCTGGGGGCACTGGGAGGAACTGGAAGGCATGGGGGGAGCACTGGGGGGGGGTACTGGGAGGCACTGGGAGGAACTGGAAGGCATGGGGAGAGCACTAGGGGGGACAGTGGGAGGCATGGGGGCACTGGGAACGGGACGGGGCACAGGGAGGAACTGGGGAGCACTGGGGGAGCACTGGGAGCGGGGGGGTATCTCACCCCAGCCGTGGATTGCAGTGGGAAGGGTTTCACACCCCGCGAGCCCAAGCCCCGCCCCCAGGGGCGTGTCCCGCGGCGGCCCCACCCCCGCGCTCCCCGCGGCCCGTCCGAGGTAAACACGGTCCCTGCCCCGCCCCCCGCCCGCCCGGCCAATCGCCAATCGCGGCCCCGCCCCCTCGCGCCGCCCGGCCAATCCACGGCCGCCGGCCGTTTCAAGGCCCCCCCCCGCCCCCCCTCCCGCCGGCGTCGATAACAAAATAACAAAGCGTCGGACGCGGCCGCCCCTCCCCCACGCCGCCCCTCCCCCACACCGCCCCCCGCCCCGCCCCCCCCCCCCCCCCCCAGCCCGGCCGGGGGGGCCTCGAAACCGCCGCGGCCCCGTTTCCTCCGGCGGGCGCGTGCGGGGCGGCGCGGACCCCCCCCCTCCCCTCCCCCCACCCCCCCGATGTGGGGTGTCCCCCCTCCCCTCCCCCCACCCGGTGTGGGGTCTTCCCCCCCCTCCCCCCCTCCTCGGGCTCGGCGGCAGCGCGAGGCGGCAGGTACCGGAGGGGGGCGGGGAAATGGGGGGGGGGGGGGGGGGGGCGAGTCCCTGGCGGCGGCGCGGGGGGAGGGGGCGGGTGGGGGAGGGGCGGGGCTGAGCACACCCCCACCCCCCCCAGGCGGCGCGTGTGGCCCCTCGCTGTCGTGTCACCCCCCACATCCCCCCCGACCCCGGTGAAGCCCCCCCCCCGTCACTCGCAGGGGGAGGGGCAAACCGAGGCCGCCATGAGGTGGGGGAGGGGCACAGAGACACCCCCGGTGCGGGGTTATGGAATGGGGGAGGGGTGTCCCCCTACACGACCCCATCCCCCCTCCCCGAGCTCCGTGTCACCCCCCCAGGGACACTGTGACCATGCTGGGGGGGAGGGGGCCGGCCCGGTGCTGCGGTGGGGGAGGGGCAGGGGGACCTGGGGGGGGGGGCGGCCCGGGGGGGGACCGGGGGGGGAGGGGCAGCGGGACCGCGGCCGCGGCCCGGTTCAAGTAATCCAGGATAGGCTGTTCCAGCCCGGCCTGTTCCCGGTTACTTGTCCCGGGAGGCGGCCGGTGACGACGGGGGGGGGCGGGCCGGGGGGGTGCAGAGCCAGGGGACAGCGGCCATGCCGGCGGGGGGAGGGGCACATCCTGCTTACACCCCCCCCCCCCCCAGCGCCCCCACCACGGAGGAGTGCAGGGAAGTGCCCCCCAAAGCAGCCCCAGCGTGGGGTTTTTTTTTTGGGGGGGTGTGGGGGGGTGTCCTGGGCACGACACACCCCCCCATCATTGCCCCCCCCCTTTAATATTTGCAGCCCCTTTTATACCGATTTATCATTAAAAAATAGTAGAAAAGCGGTGGTTTGTGTTGGGGGGTGGGGGGGAATGTGAGGGGCAGCTGGGGGGGGGGTCCCCATCACACCGCCCCCCCCCCCAAAAAAAAACCACCCAGGGGTTGCTTCCTCCACAGCTTTGTTCTGCCTCACCCCCCCCCCAAAACGGCGGGAGGGGGGCGGGGGGAAGGTATTGGGAAGGGGGATTCCAGCGAGGGCCCGATCCTGCCCCCCCCCATCATACACCCCCCCAATAGCCCCTCCCCCTTAATATTTTCAGCCCTTTTATACTGATTATTATTTTTAAAATAGCAGAAAAGTGGTCGTTTGTGTTGGGGGGGGGACGGACACGGGGATGCAAGGGGCAGCTGGGGCAGGGGGGGTCCCCATCACCCCCCTCCCCCCAAAAAAAAACCAGGGGCTGCTTCCTCCACAGCTTTATTTTGCCTCATCCCCCCCAAAGCACCGGGGGGGGGGGGGGGGGCGCTTCCAGCCGAGGGCCCGATCCTGGGGGCCCCCCCATCAGGCGGGGGGGGCCGGGGTCTCCTCCTCGCCACAGTGGAAGCGGAGGAAGTCGGTGACCACCAGCCCCCCCCCCTCCCCCAGGAACTGCCCCACGGTGACCCCGGGCTCCAGCAAGAAGCTCTGGGCCAGTAGCCGCGTCTCCCCCTCCCCCTGCGGCTCATCCTGGGGGGTCCCCAGGGTGCTGGGTGCCATCCCCACCACGTGCTGGGCCACCTTGCGCCCCACCTCCTCCACCGTCCCCACCCCCACCCAGGGCTCCGGCACCTGGCAGGCCACCAGCGCCCCGTAGGTGCCCATGGCTAGTGGCCCGCTGGCCGGTAGCCACCCGTGGGCGTAGGCGGCGATGTGGCCCCCCGGCTCGGGCACGCGCAGCCACGCCGCCCGCCGCAGCGCCACCTTCTCCCCCAGCTTCCCTGCAAATTAATTAGCGCAATTAGCGGCTGCAGGGGTCTGGACCCCCAAGTAGCCGCAGGGGGGGCTACCATTTCCCCCACTCCCCCCCCGGTGGGTTTTGGGGGTCCCTCGCGCTCACCCGTGGCCACGGCGATGCGGTCGCTCAGCAGAGCCCCCCCGGGTTCAGTCCGGAGCTGGGCCAGCTCCTCCACGGCCAGGAGGTGCTGGGAGACGAGGAGGGGGAGGGGTTAGGGGGTGCTGTCACACCCTTGGGTGCTGCCCCCATTGGGGGGGGGGGGCAGTGGTGGCCCCTGTGTGGGGGCTGGGGGGGGTCCTGCAGCCCCAGGTCCTTTGTGAGCTGGCTGAGGACCCCACGTCCCAAGGGAGGGGGGGGGCAGGCGCTGGGGGTCCCCCCCATCCCACCCCTGTCCCCCTTGGCTGGGAGGGGTCGTGCTGAGGACCCCACACCCCAAGGGGAGGTGGGGGTGGGTGCAGTGGTGGCCCCTGTGTGGGTGCTGGGGGGCTGAGGGGGGTGTTGGGGGTGGTCCTGCAGCCCCCGGCCCTTCGTGGGCTGGCTGAGGACCCCACATCCCAAGTTGGGGCTGGCAGTGGTTGGCCCCCCGCCCCCCCCATCCCTCCCCTGTCCCCCTTGGCTGGGGGGGGGGTCTTCTTGAGGACCCCACACCCCAAAGCGGGGGGACACACAGCGGCTGGGGGCCCCCCCATCCCACCCTGCCCCCCTTGGCTTGTGGGGGGGCACACGGGGGGATGTCGGTGGTTAAGGGATGGGGGTCTGCGCCCCTCCCCCTGCTGGCATGGCCGCTGTCCCCTGCCTCTTCCCCCCCCCGGGACACCCCTGAGAGACCCGAGCCCCGAGCCCCCCACCTTGTTGCCGGCGCCCGGCGGCGCGGTGCGGCACAGAGCCACGGTGCTCAGCACCGCCTGCTCCACCACCTGCTGGAACTCGCCGTTCCGTGCCACAAAATCCGTCTCGCAGTTGACCTGCGGGAGAGACGGTGTCACCGGGAGGGGGGGGGGGGGGGCGTCCCTGGTGTGTGTGTCGTTGTCCCCCCCCAGGTGTGTCACCCACCTCCACCATGGCCGCCAGCGGCCCCTGGCGCACGAGCCCCACCAGCCCCTGGGGCGCCCGGCGGCTCTGCAGCTCCGTGGCCCTGATCCAGCCGCGGCGCTGAGCTTCCTCCTGCAGCCAGGCCTCGGCCTGGGGGGTACAGGGGCGGGTGGGGGGGGGTATGGGGGGGTCATGGCATGGAAAGTGGGTCCCCCGCGCAGGGGGTGCAGACCCCAAGTGCAGGGTGGTGGTGCTGCGGGGTGACGCTGCTCTGGGGACCCTCCAAGTCGTGTGTGTGTCACCCCCAGGTGTGTCATGTTACCCGCCCCCAGGACCCTCTTATCCCCCCCCCAGAGCCCTGTGTGTCTCCCCCCCAGGACCCTGTCATCGTCCCCACACCCCCCTCTGGTACGTGTCATCCCCCCCCCCCAGGGCCCCCCTCTGGTGTGTCCCACACACACGCACACAGGACCCTCTTATCCCCCTCCAGGGGCCCCCTCAGGTGCATCCCCTCCCCCTCACGACCCTCATATATCCCTGCCCCCTAGGGCCCCCCATCCCCCCTCCTGCCCTGACCCCCCCGCCCAGTCCCCCATCCTACCTCCTGCCATGCCCCCCGCGACCCCCTCCTGCCCTGACCCCCACCTCCCCCCCCCCAGTCCCCCATCCCACCTCCTGCTCATTCTCCCCCGGGATGCCCCGGGGTCCCCCCCTCACCCCCATCCCGCCCCACCCCCCCTCACCCCCATCCCGCCCCACCCCCCCCCGGTCCCCCAGCACCCCCACCTGGGGCAGGTCCCCCCCGCAGCGCTCCAGCGCCTCCCGGCACTGCAAGAAGGGCAGCCCCGTGCTCCGCCGCAGCGCCAGCAGCGCGGCCCGGTCCGCTGCCAGCACCGGGGAGGCGGCGTGGAGGAGCCGGGCCGGGGGGGCCTGCGGGGTAAGGGGGTACGGGGGGCGTCAGCCGGCACCGGGACGCCCCCCGGGAGAGCACCGAGGGGTCAGGGGGGAACCCCGGGACGATGGGGAGGGGGCCGGGGGCAGAGCGGTATGGGGGTCCCGGGGATGGGGGGGAGCGATGGGGGGGGTCCCGGGGGCGAGGCAGGGAGCGATGGGGGGGGGGGGGGTCCCGGGGGTGGAGGGGAGGAGCGATGAGGGGTCACGAGGCCGGGGGGGAAGCGACGCGGGGGGGGGGGGGGGCGATGGGGGTCCCGGGAGTGGGGGGGGGCGGGGCGATGGAGGGGTCCCATGCCCCGCCGCTCACCCACGCCGCCGCACGCAGCGCGCCCCGCGCCGCCCGCTGCATCCCGGCCCTGCCCGCGGCGCGCAGTGGTGACGTCACGACGCTACGGGCACCGCCGGGGGTCAAGCCGTGCCCGGACGGGCTCAGGGCGCATGCGCACGGCGGGCTCCGGCCGCCCATTGGCCGCTGGGGTAGGCGGGGCGCTCGGGACGTCACTGCGGACGCGACCGAGCCGCGCCATTGGCTGACGTAGAGGGCGTGTCCCTCCCTGGGTCCTAGAGCCCACCCGGCCCCTGCAGACCCCCCCCCCCCCCCGAACCTGCTCAAGCCCCCAGAGGGTCCTCGGAGGCGCCTACAGAGCCCCCCCCCACTCCCCCGTGTCCTCATAGAGCCCCCAGACCCTTACAGAGACCCCCAGTCCCTTAGAGACTCCCCCCAGGGCCCTTCTACAGCCCCCCCCGGTCTGCATAGAGCCCCCAGACCCTTACAGACGCCCCCCAGGTCCTTATAGACCCCCTCAGGCCCCTTCTAAACCCCACCCCCAGTCCTTATAGAGCCCCCAGACCCTTACAGAGCCCCGCCAGTCCCTTAAAGACCCCCCCAGGGCCCTTCTAGAGCCTCCCCCGGTCCTCATAGAGCCCCCAGACCCTTACAGGCCCCCCCCCAGATCCTTATAGACCACCCCCCCAGTCCCTTAGAGACCCCCCCAGGGCCCTTAGAGCCCCTCCATGTCCTTATAGACACCCCCCCATATACTTATAGAGCCCCCAGACCCTTACAGAGCCCCCCCCCCCCCCCAAATCAGACACAGTGGGTGAGCCAATGCCCCCGACGACGAGCCTTTAATCCCCCTCAGGGCCCCCCCAGCTGGGGGACACCAAAACCAGGGGTACCCCCCCCTCCCCCCCCATCCATCCGGCAGGTCACCCCATAGATCTCTATCTCCTCCTCTGGCTCCCGCTGCAACAGCTGGATGTGGAAATGTGGCGGCAACATCTGGTGGAAGAAGCGCCGGGGGTCCCCGTCGCCCCCCCCCCGCATCTTGGCAGAGAGGAGGGCGATGGAGTGGGGGCCGCAGAGGTGGCGCAGGGTGCGCAGGAGGGGGGCGAAGGAGGGGGGGTGGTACACGATGTCGGAGCCCAGGATCACCCCGTACCCCGCCGGGAAGGCGCCCTCGTCCCGGCCCCACACCAGCGCTCGCACCTGCGGAGCCGCCGCCGCCGCCGGGAAATTCAGCCGGACGTTTTCCTGGATTTGGTCCAACGCCGCCGGTTGGTCCGTGATGGTGACATCCCCTCCTAAAAACGGGGTGAGTGTGTGTGTCACAGAGGCGGGTCACCCCTCTGTATATCCCCCCACCCCCTAACCCCTCCTCCCCATCCCAATAAACAGTAGCCGCTCATGCCTGCCGTGTTCCCAGTTCCAAACTGGGAAGGGGAAGAGGAGTTTGGGGAGTGCCCCACAGATACCCCCCCAGCCCAACGGGTGCTCCCCACGGGTCGCCCCCCAGCCCCACAGGTGCCCGCCCCCCCCCCGCCCCCCAGATGCCCCCCCACAGGTGTGTCCCCCAGCCCCACAGGTGCCGCACCCCCCCCCCCGCCCCACAGATGTCCCCCACAGGTGCCCCCCACAGGTGTGTCCCCCAGCCCCACAGGTGCCGCCCCCCCCCCCCCCCCAGATGTCCCCCACAGGTGCATCCCCCAGCCCCACAGGTGCCCCCCGCCATGTGTACCCAGCAAGGCAGCGAGGATGCCAACAATGCCGGTGCCGGCACCGAGCTCGATCACTGTCCGGCCGCGGAAATCGAAGCGCTGCTCCCCCAGGAACCGGCACAGGGACAGGGCCTGGCGGGCACGGGGGGGCTGGGGGGAGGTGTGGGGACTGCCCCCCACCCCCACACCACCCTGCCTGGGGCACCCAGGGGGCTGCTGGGCGCAGAGAGCCCCCCTCCCTCTGCCAGGGGGATCCCCCCCATTGCCTGGGGGGTCCTTAGGGATCACCCTGCCTCCCTAGTGGCCCCCCCTCAGGGCCCCCATCTTCCCAGGGTCCCCCCTGGCACTGCCCAGTGCTGCTGGTGCCCCCCGATCCCCCCACCCGCTGCTGCCCCCCAGGATCCCCCCCACCTGCCGGGATCCCCCATTCCCTTGGGGTGCCCCTCACCCTCGGTGTGTCCCCCCAGCCCCCGGGTTGCCCCATTCCCTTGGGGTGCCCCCCACCCCCCGGTGGCCCCCCCGGCCCTCAGTGTCCCACGTTCCCTCGGGTTCCCCCCCACCCCCGGTGCCCCCCAGGATCCTCCCAGCCCCTAGTGCCCCCCCACCCCCCAGGATCCCCACACCCCCGGCGCCCCTCCCCCCCCGTACCGCCTCCCAGACGGTGCCGGCCGGGCCCAGCCGCGGCCCGTGATGCTGCGCGATGCGCAGGACGCGCCCACAGAGCCGGTACCGCCGCTGCACCGGGAATGCATCGCCGAAGAGCGCGGGGTCGCGGGGGAACACGGACCGCAACGCCCCAGCCTCTTTTTCTTCCGCTTCCTCTTCCGTTTCCTCTTCCGTTTCCTCTTCCGCGTCCTCTTCCGTTTCTTCTTTCGCTTCCTGCTTCCCCCCGCCCGCCGCCGCCACCCGCCGGGCCCCCGTACCCACGTGGCGGCCGGGCGCCGCCATCCTGGCCGGGGGGCGGGGCCGCGCCGCGCTCCCGCCCGCGATTGGTCGGTTTTGGGACCGCCCCATTGGGGGCGTGGTATGACGCCCCGCCCACTGTGTGCCCGCCCCGTCCCCTTGTCGCCTTCCTCCTCCCCGGTGGCCCCAGGCTGGTCCCGGTGTCCCCGCCCCATCCCAGTGTCCCTCACCCCATCCCAGTGTCCCCGTCCCAGTGTCCCCCACTCCATCCCAGTGTCCTCGTCCCAGTGTCCCCCACCCCATCTCAGTGTCCCCCACCCCATCCCAGTGTCCCCCAATCCATCCCAGTGTCCCCCACCCCGTCCCAGTGTCCCCATCCCAATGTCCCCGCCCCATCCCAGTGTCCCCACCCCAGTGTCCCCCACTCCATCCCAGTGTCCCTTGCCCCATTCCAGTGTCCCCTGCTCCGTCCCAGTGTCCTCAGGCTGATCCACAGTGTCCCCCACCCTGTCCCAGTGTCCTCCATGCAATCCCAGTGTCCCCAGGTCAGTCCTGGTCCCCCCCTACTGGTCCCGGTCCCCCCCTGCCCTGTCCCCGGTGTCACCTGGTCCCAGCCAGCCCAGTCCCGGCCCAGTCCCAGCCCAGTCAGAGCCCACTGGTCCCAGTCTGGGGTTTCACCCTGGTGCCACCCTCTGTCCCCATCCCATCAACACCAGTGCCACCACAGCCCCAGGCTGGGAAGGGCCTGGAGCCCAGCCCCAGTGTCCCCAGCCCCGGTGTCACCAACACTGGTGTCACCAGTCCTGATGGTCTCAGTCATGGTGGTCCTGACCCAATGTCACCAGCCCCAGTGTCCCCAGCACTGGTGTCCCCAACCCGTGTCCCTGACCCTGGTGGCCTTGGTCCTGGTGTCCCCAGCCATGGTGTCCCCAGCCCTGATGGCCTTTGTCCCGGTGTTCCCAGCCACAGTGTCCCCAGTCATGGTGTCCCTGACCCAGTGCCCCCAGCCCTGGTGGCCTTGGTCCTGGTGTCCCCGCTGTCCCTGCTCACCCTGGTGTCCCCGGTCCCCCCTGGCCCCTTCCCTGCTGTCCCTGTCCCCAGTGTCCCTGGTCTCGGTGTCGCTGCTCTCACCCCAGCGTCCCCATCCCGCTGTCCCCAATCCCTGGTGTCCCCGCTCACCCTGGTGTCCCTGTCCCTGCTGACCCCACTGTCCCCACCCCGCTGTCCCTGGTCCCTGTGTCCCCAGCCCGCTGTCCCCAGCCCCGTATCCCCCTGTCCCCATCCCTGTGTCCCCATCCCAGTGTCCTCATGTCCCCCTGTCCCCATCCCGCTATCCCCATCCCCGTGTCCCCATCGCCGTGTCCCGTCCCTGTGTCCCCCTGTCCCCATCCCGCTATCCCCATCCCCGTGTCCCCATCGCCGTGTCCCGTCCCTGTGTCCCCCTGTCCCCATCCCACTATCCCCATCCCTGTGTCCCCATCCCTGTGTCCCCCTGTCCTCATGTCCCCCTGTCCCCATCCCCATGTCCCCACATCCTCCTGTCCCCATCCCTGTGTCCCCCTGTCCCTATGTCCCCCTGTCCTTATCCCAGTGTCCCCCTGTCCCCATCCCAGTGTCCCCCTGTCCCCATCCCCGTGTCCCCCTGTCCCCCTATGCCCATCCTCATGTCCCCTGGTCCCCATCCCCATCCTGTCCCCATCCCAGTGTCCCCCGGTCCCCATCCCCATCCTGTCCCCATCCCCGTCCTGTCCCCATCCCCGTGTCCCCATCCCCATCCTGTCCCCATCCCAGTGTCCCCCTGTCTCCATCCCCGTGTCCCCCTGTCCCCCTATGCCCATCCTCATGTCCCCCGGTCCTCATCCCCGTCCTGTCCCGACCCTTGTGTCCCCCGGTCCCCATCCCCGTGTCCCCCGGTCCCCATCCCTGTCCTGTCCCCATCCCCGTGTCCCCCGGTCCCCATCCCCGTGTCCCCCGGTCCTCATCCCCGTCCTGTCCCCATCCCCGTGTCCCCTGGTCCCCATCCCCATTTTGTCCCCATCCCAGTGTCCCCCGGTCCCCATCCCCGTGTCCCCCCGTCCCCATCCCTATTCTGTCCCCATCCCCGTGTCCCCCGGTCCCCATCCCCGTGTCCCCCGGTCCTCATCCCCGTCCTGTCCCCATCCCAGTGTCCCCCGGTCCCCATCCCCATCCTGTCCCCATCCCAGTGTCCCCCTGTCCCCATCCCCGTGTCCCCCTGTCCCCCTATGCCCATCCTCATGTCCCCCGGTCCTCATCCCCGTCCTGTCCCGACCCTCGTGTCCCCCGGTCCCCATCCCCGTGTCCCCCGGTCCCCATCCCTGTCCTGTCCCCATCCTCGTGTCCCCCGGTCCCCATCCCCGTGTCCCCCGGTCCTCATCCCCGTCCTGTCCCCATCCCCGTGTCCCCTGGTCCCCATCCCCGTGTCCCCCGGTCCCCATCCCCATTTTGTCCCCATCCCAGTGTCCCCCGGTCCCCATCCCCGTGTCCCCCGGTCCCCATCCCCGTGTCCCCCGGTCCCCATCCCCCTCCTGTCCCCATCCCCGTGTCCCCCGGTCCCCATCCCCGTGTCCCCCGGTCCTCATCCCCCTCCTGTCCCCATCCCAGTGTCCCCCGGTCCCCATCCCCGTGTCCCCCGGTCCCCATCCCCATTTTGTCCCCATCCCAGTGTCCCCCGGTCCCCATCCCCGTGTCCCCCGGTCCCCATCCCCATTCTGTCCCCATCCCCGTGTCCCCCGGTCCCCAGCCCCGTGTCCCCCGGTCCTCATCCCCATCCTGTCCCCATCCCAGTGTCCCCCGGTCCCCATCCCCGTGTCCCCCGGTCCCCATCCTCGTGTCCCCCGGTCCTCATCCCCGTCCTGTCCCCATCCCAGTGTCCCCCGGTCCCCAGCCCCGTGTCCCCCGGTCCCCATCCCCATTCTGTCCCCATCCCAGTGTCCCCCTGTCCCCATCCCCGTGTCCCCCGGTCCTCATCCCCGTCCTGTCCCCATCCCAGTGTCCCCCGGTCCCCATCCCAGTGTCCCCCGGTCCCCATCCCCGTGTCCCCCGGTCCCCATCCCCCTGCCCCCTGCCCCCCCCTCCCCGTGTCACCGCAGCCCCCCCGGGGGGGACACGGGCCGGTCCCGCGCTGGCCGAGCCGGGACACCCGGGATAAACAGTAACCGGGGGGGGAGGGGGGGGGGGGCCGGGGGGTCCCGCGGGGTAATGAACAACCTGCCCCTCCCCCCCCCGGGACCCCCCTCCGCGACCCCCCCCCCGGGCCTCCCCGGTCACCTGCGTCACCGCCGCGCGTCACCGGGTTAATGCTTGTGGGGGGGGGGTCGGGGGGGGTCAGGGCACCCTGCTGGGGGGGAGGGGGGGGTCGGTCCCTGTGCCCCCCCCCCCCCCCCCCCCCCCCCGGCGCGGCCCCGTGATTTCCCGACCTGAGTCACCCGCGGGCGCCGTTCCTGGAAGGGCGGGGCCGCCCTGCCCCCCCCGCCCCCCCGGCCCCGCCCTCCCCGCCCCCCCGGCCCTCCCTGCCCCTTCCAGCCCCCCCCGCCCTGCCCCCCCAGCCCTGCCCCCCCAGCCCCCCCGGCCCTGCCCCCCCCCGCCCCTTCCAGCCCCCCCCGCCCTGCCCCCCCCCCGCCCCCCCCGCCCTGCCCCCCCCGGCCCTGCCCCCCCGCCCCTTTCTCAGAAACCGCCCCCGGCTTCACCGCAGCCCGAATTCCCCCCCCACCCCCCACCCTGCCGGGAAGGGCCCAGTACTGGGGGGCTGGGGGACTGGGGGCGCTGGGCAGCACTGGGTGGGGGGCGCTGGGGTGGGTACTGGGCAGACTGGGGGCACTGGGAGGAGCATTGGGCGGACTGGGGGGCACTGGGAGGGGCACTGGGCAGGGTGGGGGGCGCTGGGGTGGGTACTGGGGGCACTGGGAGGAGCATTGGGCAGACTGGGGGGCACAGGGAGGAGCACTGGGCTGACTGGATGGCACTGGGGGACACTGGAACAAGCACTGGGGGGCACTGGGAGGAGCATTGGGCAGACGGAGGAACACTGTGGGGCACTGGGCGGCACTGGGATGGCACTGGGATGGGAAGCGGGCAGACTGGGGGGCATTGAGAGTGCACTGGGGAGGGCAGTGGGCAGACTGGGATACACTGGGAGAGTCACTGGGAAGACTGGGGGACACTGGGAGGGGCAGTGGGCAGACTGGGGGGCACTGGAAGGGGCATTGGGCAGACTAGGGGGCACTGGGAGGAGCACTGGGCAGACTGGGTGGCACTGGGGGACACTGGGACAAGCACTGGGGGGCACTGGGAGGAGCATTGGGCAGACGGAGGAACACTGGGGGGCACTGGGCGGCACTGGGATGGCACTGGGATGGCACTGGGATGGGAAGCGGGCAGACTGGGGGGCATTGAGAGTGCACTGGGGAGGGCAGTGGGCAGACTGGGATACACTGGGAGAGTCACTGGGAAGACTGGGGGACACTGGGAGGGGCAGTGGGCAGACTGGGGGGCACTGGAAGGGGCATTGGGCAGACTAGGGGGCACTGGGAGGAGCACTGGGCAGACTGGGTGG